>NC_056727.1:9782629-9785129 GCF_019279795.1 Protopterus annectens | reverse complement strand
AGGCAGGTATGACCCTAGCCCTGAGCAGTATCCTACCATCACCCAGAATGATACCGCAGTGCAAAAAAAAAATGATTGACTTCAACAATTGGCTAAGTTTCTGGTGTCATTCTAAGGGGATCCGGTATCTGTCTGCTTGGGAAGACATGATTGACAGATCTCGATTTGTTTTGCCAGAGATGGTCTGTATCTGTCACTCCTGGGTTTCCGGGTACTTGCTAAGGCTCTGGCCACCCCTATAGTGCCTTTGTAGGCAGTGTTCCAAAGACCAAATTACCACTGTAACAGCTATAAATAAATGCAATTTGAGGGTCATGCTGCTCAATGCTAGAAGTTTAAATCTCAAGATGCACTCGCTCGAAGCACTCCTCAAAATGGAAAACATCAACATTTGTACTGTAACGGAGACCTGGTTTAAAGCAGCAGAAAGCACCCCTGTGCTACCAGGCTATAACTCATTCCACACCTGTTGGCCCCAGAAATTGGACCGAAGCTCCAAAGGCAGTGGTGGCTCCATATTCATAAAGGCTATGCACACCTCCAGACTAGTAGCCCAGCATAACACATCGGAAATAGTTCAGGTTCAACTAACAGTTGGTAAGACGGCGATTCAGGTCGTAGCCTGCTATAGGTCACCAACCATGTTCCAAGACTGTCATTCGATGTTCCTAAACAGCCTGGAAACTATTAGTGTCCAACCCAACACTAATACTGGGTGACTTCAACTACCTCTCCATCAACTGGGAAAACTACTCATGCACCTTGTCCAACACTTCCTGAAATTCATTAATTCCAATGCGCTGGACCAGCTCATTCTTACCTCCACTAGAGGAAGCAATATCCTTGACCTGGTTATTACTAAAATGGGCAACCATTGCTCAATATCAATAGTCACTTCCCCCCTGTTTAGATCCGACCACAAACTAATTACCATGGAATTCCACATCTCACCCACACCACAAGCAAAGGTAACCACCATGAAAAACTTCTCCAAAGCTGACTTTGGGCTCCTAAAAAGAGAGGTGGCTAACTACACAGCACCCATGCATATGGAAAATAGGTGCATGGCCACGGAATCATACACCAATGCACTGTACGAATACGTACATAAATGCATGGAACTAGCCATACCCAACAGAACCAAGATGCTGTCCTCCAAAAAAAGGAAGGCAATCTGGTGGCCCTCTGCCATTAACAAACTCTACAACAGAAGGAAGAAACTGCTGCAGAAAAAGGTGAAATCCCAAGACTGAAAAAATGGGTCTATATTACCATGTCGAATGATGAAAAGAGCGAACGCTCTTTCATTGATATGACAAGCTCGAAACCCCTGAAGAGCGAAGACACAGACCATCGATTTTTTTTCCCAGGGAAGAAAATCGTTGGGTCGTCTCTTTGGGACTTTGCCATTTCCTCTACTATGATGCGATCTCGGAGTTGGTATATTTAAGTAGGGGGGTATGGGGGGGTGAAGCCCCCATTTCATTTTGTGTTTAAACTTTTTTTTTTTTTGCAGAGCAGCGATTTTTTTCCCTGGGGAAAAAAAATTGCTGCTCCATGTCTTCGCTTTTTAGGGGTTTCGACCTTATCGGATTGATGAAAGAGCATTCGCTCATTTCATTGTTGGATAAGGTAATATAGACCCTGGAAAAACTCCCTTATTAGCCCCAACAAAAAGCTGAGATCCCTCATCAAAACTTCTAAAGCTAGCTATGAAGGCAGAATTGCAGCAGACACTAACAACAACCACAAAGCCTTCTATAGTTATATCAAGAATCTCCATAGCAATACCCAGATTTACTCTGAGTTACTGCACAAAGGTACATCCTATACTGAGCCAACAGATATTGCCAACATACTGGCTGACAGATTCAGTGCCAACTTTACCCCTCCCCCCAAGGACGATTCACAATACTGAAAGAATGCCAGGCACCCAGCATTACTGCAGCACAAGATAAAGCTGCATTGTCCAAGGCCAAGAATACAGCTTCCATGGTACCCGACAATATCCCTGGCTGCGTTCTACATAAACTACAAAGTGAACTGGCACCACACCTGTGTGTCCTGTTCAATCACTGCCTCACCTCAGGCTTTGTCCCTACAGAATGGCACATTGCTTAAGTCATCCCTCTCCATAAAGGGGAAGTGAAAACTGACCCTGGGAATTATTGCCCCATTAGACTGACGAGTCTGATATGTAAGGCCATGGAGCACATCATCATGGACCTAATTTACAAGGATATATGGAATCTCCAAACTCCAGATCCCACTCAATTTGGTTTTGTGAAGGGTAGATCATGCCTGCTCAACCTGGTTGACTTCTTTGAGTCAGTCAGCAGAACTGTGGATGAGGGCAAGGCAGCTCAAACAGCCTACCTCGATCTGGCCAAGGTCTTTGATACCATTCCCCACTCAGGAATTATTGATAGACTCACCAAACTAGGCATCAACACTTATATCACTAGGTGGGTTGCAAACTGGCTCACAGATAGAACCCACA
>NC_056727.1:9637629-9777629 GCF_019279795.1 Protopterus annectens | reverse complement strand
TTGAACTTTAGAAATATATCTGCAATTACTGCAACTCCTACAAGCATATGTACCGATTCTATTGAATATCACCCCTTTGGCATTATTGGCTTATGGCACAAAATCTGCTTCAAATTCTGACCGTTCTTATAAGTAAACTGTTGGCTTGTTTCCAACTATTTTCTTCACCTCTTCATCTGCTAACAGAATCTTCCAGTTCTTCTGAATGATTTCACAAATATATCTTGTGTCCCCAGTGTAAGTCAGAGTAAGTCTCTGGTGCCAATTTTCCTTCCTTTGTTTCACAGTCTCAATTTCTGGTTGTGAGCCATCATCTCTGTATAAATATTCTGTATAAATATGGCTTTGCCTGCTATCAGTGATTAATTTGCACAAATTGCTTAGCTTCTTCTATTTCCTTCCTTCGATATCCCCTTTTCTTAAAACACTGTGCCATCTCTCCACTTGCATTTGTGATGTCTTCCTCCTTAGTATAGAGTCTTGACCTTTTAGAATGTTCTTATAGATATAATCTGGATGCATACTATTTCTCATGAGGTAGTTGTTCTTCTAACAATACTTTTTATACATGCGTGTATTAATAACTCCATCTTCATCAATTACTAGCTCTACATCCAGGAAATCCATTTTCTGATCCGAGTATTTTTTGGTGAAACTCAGAAAGTTGGTTGTACTTTCTATATAGTCATAAAAGGATTGTAGGTTTAGAACTCTACCTCCCCAAAGAATGAATGTCATCTACAAAACACTTTTAAAATGTCAAATTTTCAGAAAATGGATTATTATGAAAAATGTGTCTTTCTTTCTACTCTGCCATAACTACGTTTGCGTAACTATTGGCACATGGGGTACCCATGGCCACCCCCACTGTTGCCAATAGATTTCTCCTTCAAACATGAAGACATTATGCTCAAGAACTGTTTTCAGTAGTGTGCAAATAAGTTCATTTCTGTTCTCTGTGTAATCTGTTTCCTTGGTCAAGAAAATTTTAACCAAAATTATACTTAAATCATTTGGGAATAACAGTAAACAGCCTTTGCACATCCATCATAACTATGATATATTTACTATTAGTCCTTTCTTGTCTCCAATATTGGCTCAAAATAGTTAGAAAATTCTCAGTATCTTTGAGCACAGCTGATGCTTTTTGTAGAAGCCTCTTTAGTTATTGTTCAATGTAAATGGAGGCTGGTTCTGTGGCCCATCCTGCTCCAACCACTATTGGTCACTTCGGAGGATCTGTTGGATGTTTATGTACTTTAGGAAGTCCATTAAAAACTGGTATAACCAGATGTTCCACATTCAGAAATTAAAATAATTCTGCTGAAATAAAATTATTCCTATGCAGACTCATAAGTATGCTTTTAATAGAGGTTTTCATCTTGGTCAATTCACTTCTAGTAATGTACTTATATGTTTTACCATCCCTTAATAGAGCTTGCATCTTATTCAGATAGAAAGTTTTGTCCAGTAAAACTATAGCCCTCCTTTGTCTGCTGGTTTTATAATTAAGTCAGGTGTTTTACATAATTCATGTAGGGCCTTCCTTTCTTCTTTTGTTGTATTATGAAAACAGTGTCGTCGTTGTCTTAGTCTATCATTTATTTCTTGTTCACAGACTTTGATGAAAGTCGCTACTGTATGATTGAATTGTGGAGTAAATACACTTGGTTTCTTATAAATATTAACTTGCTGTTCATTATTAACTCCAAATAATTACTTGAGCATCAATTCTCTACCAAAGATTCTCAGTTTTATAGCTACATCATTCATAGTCGATCCAGTAGCTGGTATATATTTCAAACCCTGATTTAAGAGATACATGTGTCTCATTTATAGGAAATGTGGATAAATTCATAGGTAGCTTATTGTCCTCATCTATTTTACCATTTACTTCTCTAGTCACAATTTCCTCCTTTTCCTGCCTCTGATCTATGGACAGGGCTCTCACTTTTTCCGTTGTTTTCTTACTTGTAAAGGAAGAGTTGGAAAAGCAGTTGGCATTTGAAAATTTGTTTTAGGCCTTGCACCTAAATTGTTTGTAATTATTTGTATTGAGTTCATTCACATTATTCACTGTCGCTGGTGTGTTAGTGTTTAATTGCAAGTTATTCAATGTTTCTGTTGTTTCTACACATGCCATACCTATATTAGCAACAATTGTTTCTAATTCATCTTGATCTCCTATTCTTTTTACATTATTACTAGAATGAGGCTAAGCAAACACATGTCCTTTGGAAAAATCATCATAATCTCTCTTTAGTTTTTTTATCTTACTCTGCTCCAGCTTGTTGTGAAATAATAATATTTTAAAATACAAATCATCTAGCTTGTCACAACAAGTGTTTGACTCAAAACTACTTTCAAGTTTTGTTTTAGAGTTTTACAAGTTGTTTTGGATAATCTTAGAGGTGGAGATCTGAATAACAGAACTGAATTAACTTCAATGTGATGGATTGGAATGATGCAAGCATATAGATCTCCTGGACTGAACTCTAATTATCCATTGTAGCTAGCCCTTAAGAGGCATCAACTTAGAAGACAACATTGATTGACTTGTGTGATGTCTATAGGTTTATAGGCTTGGATTTTAATTATTCATTGAAGCTGGGCCCTGGGGTGTTGGCTTAGGAGATCCTTTTGATTGGCTATTGCCCTTTAAAATCTGAAGTCATACATTTTTTTCTTTTTCTTTCCATTTCCTTTATTGTTATAGAGAGCAGCATGACAACTCACAACCAGACCATCTGCCACCTACCCACAGGTAGTAACAGCAGCAGCAGTGCCACCACCATCATCGCCATCAGATGACGTATCCAGCAGATGTGGATATCTGTCTGCCCTAGATGCATCCACACTTCCTGCCCTATCTGCACCACCAGTGCCATGTAGCCCTTCACTGGAGGCTTGTGCAGTGGTACCCATTAGTGTAAGGGCAAGTGGTGGTGACACCTTTGTCACCCATCAGCATCTGGCAGACATTGTGGAGAATATCACTGACATGAGGTATCTCCCACTGTCTATCAACTGGCAGAGACTCCATTTATGAATACCCAGTCCAATCCCCTAAGACAATGGTCTCCTCCTTTTTGTGTCTTTCCCATCCGTTTTAGTTCAGCAATCCTTCCCTCACCATTGTCTCCTTTCTGTTTGTATATATCCTTCAGTTTTGTGTCCCCCTCTCACATTGTGTTACCCCACCCCTTGTTAATCTTCTCTGTCTTTCCCTGTTGCCTAACCTACCCTTCTTACCATCCTCATCAACTCCCTTTTTTCCCATTTTCAACATGGGAGCAGGGTGCTATGTCAACTCTTCCCATCTCTCTCCATTCAGTGTCTCTCTTCTAACTTCTTCAGCACTCATATCTGTCACAGGTCTTTTCTCACACAACCTATACACCTCTTAGCTGGATGCCCTCATTTCCTCTTGCCTTCTTCTTGTCTGTCCCAAATCTTCTTCACCAAATTGTCTTCTGCTTTTTCTGTACATGTGCCCAAAGTATCTCTTTGCCTTTGTCTCTTTGACTTTCCCTCCACTTAGAGCTACTTTGGCTTCTGCTCTAATGTCCTCATTTCATCTGTCCCGCAGTGTGCATCTTATCACAAATCTCAGGCACTTCATCTCCATCACATCTACCTTCCGCAACTGCTCTGCCTTTACTGCCCTGGTTTCTGTACCATACAGGAGTACTAGTCTCTGTTTTGTACACCTTACTTTTCACCTTCTTTAGCATTCTGCTGTCATAATACTAGCCCTGCCACTCTGTGACATTTGGCTGCAGCTCCTCTGATTCTGCCTTTGATCTCCTTATTCAGACTTCCCTTCTCCTCTATTACCACTCCAACATACATGAAGCTGTTAACTGTTCCACTATTTCTCTTCTACCTCAGTTCTTAGCTTCCTCTGATTTCCACAATTCGTTGGGATACAGCTGTCTTATCTGTGATACGTTTTAGCCCATGTGCCTTCACATTTGCAGTCTATTTCCATATTCTTTGCTGAAGTTTTTGATCATATTATTATTGCAATGCCACATCATCTGCATATAGAAACTTTGTTGATCTGTCTTCTCTGACCTGTTTGCTAATGTAATCCTTTGTCTCTATGAACAGCAGTGAGCTCAGAGATGAACCCTGATGCACACCCACTTCGGCTGGGAATCCATCTATGAGACTGAACACTGTACTTGAGTCATTTGGTCCTTGTACATAGGTTCTAATTCTACCAATGTTTCTGGGACTCTAAACTACTTCAGGACTCTCCAAATCAGGTTTCTTGGGACCTTGTCATATGCTTTCACCAAGACTAGGAATGCCCAGTTGGACTCTTTCCTCATCTCTAAATTCTTCTCAACTATCTGTCTGACTGCAAACATTAGGTCAGTTGTCCTGCATCCTAATTTGAATCCAAACTGCTCACTCCCACCTTACTTTCTACTGCTGTCTGTATTCATTTATCAATCACCCTCTCCAGAACTTTAATGCAGTGTGAGAGAAGTTTGATACCTCTGTACTGCCCACAGTTGTGAATGTCCCCTTTGTTCTTGTACACTGGCACTAGAATGTTTATTTTCCTGTCATCTGAAATATACCTTTCTCTTCATCGTTCTATAAGTATCCTCAGGAGCCATTTCTCCCCTAGCTCACCAAACATTTTTATCATATCTGCTGTGAGATCATCTTAACCTGCTGCTTTCCCTGACGTCATTTTCCTTAGGGCTGTTCTTAGCTCTTTTATGGTAGGCTTCTCCTCTACTCTCATGTAGGATGTGTCTGAAGCAGTACAGCTTCTGTGGAGTTTGCTCATTTCAGAAGCTACTGGAAGTATTTCTTCTATCTGCCTTTGATTTCCTGTGGACTGGTGAACAGGTTGTTGCTAGCATCTCTTATGAAGGGTGTCTAACTATTTTTTTTTTTATCTTTCTGTTTTTGCCTTGCAACCAGATATAGTTTCCTCATGCTGTCTACTGAGTCACTCTCCAGAAGCTGGTAGAGCACCTCTGATGCCTTGTTCTTTGCTACTGCAAGACCATTCTTAGCTTCTTTGTTAGCCAGCCAGTAGTCCTTCCTAGACTGGTAAATCTTTTCTCACTCACACTTTTTTCTGAATTCCTTGTTTCATTTGATGACTTCCTGAATTTCTACATTCCACCACCAGCATAAATTATGCATCTTATTTCCATACTTGTCTCTGATGCATATCTGTTCTATAGTTTCCACATGTGTTGTTTTAATTCCTTGAACCCTTGCGCTTTCTCTCTAGTCAACTTCCAGGTCTTCAGCCTAGTCTCTGTTGACCTTAGAACCTTCTCTGACTACTGCTTGCACCTGACTGTGGCATTCAGTGGTTTATGCTTTGGGGTGACAGTTTCACTGGAGATTACTTTGCAATCACTGATTCTAACCCAGTGTCCTTTCCATACTAGGAGGAAGTCTACCTGAATTGCATGTTGACAACTCTTGCATGTGATCTTGTGACTGTCTCTTTTACTGAATCATGTGCTGGCCACCATCAAGCCATTTTCAGGCAGAAGTCCAGAATACCCTCTTCTTTATAGGATCATAGGAAGTTGCTAGGCTATTGGCCCTGAGGCCCTTACAAGCCTAGCCAAGAATTTAGCCCATGTTCTGATAAGTCAGCATCTGATGCTCCTGTCCAGCAGAGACACAGGTGGAATCCCAGGGGTATATTTTCTGTCCCCATCCAATTATCCAGGCTGCGCTTAAAAAGGGTTAATGAGGTACTCTGCTTGATGTGGAAAGGGAGTCTATTCCACAGAAGGGGGAGTCTCTGGAACATGAATCTGTCCTGCTAACAAGTCCTATTGATGTCACAGACCAGGTTGAGGTCACAGGTGTGGGTTACTCGAGTGGAACTTGACTTGTAGATATGCAGCAGTCCCATCAACGCGAGGTCTGAGATTGCTTTGTATGCCAGACAAAGGTCACCTCTGAGGAGTCTGTATGAGACTGAGTAGAGGTACAGGGCTTTTAGCCTATCTGTGTAGGGTAGAGGTTTGAGGACCTGGATTCTCTTGGTGAGGAACCTCTGTGCTCTTTCCAGCTGCTGCATGTGTTTTGTGAGGTACATGCCAAAAGAGGCATTGTACTCAATAATGGGTCTTATAAGGGAAGAATACAGGGATGTTATGACTTCCTGGTCCTTGGATGAGATGCCCTTACTAATGAGGTGGGCCATGTAGAAAGCTTTCTGTTCAGCGGAGGCTACAGGGTGGTCAAAAGTCAATTTGTTATTAACCCAAGTGCCCAAGTCCCTCACAACTGATTGCATGCTTAGGACCTTGTTATTAATATGATAATTTGTGGGGATGTCATTCTTCCCAAATGGGAAAGTATGACTGCTCAGGACTTGAACCCAGTACTACTACACTGTAGGTTATAACTCAACTTATCTAGCCACTGGGGATAGAAATAATGTATGCAAGTCCTCAATTAGAACCTTCAGCCATCTGTATTCCAGTCTAATGCCCTACGCATATCCTTACATGCATCTTCTTTATTCCTTTTGGCCTACCAATGTGGACCCAGGCAGTCCCACTTTGTCTGTCTGTCCAAGATGTGCATTCAGTCACCCACTATTATCACCAATTCATGTTGTCCTGCTTTATTTAGTAGGTCCTGAAACTGCTCTCTCAATACACTGTTTTCCTCACTATATGAGTCACAGGCTGAGATTATGAGCAGTGCAAGAGCTTTACACTGCAGTCCGACTGCCATGAATCTGTCACTAACTCTGATAACACCACTTGCTGTCTTCTGAAGCCTCCCCCTTGCCACAATTCCCACAGTATTTCTAGTCTGTCCACCACCTGAGTACTAGACTCTGGATATCAAGCCAAGTGGCTTTGCTGCACTGCCCTTCAGTCCACCCTCCCCTTTTGCATCCTGTCAGTGGCAATTCTTAGTTCATGTTTGGTAGGTTGATTGGTTTTATGTCCAGTTTTGTTCAACACAAATAACTCCTCAATTACCATCTCCCTAGTACTATAAACCTCTACCCCATACCACATAATCTTCCTATATTCACTCCTTTCACCACTATAAATTATCCTTTACCTCTCTCACCTCTCCTTTCTCCTCTCCCCATAATTCCACCTCAAAAAAAAAAACTTGTTTCTATTCTATACATAATGTTCATGTTTTCATTCTGGACTGCCTATACTTTGTAAATACTGTCTGACTACATAATTCTCATAGTTGTATATAACTGCTTAGAATCAGAAATGTCTTGTCTTTCTATAACTACTGTAAAGTTAGCTACACTCTGTAAATAATGTGTTTGACTATACGAACCTCAGTTCTGTGGTAGAAATGTCATTGTCTTTTACCTTTAACTAACTGCATATTATCCTGCGTATGTTTCATTGTTTTACTACCTTATAACTTTGCATAACATTTTTATAGAATTTACTACTTCTGTGGAGCTTTTCTCCCCGGGCCTCCATTGAAAATAGACTATCCCGGTCATCAAACTGTAGCAAATAAAAATAAATAAATAAATAACAGATCTATGCCAGGTAACCAAAGCTGGGCAAAAAGATACCAGCTAGCCAGTAGCTTATGGTCCAGGGTTGCAGGGCTTTATGGCAAACACACACTGGCCAATAGTGATACAGACACCCCTCCCACCATTAATAGAGCTAGCAGCATGGGTTCCTGGCTTAGGTCAGAGAAGCCCCTCAGCCCACTGAACACACTGGGAAATACTCATGTCCATTTCCAAATGACTTAGAGACATTTTTACACTGTAGAAAGTAGCTCTAACATAGTATGCAGTCTGTGCTCTCCTATCTTGAGGGTACTGCACACCACAGATGAAGTGATTGATCTGTACAACACTTTTCCCTATAGGTACCACATAGACTCTGTTATGTAAGTTTGAGGTGGAAATACTCAGTGTGCTTACTTTTCTCTTGTGTCTGTAAGGTAAACGTCTTAACCATTATGCTAACCTTCCAACTTCTTGCCTACCTTACTTTATTCCTCAAATGTTCTATCTCTTAAAAAAGGACATCTGTCCCACAAAATAAAAAATATATATATTCATAGGTACATACTAGGTTAGCTGCCCTTGTGGACCATTTTAAGCCTAGCCAATTTCCCTTTCAAGGTAGAGAATCAAATGCTGTACCTTGTGACTGTGAAGATAAATACCTTAAACATTATACCAACCCTCAACCACTTCCTTTTAGACAATCTCTATTCTGCTGATTCCTTAATTACTTTCCTTCTGTTCTACCCTCTGTTTGCTTCCTCTTTTCATCTCTTTGCTATACTCTCTTTTCCACCCTTAAATCAAAAAGCCTTATGAAATAATAATCTTTTTGTGGTTTTACTTTGTGCAACAGGGTGTGAAGAACTCCCTCAATGCTCATTGTTTTACCAAAGAGAAATGGCACTTCTTATTACCTAGCAAAAATGAAATCCAGTCTATGTCATGCACTACAGAGATTGCCATTGGTCATGCAAAAGAGCTGTGTGCTATTGTGAGACAGTTTTTTTATAATATGAAAAAGGGTAAAATGTATGGCTTGGCACAGCTTGTTAAAGGTCTACTTTGTAAACTGCCAATGCACAGAGTGGGGTGTTCCAATCCTTTTGTGGTTACTTATTTTTATTTTACTTTTCAGCCTCCATTCGGTTTACGTATAATATTGCCCTGACATGCCTTTCCCTGACCCCTTTGGTATGACCTCTGCAATTGCTTACCTTGTTAATGCGTTCTTTGAAAGACTATCATTGAAAAGAGTCATAGACTCAGATCTCTTGAGGCCTGTCTTTTGCTTAAGGGTGGCCTAATGGTTAAGGTGTTTGCCTTACAAACACAAGGTGCAGGGTTTGAGTCTCACAAGGAATAATTGGCTAGGCTTGAAATGGCTCACAAGGGCAGTTAGCCTAGTACTAATCTATGAACCTATGAACCTATACTATGCAACAACATTCCACTTATATGTGTTTCCCAAACCCTTAAGTATGACTACTCTAATAGTTTACTTAGTTACCATTGTTTGTATGAAAAAATCATAGACCAGGGTAATAAGGTCAACACCCTCCTCATCCGGGTTCATATTTTGTTTTTCATTACATTTACATTATAGTACAGGTACACCAGTAAAATAAAAAATGTGCTGATGTCAGGAGTGGTGTAAGTCAGCACATCATGTTACTTTACTGTACTTCCCTATCCTGTCTAAGCTTCACATTGCCTCTATTCAGGATCTCTGTATGTGTCACATTCCAATCTCTAGTGTATCCTGCATCCCTGCTATGTTTGTTGGCTCTGGTTGTAGTCTTCTGTCAGTTTCTGTTGTTTTTGTTACACCACTAAGACCTCTACACTCTGCCATTACTAATCACAGCCTTATGTTGGTCCATAAGACATTTTTCTGCATATTTTTTTTGCTTTGAGTCACAAGAATAATTCAACACATTCATA
The DNA here is from genome assembly GCF_019279795.1 of Protopterus annectens. Classification (NCBI taxonomy): domain Eukaryota; kingdom Metazoa; phylum Chordata; order Ceratodontiformes; family Protopteridae; genus Protopterus; species Protopterus annectens. Next base: position 9,768,172 of record NC_056727.1, on the reverse strand, counting down.
TTGCTATCTGTGCAAGTGGTTTTGTGATGACTGTGCTAGATGCTTAGCACAGTCATTGTTTACAACAGCTGCTTGTACTTTACCTTGGCGTTGGACTGATCTAACACAATCTTCACATTGGCCCCCACTGCAGTTGTGATGAACTGCTCTAGTAACATGCATTCATAATGAGCCTCAGGGCACATTGTGCATGCATGGTAAACAGTGAAAACTTAGCCAAGATCACACTGTAAAAGTTGCCAACTCCAAATCTGACCTCAAAGCAGTGACAAGTGGAGTATTACACAGGGTTCCATCCTGGGACCTCTCCTCTTTGGCATCTACTTCTCTGAAGAACAGGCTAACACAGAAGGCCTCTGGCTAACGAAGTTCGCAGATGACTGCAAACTAGGAGCCATAGTCAAGTCCCCAAATGATGTGGATATCCTACAGAAGGGCCTCACTGACTCAGATGCCTGGTGTCAGAGGCATGGTCTCAAGCTCAATGCCAAAAAGTGCAGTGTCATCCCCTTTGATAAAAACTCTGTACCCATGAACTACCACATAGGCAGCAATCTACTTAACACCGAATGTGTGAGAAGAGACCTTGGGACCCAGGTGGACAGTAGTCTCTCCTTTAATAGTCACATTGCCATAGTAGTCAGGAAGTCCTTCTACATGGCACACCTCATCATAAAAGGGTTCTCATCCAGGAAAAAAGAGGTCATTGTTCCCCTCTACTCAACACTCATTAGACCCATTATAGAGTACAATGCCCCTTTTGGAATGTACCTCACAAGACATCTGCAGCAACTGGAAAGGCCACAGAAGTACCTCACAAAGAGGATTGCTGGCCTCAAACAAATGCTCTACACTGATCATCTCAAAAAAGTCAAACTTTACTCCGTAGCATATCGCCTACTCTGAGGTGATCTCTGCCTAACATATAAAGCTATGTCAAACCCAGAGCTGTTGGACATACTACACCTAAAGAAATCCCAATCCCTCCAAGCTACACGCTCTAGGGACCTAAACCTTGTCACCACAATAAACAGGACATGCTGGAGGGATAGATTCCTGTCCCAGAGACTTCCCATACTCAGGCATAGGCTACCCATCTATGTCAAGCAAAGTTCTTCATTAGCACTCTTCAAGAAAAATCTTGATGAGCGGATGGGAAATATGAAATACACCCCAGGGATCACTTCTGCATCTCTGCTCGACATGGCACAAGAAAATAACTTTCTTCGGTGGCATAAGCCAGGGAATCTTGTTGGCTAGGCTTACGTAGGCCCTTGGGCCGATAGCCTAGTACCTACCTATGAACCTGTGAACCTATCATGGACATGACATTTCTGAATCCCTGGGTGTGTGTCGACTTGAAATTAGAGTAACTGCAAACAAGTGGCCTTGTCCTTCATGAGCCATTGTTACAAGCCAAATGCAAGCATGGTATATGGTCTCATGTCTTATATTTCTGTGGCTGGAGTTCATGTGAGTTGGAGGAACCCATTATAATGCAATTGTATTTATTTACTGCAGCCTAAAAAATAAGTATTTAGGCTGCACAAATAAGTCAAAGGCACATAATGATTGTTACACAAACACAAACCACTGTTTTTATGTAAATGTGCATTTATTTCTGTTCTGGATATCTTAATATTAAAAAAATGTTTAAATCAACAGTTAATGAAAACACCAGCAGAAATTTAAAAAATAACCAAAATGTTATTGCATAATGTATGGCTTTATTGAATCACATATACAAAGTAGAAACGTTGACACTAATGAATGTTATATAATTTGAAAAATATGGAAAATAACATTAGCATGCTATTTATATAATGTGCAACTTCAATTTTTTTTTTTTTGTTGAGTCTAATCATTGGTTATACACATAGCATTATTAAGGAGTCAAAACAAACTAATATTTTGCTGGATGAAACAACAAATATCTCTGAAAGGTTTTCAGGTTTTACAGTTAGGAAGTTCAGACTTCTTTTCAAAATTTCTTCTCTTAAGATTCAAAGTGCAAAGACATCAATTAATTATTTTCTAATAGCCAAAATGAATGCATTTCATACTTGTAGACAAAAAGGTGTGCAATGTCAAAAAAGCTTCACTGCAAGTATATTTTACATATAAAACTGTAATATGGTAAGCAGGGACACAGAACAATGTATACTTTGTTTTTGATGACTTTTTAATGCAAACACTGATTGGGGAATTTTAGCACCCTTAACACCCCCTATAAATCTGCCAGAGGGTATGATATTTCAGAAGAATGACGAAAAAGTATTTTTTTGTGTAGCACCACACATAATTAAACTCAGTCTCTGCTCCCGTCAGTGTATCACATAGACCATGGCCCTTGATCTGTGTATCCATAAGTGTAGCACCATGCATAAGTAACCTCACTCTGTGTTCCCATCAGTGTATCACATACACCATGGCCCTCAATCTGTGTACCCATCAGTGTAGAACCAAGCATATGTAATCTCACTCTGTGTTCCCATCAGTGAATCACATACACCAGGGCCCTTGATCTGTGTATCAATCAGTGTAGCACCAGGCATAAGTAACCACACTCTGTGTTCCCATCAGTGTATCACATATACCATGGCCCTTGATCTGTGTACCCATCAGTGCAGCACTATGCATAAATAAATTCAATCTGTGTTCCCATCAGCATATTACATACACCATGACCCTTGATCTGTGCACACATCAGTGTAGCCCCACATATATTAACTTCAGTCTGTGTTCCCATCAGTGTATCACATACACCATGACCCTCGATCTGTGTACCCATCAGTGTAGCACCATGCATAAGTAACCTCAACCTGTGTTCCCCTCAGTGTATCACATACACCATGAACCTTGATCTGCGTACCCATCAGTGTAGAACCAGACACAAGTAACATCACTATGTGTTCCCGTCAGTGTATCCATTACATCATGACCCTCGATCTATGTACCCATCAGTGTAGAACCAGATACAAGAAACATCACTCTGTGTTCCCGTCAGTGTATCACATACACTATCACCCTCGATGTGTGTATCCATCAGTATAGTACCACATATAAGTAACCTGATTCTCTGTTTCCATCATCATATCACATATATCATGACCCTCGATCTGTGTGCCCATCAGTGTAGAACCAGACATAGGTAACCTCGCTCTGGGTTCTCATCAGTGAATCACATACAACATGGCCCTCGATCTGTGTACCCATCAGTGTAACAACATGCATAAATAACCTCAATCTGTGCTCCCCTCAGTGTATCACATAAACATGACTGTCGATCTGTGTACCCATCAGTGTAGCACTATGCATAAGTAACCTCACTCTGTGTTCCCATCAGCATGTTATATACACCATGACCCTCAATCTGTGTATCCATCAGTGTAGCCCCACATATAAGTAACCTCACACTTTGATCCCGTCAGTGTATCACACACACCATGACCCTCGATCTCTGTACCCATCAGAGTAGCACCATGCATAAATAACCTCACTCTGTGTTCCCTTCAGTGCATCACATACGCAGAGGCCCTTGATCTGTGTATCCATCAATATAGCACCACACATAAGTAATGTCACTCTGTGTTCCAGGCAGTGTATCACATACACAATGACCCTTGACCTGTGTACCCATCAGTGTAGCACCATGCATAAGAAACCTCAATATGTGTTCCCCTCAGTGTATCATATACACCATGATCCTCGATCTGGGAAACCATCAGTGTAGCACTATGCATAAGTAACCTAACTCTGTGTTCCTGTCAGTGCATTACATACACCATGACTCTCGATCTGTGTGTCCATCATGTTAGCACCATTTATAAGTAACCTTACTCTGTGTTCCCACAAATGTATCAAATACACCATGACCCTCGGTCTGTGTACCCATCAGTGTAGCACATTGCATAAGTTACCTCACTCTGTGTTCCCATCAGTGTATCACATACACAGTGGTCCTTGATCTGTGTATCCATCAATATAGCACCACAAATAAGTAACTTCACTCTGTGTTCCTATTAGTGTATCACATACACCATGACCCTCGATCTGTGCACTCAACAGTGTAGCACATTGCATAAGTAACCTCACTCTGTGTTCCCATCAGCATATCACATACACAGCGGCTCTTGATATGTGTATCCATCAATATAGCACCACATATAAGTAACCTAACTCTGTGTTCCTATCAGTGTATCACATACACCATGACCCTGGATCTATGTACCCATCAGTGTAGCAGCAGACATAAGTAACCTCGCTCTGTGTTCCCATCAGTGAATTACATACACCAAGGCCCTCAATGTGGGTTCCCATCAGTGTAGCAACATGCATAAGTAATGTCACTCTGTGTCCCTGTCAGTGTATCCCATACATCATGACCCTTGATCTGTGTACCCATCAGTGTAGCACCAGACACAAGTAATCTAACTTTGCATTCCCATCAGTGAAACACATACATTATGACCTTAGATCTGTGTATTCTTCAGTGAAGCACCACATATAAGTAAACTGATTCTGTGTTCCCATCACCATATCACAAATACCATGACCCTTGATCTGTGTGCCCATCAGTGTTGAACCAGACATAAGTAACCTCGCTCTGTGTTCCCATCAGTGAATCACATACACTATGTCCCCTAATCTGTGTACCCATCAGTGTAGCACTATGCATAAGTAACCTCACTCTGTGTTCCCATCAGCATATTACATACATCATGACCCTCGATCTGTGTATCCATCAGTGTAGCCTCACATATAAGTAACCTCATTCTTTGTTCCCGTCAGTGTATCACATACACCATGACCCATGATTTGTGTACTCATCAGAGTAGGACCATGCATAAGTAACCTCACACTGTTTTCCCACCAGTGTATCACATACACCATGACCATCAATCTATGAACCCATCAGTGTAGCACCAGACATAAGTAACCTCAATCTGTGTTCCCATCAGTGAATCACATACACCATGGCCCTCAATGTGAGTTCCCATCAGTGAAACACCATGCATAAGTAACCTCACTCTGTGTTCCCACAAGTGTATCAAATACACCATGGCATTTGATCTGTGTATCCATCAGTGTAGCACCATGCATAAGTAACCTCACTCTGTGTTCCTGTCAGTGTATCCCATACACCATGACCCTCAATCTGTGTATGCATCAGTGTAGCACCATGCATAAGTAAACTCACTCTGTATTCCCTTCAGCATATCACACACACTATGACCCTCGATCTATGTACTCATCAGTGTATGACAAGACATAAGTAACCTCGCTGTGTGTTCCCATCAGTGAATCACATACACCAGGGCCCTCAATGTGGGTTCCCATCAGTGCATCACCATGCATTAGTAACCTCACTTTGTGTTCCTGTCAGTGTATCCCATACAAGATGACCCTCGATCTGGGTATCTGTCAGTGTTACACCTTCCATAAGTAACCTCATTCTATGTTACCATCAGCATATCACATACACCATGACTCTCGATCTGTGTACCCATTAATGTAGCACCATACATAAGTAACTTCACTCTGTGTTTTAGTCAGTGCATCATATACACAATGGCCCTTGATCTGTGTACCCATCATTGTAGCACCATATATAAGTAACCTCACTCTGTGTTCCTATCTGCATATTATATACACCATGTTCCTCAATCTGAGTAGCCATCAGTGTAGCCCCGCATATAAGAAACCTTATTCTGTGTTCCAGTCAGTGTATCACATAAACCATGACCCTCGATCGGTGTATCGATCAGTGTAGCACCATGCATAAGTAACCTCACTCTGTGTTCCCATCAGCATATCACATACACAGTGGACCTTGATCTGTGTATCCATCAGTGTAGCACCATGCATAAGTAACCTCACTCTGTGTTCCCATCAGTGTATCAAATATACCATGGCCCTCGATCTGTGTATGCATCAGTGTAGCACCATGCACAAGTGACCTCCCTCTGTGATCCCAACAGCATATTACATAAACCATGATGCTTGATCTGTGTACTCATTAGTGTAGCCCCACATATAAGTAACCTGAATCTCTGTTCCCATCAGTGTATCACATACACCATGACCCTCAATCTATGTACCCATCATTGGAGCACCATGCATAGATAACCTCACTCTGTGTTCCCCACAGTGTATCACATACACCATGACCCTCGATCTGTGTATCCATCAATGTAGCACTAGGCATAAGCATCCTCACTCTGTGTTTCTGTCAGTGCATTACATACACCATGACCCTCAATCTGTGTGTGAATCAGGGTAGCAACACGCATGAGTGACCTCAATTTGTGTTCCCACAAGTGTATCAAATACACCATGACCCTCGGTAGGTGTACCCATCAGTGTAGCACATACACAGTGTTTCCTTGATCTGTGTATTCATCAGTATAGGACCACATATAAGTAACCTCACTCTGTGTTCCTCTCAGTGTATCACAAACTCCATGACTCTCGATCTGTTTACTCATCAGTGAAGCACCATGCATTAGTAACCTCACTCTGTATTCTCATCAGCATATCACATACACAATGACCCTCGGACTATGAACCCATCAGTGTAGCACCAGACATAAGTAACCTCTCTCTGTGTTCCCATTAGTGATACACATACACCATGGCCCTCAAAGTAAGTTCCCATCAGTGTAACACCATGCATAAGTAACCTCACTCTGTGGTTGTGTCAGGATATCATACACACCATGACTCTCGATCTGTGTACCCATCAGTGTAGCACCAGACATAAGTAAACTCACCCTGTGCTTCAGTAAGTGTATCACAAACACCAAGGCCCTCGAGCTATGTAATCATCAGTGTAGCACTATTCATAAGCACTCTGTGTTACCATCAGCATATTACATTCACCATGACCCTCGATCTCTGTATCCATCAGTGTAGCCCCATATATAAGTAACCTCACTCTGTGTTCCCATCAGTATATCACATACATCATGGCACTCGATCTGTGTATCCATCAGTGTAACACCAGACATAAGCAACCTCACTCTGTGTTCCCATAAGCATATCGCATACACCATGACCCTCCATCTATGTATCCATCAGTGTAGCACCAGACATAAGTAACCTCACTCTGTGGTCATGTCAGGATATCACATACACTATGACACTCGATCTGTGAACCCATCAGTGTAGCACCATGCATAAGTAACCTCACTCTGTATTCCCATCAGCATATCACATACACCATGACCCTCAGTCTATGAATCCATCAGTGTAGCACCAGACATAAGTAACTTCGCTCTGTGTTCCCAACAGTGAATCACATACACCATGGCCTTCACTGTGGGTTTGCATCAGTGTAGCACCATGCATAAGTAACCTCACTCTGTGTTCCCTTTAGTGTATCCCACACACCATGACCCTCAATCTGGGTATCCGTCAATGTAGCATCTTCCATAAGTAACCTCATTCTGTGTTCCTATCAGCATATCACATACACCATGACCCTCGATCTGTGTACCCATCAGTGTAGCACCAGACATAAGTAAACTCACTCTGTGCTTCAGTAAGTGTATCACAAACACCAAGGCCCTCAATCTATGTAATTATCAGTGTAGCACTATTCATAAGTAACCTCACTCTGTGTTACCATCAGCATATTACATTCACCATGACCCTCGATCTCTATATCCATCAGTGTAGCCCCATATATAAGTAACCTCACTCTGTGTTCCCATCAGTATATCACATACATCATGGCACTTGATCTGTGTCCATCAGTGTAACACCAGACATAAGCAACCTCACTCTGTATTCCCATCAGCATATCACATACACCATGACCCTCGATCTATGTATCCATCAGTGTAGCACCAAACATAAGTAACCTCGCTCTGTGTTCCCAACAGTGAATCACATACACCATGGCCTTCACTGTGGGTTCGCATCAGTGTAGCACCATGCATAAGTAACCTCACTCTGTGTTCCCATAAGCATATCGCATAAATCATGGCACTCAATCTGTGTATCCATCAGTGTAACACCAGACATAAGCAACCTCACTCTGTGTTCCCATAAGCATATCGCATACACCATGACCCTCGATCTGTGTATCCATGAGTATAGCCCCATATAAAATTAACCTCACTCTGTGTTCCCATCAGCATATCACATACACAGTGGCCGCTGATCTGTGTATCAATCAGTATAGCACCACACATAAGTAACCTCACTCTATGTTCCTGTCAGTGTATCACATACACCATGACCCTTGATCTGTGTATCAATTAGTGTAGCACCATGCATAAGTATCCTCACTCTTTGTTCCCATCAGTGTATCACATATACCATGGCCCTCAATCTGTGTACCCATCAGTGTAGCATCTTGCATAAGTAACCTCACTCTGTGTTCCCATCAGCATATTACATACAGCATGACCTTCTATCTGTGTATCCATTAGTGTAGCCCTATATATAAGTAACCTCAACTGTGTTCCCGTCAGTGAATCACATACACCATGGCTCTTGATCTGTGTACCCATCAGTGTAGCATCATGCATAAATAACCTCACTCTGTGTTCCCATCAGTGTATCACATACACCATGGCCCTCAATCTGTGTAACCATCAGTGTAGCATTATGCATAAGTAACATCACTCTGTGTTCCTGTCAGTGCATCTCTTAAGCCATGACCATCGATCTGTGTGACCAAGAGGGTAGCACCATGCATAAGTAACCTCACTTTGTGTTCCCACAAATGTATCAAATACACCATGACCCTCGCTCTGTGTAGCCATCAGTGTTGCACTATGCATTAGTAACCACTTTGTGTACCCATCAGTGTATCACATACACCATGACGCTCGATCTATGAGCCCATCAGTGTAGCACCTGACATAAGAAACTTCACCCTGTGTTCCCATCAGTGAATCACATAACCATGGCCCTTAATGTGAGTTCCCATCATTGTAACACCATGCATAAGTAACCTCACTTCGTGTTCCTGTCAGTGTATTCCAAACATCATGACCCTTGATTTGTGTATGCATCAGTGTAGCACCCTGCATAAGTAACCTCATTCTGTGTTCCCATCAGCATATCACATGCACCATGACCCTCGATCTGTGTACCCATTAATGTAGCACCAGACATAAGTAACCTCACTCTGTGTTTTAGTCAGTGTATCACATACACCATGGCCCTCGATCTGTGTACCCATCAGTGTAGTACCATGCATAAGTAGCCTCACTCTGTGTTCCCATCCGCATATTACATACTCCATGTTGCTCAATCTGAGTATCCATCAGTGTAGCCTCACATATAAGCAACCTCACTCTTTGTTCCAGACAGTGTATCACATAAACCATGACCCTCGGTCAGTGTATCGATCAGTGTAGCACCATGTATAAGTAACTTGTTTGGCTTGTTTGGCTCAGGCTCTGGAATGTATTGTATAAGTGGAAATTCCTTAAGATTCCAAGAGCAGGATGAGTTATTTCTTACACTTATTTCACTGAACTGCACTTCTGAAATGCTTATAATTGTGCTATACAGTTGATATACATTTTGCACTGCTTTAAAGCTTTTTTTTATTGTTTCACTGCATTTATGTACTGTTTTACATTGTTTTAACATTATTTAAGTGTAAACTGCTGCTTTTTCATACTGAGAGTTGTATTTTCTGTTTGTGAGTGCTCTATCTGACCTTTTCTGTGCATTTTTGATAATTGTCTGTTTACAGTTAAAAGCATTCTCGAGTCTGCTCCTTGATCTGTTTAAAACTTTCATTTAGTGCCTATAGCTAGGAACTGTAATTTTGCACTCACCCTCCCTAGTGTTGTGTGTTCTTATACTTGGTGGCTTTGCAGTTGCCCACCCATGCTGTATATTTGATCTGTGACACTTCTCCCAGTCTAGTGTCATTAGTTCACTCAATCTAAGGGAGAACATTTGTGAAGGCCAACCCACTCAGATTCTTAACGTTGAATTAACTTCTGTTCCAGCTTTCTCCATTTCCACTTTACTGGAAAAAAATTCTAAGCTTGCATCCCCCCTTTCCTGTGGCAGGTCTTGCCCAGATATGGATTTGCTGTGTCCAGGACTGTTTGTGAGCTCCTAAGCCCCCCCCCCCCCACTTAACTGGGGTTAAACTATTCATGGCGCCATAAAGTCTGTTCTTCAAAATTTCACTTGCAACTAGCCATCCTTTTAGTTTTAGCACTCATCTGTTTCTTTGACCACAGCACTTGTTCAGAACTCATTGTAAAATAAGTTACAAATTACTACAGCACTCAACTTTCCTCATTTGTCTAGAGGAAAACAGTTTTTAGTACTTAATAAATAAGCACCTATTCAGGCATGTCTAAAGGTCAGCTCCCAGTGTTTTCTCCTGTCTACCTGATGAATCTGGGCATCTTGGGACAATGCAGCAATTGCCTCATGTATACAGGCAACCTTCTCCTCCTACCACCCAACACTATGACCTGTGAGACATGCACTTATATAGCCAAACTGGAAGCAAAGCTATCTTCACCAAAGACTGGCCTAGACAGTCAAGAGGAGAAGGTAAACACTTGCACCGCACCACACTCATCACATAGTCCCTCAAAACCTACACCACCAAAACAAACACAGAGAAGCACAAAACACACACCTACATTCCCGGAGGCTCTCAGTACAAATCTACCCAAACAACAGAGACCTCCAAAGCAGAAATGCAAAGCAACCTCCACCCCCCCCCCAACACAACCCAAATGACACATAACCCACATACTCAGTGTGCAACTCAACTGCAGCCCATAAGGCATAATGTACCCAACACTCTAGTCATAGGTGACTCTATAGTCAGGCACACTGATGTTCCACTCACCAGGCTAAACAAGGAAAAAGTTACTGTCAGCTGCCTGTCAGGTGCCAGGAACCGCAACATAATGCATGCACTCAGGTCATGCCACAACAAGTACAAATATGACTCTGTCATTCTCCATGTTGGTGTGAATGACCTGAGACATACCACCCTGGACTACATGAAAAGAGACATGGAGGAGCTCTCTGATCTTGTAGCCCAGGCAGGTATGATCATATCCCTGAGTAGCATCCTGCCATTACCCAGAATGATACCACAGTACAAGGACAAAATGATTGACTTTAACAATTGGCTAAGCTTCTGGTGTCATTCTAAGGGAATCCAGTATCTGTCTGCCTGGGATGACATGACTGACAGACCACACTGCTTTGCTAGAGATGGCCTCCACCTGTTGCCCTTGGGATTCTGGATACTGGCAAAGGCTCTTGCCACCCCTATAGTGCCTTTTTTAGGCAAGGTTCACATGAAAAGTTCAGCACTGTAACAGGTACAAGCAAGCAAAATCTGAGGGTAATGCTACACAATGCTAGAAGTCTAAACCTCAAAATGCACTCAATCGAGGCACTCCTTAAAATGGAGAACATTGACATCTGTACAGTGACAGAGACCTGGTTCAAAGCTCCAGAGAGCACCCCTGCCTTACCAGGCTATAATTGATACCACACCTTTCGGCCACCAAACCCGGACCGAAACACTAAAGGTGGAGGCGTGTCCATATTCACTAAGGATATCCACACCTCCAAGCTAGTTGCTCAGCATAATGCATCCGAGATTATCCAAGTTCAACTAACTCTGGGCAAAACTGCAATCCAGATTATAGCTTGCTACAGACCCCCCACCATGCCCCAGGATTCCCACTTCTCTTTTCTTGATACACTGGAAAATATTAAGGTACAACCCAAAACTCTAATAATGATAATAATAATTTCAACTACCCTACCATTAACTGGGAAAACTACTCATGTACCAACTCTTTTGCTCAACGTTTTCTGGAAATCATCAATTCCAATGCCTTGGATCAACTTATCCACACCCACACCAGGGGCAGCAGTATCCTAGACCTGGTCATCACCAACATGGGTGGCCGGTGTTCCACACCAGAGGTCATCTCCTCGTTAGTCAGATCCGACCACAGGCTAATCACGGTAGACATCCACATCCTGCTCCCACCCCCACCCCCCCATTAGGGAAACAACCATAAAAAATTTCTCCAAAGCCAAGTTCATGCTTCTTAAGACAGAAGTGGCAAACTTCACGACACCCATGCAGATGGACAATAGAGGTACGACTGCTGAATCCTACACAAATGCACTTTATAAGCACTTACACGAGTGCATGGATCATGCTATCCCTAACAGAACCAAGATGCTATGCTCCAAAAAAAGAAAGCCAATCTGGTGGCCTTCTACCATAAACAAACTCTACAACAGAAGAAAGAAACTGTTGCAAAAAAGTGTAAATACCCACAATTGGAGGAACTCCCTGGTCAGCCTCAGTAAGAAGCTGAGATCCCTCATAAAATCCTCCAAAGCTAGTTATGAAAACAAAATTGCTACTGATTCTAAAGACAACCACAAAGCATTCTATAGCTATGTCAAGAATCTCAATGGCAACACTCAGATCTGCTCTGAGTTACAGCACAATGACACTAAATATACAGAACCAACTGATATTGCCAACATCCTGGCAGATAGGTTCAGTGCTAACTTTACCCCCCTCTCTCCCCCTAAAAGGCCCATCTTCATACTGGAAGAATGCAAAGTTCCTGTAATCATGGCTGCACAGGTAAAAACCTCACTCTCCAAAGCCAAGAACACAGTATCCATGGGACCTGACAACATCCCCGGCTGCCTTCTACATGAACTACAGAATGAACTGGCACCCCACCTAAGTACCATCTTCAATCATAGCCTTACCTCAGGCTTTCTGCCCATTGAATGGCACACCGTGACAGTTATCCCACTCCACAAAGGGGGGACCACAACAGACCCCAGGAACTACTGCCCCATTAGCCTGATGAGCCTAGTCTAAAGGGCCATGGAACGTATCATCATGGAACTCATAAACAAAGACATTGGAGATCTCCAAACTCTGGATCCCACACAGTTTGGGTTTGTAAAAGGAAGATCATGTTTCCTAAACCTGATAGACTTCTTTGAAGTAGTCAGCAAAGCCATAGATGAGGGTAAGGTGGTTCAAACAGCCTATTTAGATCTCGCCAAGGCATTCAACACCATCCCCCACTCTGGAATTATAGATAAACTCACTAAACTAGGTGTAAATGCCTATGTCACAAGATGGGTTGCCAACTGGCTTACTGACAGAACCCATACTGTGAAAGTAGCAGACTCCAAATCAGACTTCAGACCAGTGACAAGTGGAGTACCACAGGGTTCAGTCCTGGGTCCTCTCCTGTTTGGTATCTACTTCTCTAAAGTACAGGCTAACACAGAAGGTCTTTGGCTAACTAAGTTCGCAAATGACTGCAAACTAGGAGCCATAATCAAAACTCCTAATGATGTGGACATCCTACAAAAGGGCCTCACTGAGACAGATGCCTGGTGTCAAAGACATGGTCTCAAGCTCAATGCCAAAAAGTGCATTGTCATCCCCTTTGGTAAAAACTCTGTACCCATGAACTACCACATAGGCGGTAGTCTACTTAACACTGAAAGTGTGATAAGAGACCTTGGGACACAGGCAGACAGTAGTCTCTCCTTTGATAATCACATCACCACAGTGGTCAGGAAATCCTTCTACATGGCACACCTCATCACAAAAGGTTTCTCATCCAGAAAAAAGAGGTCATTGTTCCCCTCTACTCATAACTCATTAGACCCATTATAGAGTACAACGCCCCTTTTGGTATGTGGATGTCACAAGACATCTACAACAAATGGAAAGGCCGCAAAAATACCTCACAAAGAGGATTACTGGCCTCGAACAGATGCCTTACACAAACAATTTCAAAAAACTCCAGCTTTACTCCATCGCATATCGCCTACTCAGAGGCAATCTCTGCCTAACATACAAAGCTATGTCAAACCCAGAGCTGTTGGACATGCTCCACTTAAAGAAATCCCAATCCTTCCGAGCTACACACTCTAGGGACCTAAACCTTGTCACCACAATAAACAGAACATACTGGAGAGATAGATTCCTGTCCCAGATAATTCCCAAAATCTGGAACAGACTACCTATCTATGTCAAACAGAGCTCCTCATTAGCACTTTTCAAGAAAAATCTTGATGATTGGATGGGTAATAGGAAATTCACCCTGGGGATCACTTCTGTGGTTCTGCTTGACAGGGGCACAAGAAAATAATTTTCTTGGGTGGCGAAAGCCAGAGTACCTTTTTGGCTAGGCCTGTACAGGCCCTAGGGCCAATAGCCTAGTACCTACCTATGAAACTATGAACCTATAACCTCAATCTGTGTTCCCATCAGCATATCACATACACAGTGGATCTTAATCTGTGTATCCATCAGTGTAGCACCATGCATAAGTAACCTCACTCTGTGTTCCCATCAGTGTATCAAATACACCATGGCCCTCAATCTATGAACCCATCAGTGTAGCACCAGGCATAAGTAACCTTTCTCTGTGTTTCTGTCAGTGTATCATAAATTCCATGACTCTCGATCTGTGTACCCGTCAGTGAAGCACTATGCATAAGTAACCTCAATCTGTAGTCCCATCAGCATGTCACATACACCATGACCCTCGATCTATGAACCCATCAGTGTATCACCAGACATAAGTAACCTCTCTCTGTGTTCCCATCACTGATACACATACACCATGGCCCTCTAAGTAAGTTCCCATCAGTGTAACACCATGCATAAGTAACTTTACTCTGTGCAGCCACAAGTGTATCAAATACACCATCACCCTCGATCTGTGCATCCATCAGTGTAGCACCATGCATAAGCAACCTCACTCTGTGGTCCTGTCAGTATATCATATACACCATAACTTTCGATCTGTGTACCCATCAGTGTAGCACCATGCATAAGTAACCTCACTCTGTATTCCCATCAGCATATCACATACACCATGACCTTCGATCTATGTACCCATCAGTGTAGCACCAGACATAAGTAACCTAGCTCTGTGTTCCCAACAGTGAATCACATACACCATGGCATTCACTGTGGGTTTGCATCAGTGTAGAACCATGCATAAGTAACCTGAATCTGTGTTCCTTGACCATGACCCTCGATCTGGGTATCCGTCAGTGTAGCACCTTCTATAAGTAACCTCATTCTGTGTTCCTATCAGCATATCACATATACCATGACCCTCGATCTGTGTACCCATCAGTGTAGCACCAGACATAAGTAAACTCACTCTGTGCTTCAGTCAGTGTATCACAAACACCATGGCCCATGATCTGTGTAACCATCAATGTAGCACCATTCATAAGTAACCTCACTATGTGTTCCCATCAGCATATTACATTCACCATGACCCTCGATCTGTGTACTCATTAGTGTAGCCCTGTATATAAGTAACCTCAATCTGTGCTCCCATCAATGAATCACAAACACTATGACCCTCAATCTGTGTACCCATCAGTGTAGCACTATGCATAAGTAACCTAACTTTGTGTTCCTTTCAGTGCATTACATACACCATGACTCTCAATCTGTGTGTCCATCATGGTAGCACCATGCATAAGTAACCTCATTGTGAACCCACAAATGTATCAAATACACCATGACCCTCGGTCTGTGTAGCCATCAGTGTAGCACCATGCATTAGTAACCAAACTCTGTGTACCCATCAGTGAATCACATACACCATGGCCCTTATGGTGAGTTCCCATCATTGTAACATCATGCATAACTAACCTCACTTTGTGTTCCTGTCAGTGTATCCCAAACATCATGACCCTTGATTTGTGTATGCATCAGTGTAGCACCATGCATAAGTAACCTCATTCTGTATTCCCATCAGCATATCACATACACCATGACCCTCAATCTTTGTACCCATCAGTGTAGCACCAGACATATGTAACCTCGCTCTGTGTTCCCATCAGTGAATCACATACACCAGGGCTCTCACTGTGGGTTCGTATCAGTGTAGCACCACGCATAAGTAACATCACTCTGTGTTCCTGTCAGTGTATCCCGTATACCATGTCCCTCAGTCTGGGTATCTGTCAGTGTAGCACCTTCCATAAGTAACCTCATTCTGTGTTCCTATCAGCATATCACATACACCATGACCCTCGATCTGTGTACACATCAGTGTAGCACATGCATAACTAACCTAACTCTGTGTTCCTGTCAGTGCATTACATACACTATGACTCTCAATCTGTGTGTCCATCATGGTAGCACCATGCATAAGTAGCCTCACTCTGTGTTCCCACAAATGTATCAAATATACCATGACCCTCGGTCTGTGTACCCATCAGTGTAGCACATTGCATAAGTAACCTCACTCTGTGTTCGCATCAGTGTCTCACATACACAGTGGCTCTTGATCTGTGTATCCATCAATAAAGCACCACACAAAAGTAACCTAAATCTGTGTTCCTATCAGTGTATCACATACACCATGACCCTCGATCTATGTACCCATCAGTGTAGCAGCAGACATAAGTAACCTCGCTCTGTGTTCCTATCAGTGAATTAAATACACTACGACCCTCAATGTGGGTTTCCATCAGTGTAGCAACATGCATAAGTAATCTCACTCTGTGATCCTGTCAGTGTATCCCATACATCATGACCCTTGATCTGTGTACCCATCAGTGTAGCACCAGACACAAGTAATCTAACTCTGCATTCCCGTCAGTGAAACACATACATTATGGCCTTCAATCTGTGTATTCTTCAGTGCAGCACTGCATATAAGCAAACTGATTCTGTGTTCCCGTCACCATTTCACATATAGCATGACCCTCAATATGTGTGCCCATCAGTGTTGAACCAGACATAAGTAACCTCGCTCTGTGTTCCCATCAGTGTATCACATACACTATGTCCCTTGATCTTTGTACCCATCAGTGTAGCACTATGCATAAGTAACCTCACTGTGTTCCCATCAGCATATTACATACATCATAACCCTCGATCTGTGTACCCATCAGTGTAGCCCCACATATAAGTAACCTCACTCTTTGTTCCCATCAGTGTATTACATACACCATGACCCATGAATTGTGTACCCATCAGAGTAGCACCATGTATAATCTGTGTTCCCATCAGTGGATCACATACACCATGGCCCTCAGTGTGAGTTCCCATCAGTGAATCACCATGCACTAGTAACCTCACTCTTTGTTCCCACAAGTGTATCAAATACACCATAACCTTCGATCTGTGTATCCATCAGTGAAGCACCATGCATAAGTAACCTCACTCTGTGTTCCTGTCAGTGTATCCCATAAACCATGACCCTAAATCTATGTACCCATCAGTGTAGCACCAGACATAAGTAACCTCACTGTGTGTTCCCATCAGTGAATCACATACACCAGGGCCCTCAATGTGGGTTCCCATTAGTGTATCACCATGCATTAGTAACCTCACTTTGTGTTCCTGTCAGTGTACCCCATACACCATGACCCTCGATCTGAGTATCCGTCAGTGTAGCACCTTCCATAAGTAACCTCATTCTGTGTTCCCATCAGCATCTCACATACACCATGACCCTCAATCTGCGTACCCATTAATGTAGCACCAGACATAAGTAACCTTACTCTGTGTTTTAGTCAGTGTATCACATACACCATGGCCCTTGATCTGTGTATCCATCAGTATAGCACAATGCATAAGTAACCGCACTCTGTGTTCCCATCTGCATATTACATACACCATGTTCCTCAATCTGAGTATTAATCAGTGTAGCCCCACATATAAGCAAACTCACTCTTTGTTCCAGTCAATGTATCACATAAACAATGACCCTCGAACGGTGAATCTATCAGTTTAGCACCATGCATAAGTAAACTCACTCTGTGTTCCCATCAGCGTATCACATACACAGAGGACCTTGATCTGTGTATCCATCAGTGTAGCACCATTCATAAGTAACCTCACTCTGTGTTCCCATCAGGGTATCAAATACACCATGGCCCTCGATCTGTTTACCCATCAGTGTAGCACCATGCATAAGTAACCTCACTCTGTGTTCCCAACATCATATTACATACACCATGATGCATGATCTGTGTACTTATCAGTGTAGCCCCACATATATATAACCTCAATCTCTATTCCCCTCAGTGTATCACCTACACCATGACCCTTGATCTGTGTATCCAACAATGTAGCATTATGCATAAGCAACATCACTCTGTGTTTCTGTCAGTGCATTACATACATCATGACCCACGATCTGTGTATGAATCAGGGTAGAACCAGGCACGAGTAACCTCAGTCTGTGTTCCCACAAGTGTATCAAATATACCATGACCCTCGTTCTGTGTACCCTTCAGTGTAGCACATACACAGTGGCCCTTGATCTGTGTATCCATCAATATAGCACCACATATAAGTAACCTCACTCTGTGTTCCTGTCAGTGTATCACAAACTCCATGACTCTCGATCGGTGTACCCATCAGTGAAGCACCATGCATAAGTAACCTCACTCTGTATTCAATTCAGCATATCACATACACCATGACCTTCGATCTAAGAACCCATCAGTGTAGCACCAGACATAAGAAATCACTCTCTGTGTTCCCATCAGTGATACATATACACCATGGCCTTCAAAGTAAGTCCCAATTAGTGTAACACCATGCATAAGTAACTTCACTCTGTGTAGCCACAAGTGTATCAAATACACCATGTCCCTCATTCTATGTACCCATCAGTGTAGCACCAGACATTAGTAAGCTCGCTGTGTGTTCCCAACAGTGAATCACATACACCATGGCTTTCACTGTGGGTTCGCATCAGTGTAGCACCATGCGTAAGTAGCCTTACTCTATGTTCCTTTCAGTGTATCCCACACACCATGACCCTCGATTTGGGTATCTGGCAATGTAGCACCTTCCATAAGTAGCCTCATTCTGTGTTCCTATCAGCATATCACATGCACCATGACCCTCGATCTGTGTACCCATCAGTGTAATACCAGACATAAGTAAACTCACTCTGTGCTTCAGTCAGTGTATCACAAACACCATGGCCCTCAATGTATGTAACCATCAGTGTAGCACCATTCATAATTAACCTCACTCTGTGTTCCCATCAGCATATTACATTCACCATGACCCTCAATTTGTTTATCCATCAGTGTAGCCCCATATATAAGCAACCTCAGCCTGCGTTCCCATAAGCATATCACATACACCATGACCCTCAATCTGTGTATCCATGAGTATAGCCCCACATAAAATTAACCTCACTCTGTGTTCCCATCAGCTTATCACATACACAGTGACCCCTGATCTGTGTATCCATCAGTATAGCACCACACATAAGTAACCTCACTCTGTGTTGCTATCAGTGTATCACATACACCATGACTCTTGATCTGTGTATCAATCAGTGTAGCACCATGCATAAGTAACCTCACTATTTGTTCCCATCAGTGTATCACATATACCATGGCCCTCGATCTGTGTACCCATCAGTGTAGCTTCTTGCATAAGTAACCTCACTCTGTGTTCCCATCAGCATATTACATACACAATGACCTTCGATCTGTGTACCCATTAGTGTATCCCTATATATAAGTAACCTCAATCTGTGTTCCCGTCAGTAAATCACATACACCATGGCCCTCGATCTGTGTATCCATCAGTGTAGCACCATGCATAAGTAACCTCACTCTGTGTTCCCATCAGTGTATCACATACACAATGACCCTCAATCTGTGTACCCAGTAGTGCAGCACTATGCATAACTAACCTCACTCTGTGTTCCCACAAATGTATCAAATACACCATGACCCTCGGTCTGTGTAGCCATCAGTGTAGCACCATGCAGTAGTAACCTCACTCTATGTACCCATCAGTGTATCACATACACCATGACGCTCAATCTGTGAACTCATCAGTGTAGCACCAGACATAAGAAACTTCGCCCTGTGTTCCCATCAGTGAATCACATACACCACAGCCCTTAATGTGAGTTCCCACCATTGTTACACCATGCATAAGTAACCTCACTTTGTGTTCCTGTCAGTGTATCCCAAACATCATGACCCTTGATTTGTGTATGCATCAGTGTAGCACCAGACATATGTAACCTCGCTCTGTGTTCCCATCAGTGAATCACATACACCAGGGCCCTCACTGTGGGTTTGCATCAGTGTAGCACCATGCATAAGTAACCTCACTTTGTGTTCCTGTCAGTGTATCCCATATACCATGACCTTCAGTCTGGGTACCCGTCAGTGTAGCACCTTCCATAAGTAACCTTATTCTGTGTTCCTATCAGCATATCACATACACAATGACCTTCAATCTGTGTACCCATCAGTGTAGCACCAGACATAAGTAACCTCACTCTGTTTTCAGTCAATGTATCACAAACACCATGGCTCTTGATCTGCATTCCCATCCATGTAGCACCATGCATAAATAATCACACTCTGTGTTCCCATCAGCATATTACATACATCATGACCCTCGATCTGTGTATCCATCAGTGTAGGCCCATATATAATTAACCTCACTCTATGTTCCCATCAGTATATCACAAACATC
Source organism: Protopterus annectens (assembly GCF_019279795.1). Classification (NCBI taxonomy): domain Eukaryota; kingdom Metazoa; phylum Chordata; order Ceratodontiformes; family Protopteridae; genus Protopterus; species Protopterus annectens. Next base: position 9,747,651 of record NC_056727.1, on the reverse strand, counting down.
ATGACGTTCAATCAGTGTATCCCTCTGTGTAAAACCAGACATAAGTAACCTCACTCTGTGTTCCCGTAAGTATATAGCATACACCATGACCCTCGATCTGTGTATCCATGAGAGTAGCACCATGCATAAGTAACATCACTCTGTTTTCCCATCAGCATATTACATACACTATGTTCCTCAATATGAGTATCCATCAGTGTAGCCCCACCTATAAGCAACCTCACACTTTGTTCGCATCCGTGTATCACATAAACCATGACCCTTGATCTGTGTATACATAAGTGTAGCCCCACATAAAAATAACCTCACTTTGTGTTTCCAACATCATATCACATACACAGTTGACCTTGATCTGTGTATACATCAATATAGCACCACAGATAAGTAACCTCACTCTGTGTTCCTGTCAGTGTAGCACATACACCATGACCCTTGATCTTTGTATCAATCAATGTAGCACAATGCATAAGTAACCTCACTCTTTGTTCCCATCAGTGTATCAAATACACCATGGCCCTCAATCTATGTACCCTTCAGTGTAGCACCTTGCATAAGTAACCTCACTCTCTGTTCCTCACAGCATATTACATACACCATGAACCTCGATCTGTGTACCCATTAGTGTAGCCCTATATGTAAGTAACCTCAATCTGTGTTCCCGTAATTGGATCACATACACCATGGCTCTCGATTGGTGTACCCATCAGTGTAGCACCATGCATAAGTAACCTCACTCTGTGTTCCCATCAGTGTATCACATAGACCATGACCATCAATCTTTGTACCCATCAGTGTAGCACTATGCATAAGTAACCTCACTCTATGTTGCTGTCAGTGCATCTCTTAAACCATGACCATCAATCTGTGTGTCCATGAGGATAACACCATGCATAAGTAACCTCAGTCTGTATTCCCACAAATGTATCAAATACACCATGACCCTCAGTCTGTGTACCCATCAGTGTAGCACCATGCATAAGTAACCTCACTCTGGGTACCCATCTGTGTATCACATACATAGTGGCCCTTGATCTGTGTATCCATAAATATAGCATCACACATTAGTAACCTCACTCTGTGTTCCTGTCAGTGCATCACATACACCATGACCCTTGATCTGTGTGCCCATCAGTGTAACACCATGCAAAAGTAACCTCACTCTGTGTTCCCATCAGCATATCACATACACCATGACCCTCAATCTGTGTATCCATCAGTGTAGCACCATGCATATGTAATCTGACTCTCTGTTCCTGTCAGTATATCCCATACACCATGACCCTTGATTTGCGTATCCATCAGTGTAGCACCATGCATAACTAACCTCAATCTGTGTTCCTGTTATTGTATCCCATACACAGTGACACTCGATCTTTGTACCCATCAGTGTAGAATCAGACACAAGTAACCTAACTCTGTGTTCCCTTCAAAGTATCACATACACCATGAACCTTGATCTGTGTATCCATCAGTGTAGCACCGCATATAAGTAACCTCATTCTGTGTTCCCATCAGTGTATCACCAACACCATGACCCTCGATCTGTGTATCCATCAGTGTAGCACCACATATAAGTAACCTCACTCTGTGTTCCCGTCAGTGTATCCCACACACCATGACCCTCGACCTGTGTATCCATCAGTGTAGCATCATGCAGTAGTAACCTCACTCTGTGTTCCCGTCAGCAAATCACATACACCATGACCCTCGATCTGTGTATCCATAAGTGTAGCACCATGCAAAAGTAACCTTGGTCTGTGTTCCCATCAGTTTATCGCATACACCATGACCTTTGATCTGTGTATAAATCAGTGTAGCACAATGCATAAGTAACCTCAATCTGTGTTCACCTCAGTGTATCATATACACTATGACCCTCTATCTGTTTACCCATCAGTGCAGCACTATGCATAAGTAACCTCACTCTGTGTTCTTGTCAGTGCATCACATACACCATGACCCCAAATCTGTGTGTCCATCAGGGTACCACCTAGCATATGTAACCTCACTGTATGTTCCAGCAAGTCTATCAAATACACCATGATCCTTGGTCTGTGTCCCCATCAGTGTAGCACCATGCATAAGTAATCTCACTCTGTATTCCCATTAGCATATCACATAGATGCTGGATCTGTGTATCCATCAGTGAAACATCAGACATAAGTAACCTCACTCTGTGTTCCCATCAGTGAATCACATACACCATGGCCCTCAGTCTGTGTACCCATCAGTGTAGCACCAGACATAAAGAACCTCACTCTGTGTTTCTGTCAGTGTATCCCATACACCATGACCCTCGATCTGTGTACTCTTCAGTGTAAGACCAGACATAAGTATCCTCACTCTGTATTCTCATCAGCATATTACATACACCATGACCCTCGATCTATGTATCCATCAGTGCAGTGTAGACCCACATATAAGTAACCTCACTCTGTGTTCCTGTCAGTGTATCACATAAACCATGATCCTCGATCTGTGTATCCATCAGTGTAACCCCACATGTAAGTAACCTCATTCTGTGTTGCTGTCAGCATATCACATACAACATGACACTCGATCTGTGTATACATCAATATAGCACCACACATAAGTAACCTCTCTCTGTGTTCCTGTCAGTGTATCAAATACACGATGGCCCTCGATCTGTGAACCCATCAGTTTAGCACCATGCATATGTAACCTCACTCTATGTTCCCATCAGCATATTACATAAACCATGACCCTCGATCTGTGTATCCATCAATATAGCACCACACATAAGTAACCTCACTCTATCTTCCTGTCAGTGTATCATATACACCATGACCCATGATCTGTGTATCCATCAGTGTAGCACCATGCATAAGTAACCCCAATCTGTGTTCCCCTCAGTGTATCACATACACTATGACCCTCGATCTGTTTACCAATCAGTGTAGCACTATGCATAAGTAACCTCACTCTGTGTCCCTGTGAGTGCATCACATACACCATGACCCCAGATCTGTGTGTCCATCAGGGGAGCACCATGCATACGAAACCTGACTTTGTGTTCCCACAAGTCTATCAAATACACCATGACCCTCAGTCTGTGTACCCATCAGTGTAGCACCATGCATGAGTAACCTCACTCTGTATTCCCATTAGCGTATCACATACACCATGACTCTCGATCTATGTACCCATCAGTGTAGCACCAGACAAAAGTAATCTCACTCTGTGTTCCCATCAGGTAATCACATACATTATAATGCTCGATCTGTGTATCCATCAGTGTAACACCAGACATAAGCAACCTCACTCTGTGTTCCCATAAGTATATCGCATACACCATGACCCTCAATCTGTGTATCCTTGAGTGCAGCCCCACATAAAATTAACCTCACTCTGTGTTCCCAACAGCATATTACATACACAGTGGCCCTTGATCTGTGTATCCATCAATATAGCACCACACATAAGTAACCTCACTCTGTGTTCCTGTCAGTGCATCACATACACCATGACCATCGATCTGTGTATCCATTAGTTTAACCCTATATATAAGTAAACTCAGTCTGTGTTCAAGTCAATGTATAACATACATCATAGCCCTTGATCTGTGTACTCGTCAGAGTAGCACCATGCATACGTAACCTCACTCTGTGTTCCCATCAGTATATCACATAAACCATGACCCTCAATCTGTGTACCATCAGTTTAGCACTATGCATAAGCAACCTCACTCTGTGTTTCTGTCAGTGCATCTCTTAAACCATGACCATCGATCTGTGTGTCCATGAGGGTAGCACCATGCATAAGTAACCTCACTCTGTGTTCCCACAAATGTATCAAATACACCATAACCCTTGGTCTCTGTACCCATCAGTGTAGCAACATGCATAGGTAACCTCACTCTGTGTACCCATCAGTATATCACATACACCATGACCCTCAATCTATGAACCCATCAGTGTAGCACCAGACATAAGTAACCTCACCCTGTGTTCCCATCAGTGAATCACATACACCATGGCCCTTAATGTGAGTTCCCATCAGTGTAACACCATGCATAAGTATCGTCACTCTGTGTTCCCATCAGCATATTACATGCACCATGACCCTCGACCTGTGTATTCATCAGTGTAGCCTCATATATAAGTAACCTCACTCTGTGTTCCCATCAGTATATCACATACATCATGACATTCGAACTGTGTATTCATTAGTGTAACACGAGAAATAAGTAACCTCACTCTGTGTTCCGGTAAGCATATCGCATGCACCATGACCCTTGATCTGTGTATCCATGAGTGTAGCACCATGCATAAGTAACATCACTCGGTGTTCCCATCAGCATATTACATACACCATGTTCATCGATCTGAGTATCCATCAGTGTAGACCCACATATAAGCAACCTCACTCTTTGTACCCATGAGTGTATCACATAAACCATGGCACTCGATCTGTGTATCCATGAGTGTTTGACTGTGCATAAGTGACCTCACTCTGTGTTCCCATCAGTATATCACATACACCACGACCCTCGATTTGTATACCCATCAGTGAATCACATACACCATGGCCCTCATTGTGTGTTCCCATCAGTTTAGCACCATGCATAAGTAACCTCACTTTGTGTTCCTGTCAGTGTATCACATAAACCATGACCCTTGATCTGTGTATCCATCATTGTAGCACCATGGATAAGTAACCTCATGCAGTGTGTTACTGTCAGTGTATCCCATACACCATGGCCCTCAATCTGTTTAGCTATCAGTGTAGCACCATGCATAAGTAACCTCATTCTGTGTTCCCATCAGCATATCAAATAAACCATGACCTTTGATTTGTGTACCCATCAGTGTAGTACCAGACATAAGTAACCTCACTCTGTGTTTCAGTCAGTGTATCACGTACCCCTTGGCCCTCGATCTGTGTATCCATCAGTGTAGCACCAGACGTTACTAACATCACTCGGTGTTCCCGTCAGCAAATCACATACTCAATGACCCTGGATCTGTGTATCCATGATTTTAGCACCATGCATAAGTAACCTCACTCTGTGTTCCCATCAGTGAATCACATACACCATGGCCCTCAGTCTGTGTACCCATCAGTGTAGCACCAGACATAAAAAACCTCACTCTGCGTTTCTGTCAGTGTATCCCATACACCATGACCCTCGATCTGTGTACTCTTCAGTGTAAGACCAGACATATGTATCCTCACTCTGTATTCCCATCAACATATTACATACACCATGACCCTCGATCTATGTATCCATCAGTGCAGTGTAGACCCACATATAAGTAACCTCACTCTGTGTTCCTGTCAGTGTATCACATAGACCATGACCATCAATCTTTGTACCCATCAGTGTAGCACTATGCATAAGTAACCTCACTCTATGTTGCTGTCAGTGCATCTCTTAAACCATGACCATCAATCTGTGTGTCCATGAGGGTAACACCATGCATAAGTAACCTCAGTCTGTATTCCCACAAATATATCAAAAACACCATGACCCTCAGTCTGTGTACCCATCAGTGTAGCACCATGCATAAGTAACCTCACTCTGGGTACCCATCAGTGTATCACATACATAGTGGCCCTTGATCTGTGTATCCATAAATATAGCATCACACATTAGTAACCTCACGCTGTGTTCCTGTCAGTGCATCACATACACCATGACCCTTGATCTGTGTGCCCATCAGTGTAAGACCATGCAAAAGTAACCTCACTCTGTGTTCCCATCAGCATATCACATACACCATGACCCTCAATCTGTGTATCCATCAGTGTAGCACCATGCATATGTAATCTGACTCTCTGTTCCTGTTAGCATATTCCATACACCATGACCCTTGATTTACGTATCCATCAGTGTAGCACCATGCATAACTAACCTCAATCTGTGTTGCTCTTATTGTATCCCATACACAGTGACCCTCGATCTTTGTACCCATCAGTGTAGAATCAGACACAAGTAACCTAACTCTGTGTTCCCTTCAAAGTATCACATACACCATGACCCTTGATCTGTGTATCCATCAGTGTAGCACCCCATATAAGTAACCTCATTCTGTGTTCCCATCAGTGTATCACCTACACCATGACCCTCGATCTGTGTATCCATCAGTGTAGCACCACAAATAAGTAACCTCACTCTGTGTTCCCGTCAGTGTATCCCACACACCATGACCCTCGACCTGTGTATCCATCAGTGTAGCATCATGCAGTAGTAACCTCACTCTGTGTTCCCGTCAGCAAATCACATACACCATGACCCTCGATCTGTGTATCCATAAGTGTAGCACCATGCAAAAGTAACCTTGGTCTGTGTTCCCATCAGTTTATCGCATACACCATGACCCTTGATCTGTGTATCCATCAGTGTAGCACAATGCATAAGTAACCTCAATCTGTGTTAACCGCAGTGTATCATGTACACTATGACCCTCTATCTGTTTACCCATCAGTGTAGCACTATGCATAAGTAACCTCACTCTGTGTTCTTGTCAGTGCATCACATACACCATGACCCCCAATCTGTGTGTCCATCAGGGTACCACCTAGCATATGTAACCTCACTCTATGTTCCAGCAAGTCTATCAAATACACCATGATCCTTGGTCTGTGTCCCCATCAGTGTAGCACCATGCATAAGTAACCTCACTCTGTATTCCCATTAGCATATCACATACATCATGATGCTCGATCTGTGTATCCATCAGTGAAACATCAGACATAAGCAACCTCACTCTGTGTTCCCATAAGCATATCACATACACCATGACTGTCGATCTGTGTATCCATGATTGTAGCCCCACATAAAATTAACCTAAGTTTGTGTTCCCACAAGTGTATCAAATACACCATGACCCTTGATCTGTGTATCCATCAGTGTTTGACCATGCATACGTAAGCTCACTCTGTGTTCCCATCAGCATATCACATACACCATGGCCCTCAATTTGTATACCCATCAGTGAATCACATACACCATGGCCCTCATTGTGTGTTCCCATCAGTTTAGCACCATGCATAAGTAACCTCACTTTGTGTTCCTGTCAGTGTATCACATAAACCATGACCCTTGATCTGTGTATCCATCATTGTAGCACCATGGATAAGTAACCTCATGCAGTGTGTTACTGTCAGTGTATCCCATACACCATGGCCCTCAATCTGTTTAGCTATCAGTGTAGCACCATGCATAAGTAACCTCATTCTGTGTTCCCATCAGCATATCAAATAAACCATGACCTTTGATTTGTGTACCCATCAGTATAGCACCAGACATAAGTAACCTCACTCTGTGTTTCAGTCAGTGTATCACGTACACCTTGGCCCTCGATCTGTGTATCCATCAGTGCAGCACCAGACATTACTAACGTCACTCGGTGTTCCCGTCAGCAAATCACATACTCAATGACCCTGGATCTGTGTATCCATGATTTTAGCACCATGCATAAGTAACCTTACTCTGTGTTCCCATCAGTGAATCACATACACAATGGCCCTCAGTCTGTGTACCCATCAGTGTAGCACCAGACATAAAGAACCTCACTCTGTGTTTCTGTCAGTGTATCCCATACACCATGACCCTCGATCTGTGTACATTTCAGTGTAAGACCAGACATAAGTATCCTCACTCTGTATTCCCATCAGCATATTAAATACACCATGACCCTCAATCTATGTATCCATCAGTGCAGTGTAGACCCACATATAAGTAACCTCACTCTGTGTTCCTGTCAGTGTATCACATAGACCATGACCATCAATCTTTGTACTCATCAGTGTAGCACTATGCATAAGTAACCCCACTCTATGTTGCTGTCAGTGCATCTCTTAAACCATGACCATCAATCTGTGTGTCCATGAGGGTAACACCATGCATAAGTAACCTCACTCTGGGTACCCATCAGTGTATCACATACATAGTGGCCCTTGATCTGTGTATCCATAAATATAGCATCACACATTAGTAACCTCACTCTGTGTTCCTGTCAGTGCATCACATATACCATGACCCTTGATCTGTGTGCCCATCAGTGTAACACCATGCAAAAGTAACCTCACTCTGTGTTCCCATCAGCATATCACATACACCATGACCCTCAATCTGTGTATCCATCAGTGTAGCACCATGCATATGTAATCTGACTCTCTGTTCCTGTCAGTATATCCCATACACCATGACCCTTGATTTGCGTATCCATCAGTGTAGCACCATGCATAACTAACCTCAATCTGTGTTCCTGTTATTGTATCCCATACACAGTGACCCTCGATCTTTGTACCCATCAGTGTAGAATCAGACACAAGTAACCTAACTCTGTGTTCCCTTCAAAGTATCACATACACCATGATCCTTGATCTGTGTATCCATCAGTGTAGGACCGCATATAAGTAACCTCATTCTGTGTTCCCATCAGTGTATCACCTACACCATGACCCTCGATCTGTGTATCCATCAGTGTAGCACAACATATAAGTAACCTCACTCTGTGTTCCCGTCAGTGTATCCCACACACCATGACCCTCGACCTGTGTATACATCAGTGTAGCATCATGCAGTAGTAACCTCACTCTGTGTTCCCGTCAGCAAATCACATACACCATGACCCTCGATCTGTGTATCCATACGTGTAGCACCATGCAAAAGTAACCTTGGTCTGTGTTCCCATCAGTTTATCGCATACACCATGACCCTTGATCTGTGTATCCATCAGTGTAGCATAATGCATAAGTAACCTCAATCTGTGTTCACCTCAGTGTATCATATACACTATGACCCTCTGTTTACCCATCAGTGTAGCACTATGCATAAGTAACCTCACTCTGTGTTCTTGTCAGTGCATCACATACACCATGACCCCCAATCTGTGTGTCCATCAGTGTACCACCTAGCATATGTAACCTGACTCTATGTTCCAGCAAGTCTATCAAATACACCATGATCCTTGGTCTGTGTCCCCATCAGTGTAGCACCATGCATAAGTAACCTCACTGTGTATTCCCATTAGCATATCACATACATCATGATGCTCGATCTGTGTATCCATCAGTGAAACATCAGACATAAGCAACCTCACTCTGTGTTCCCATAAGCATATCACATACACCATAACTGTCGATCTGTGTATCCATGATTGTAGCCCCACATAAAATTAACCTAAGTTTGTGTTCCCACAAGTGTATCAAATACACCATGACCCTTGATCTGTGTATCCATCAGTGTTTGACCATGCATACGTAAGCTCACTCTGTGTTCCCATCAGCATATCACATACACCATGGCCCTCGATTTGTATACCCATCAGTGAATCACATACACCATGGCCCTCATTGTGTGTTCCCAACAGTTTAGCACCATGCATAAGTAACCTCACTTTGTGTTCCTGTCAGTGTATCACATAAACCATGACCCTTGATCTGTGTATCCATCATTGTAGCACCATGGATAAGTAACCTCATGCAGTGTGTTACTATCAGTGTATCCCATACACCATGGCCCTCAATCTGTGTAGCTATCAGTGTAGCACCATGCATAAGTAACCTCATTCTGTGTTCCCATCAGCATATCAAATAAACCATGACCTTTGATTTGTGTACCCATCAGTGTAGCACCAGACATAAGTAACCTCACTCTGTGTTTCAGTCAGTGTATCACGTACACCTTGGCCCTCGATCTGTGTATCCATCAGTGTAGTACCAGACATTACTAACGTCACTCAGTGTTCCCGTCAGCAAATCACATACTCAATGACCCTCGATCTGTGTATCCATGAGTTTAGCACCATGCATAAGTAACCTCACTCTATGTTCCCATCAGTGAATCACATACACCATGGCCCTCAGTCTGTGTACCCATCAGTGTAGCACCAGACATAAAGAACCTCACTCTGTGTTTCTGTCAGTGTATCCCATACACCATGACCCTCGATCTGTGTACTCTTCAGTGTAAGACCAGACATAAGTATCCTCACTCTGTATTCCCATCAGCATATTACATACACCATGACCCTCGATCTATGTATCCATCAGTGCAGTGTAGACCCACATATAAGTAACCTCACTCTGTGTTCCTGTCAGTGTATCACATAAACCATGACCCTTGATCTGTGTATCCATCAGTGTAACCCCACATGTAAGTAACCTCATTCTGTGTGGCTGCCAGCATATCACATACAACATGACACTTGATCCGTGTATCCATCAATATAGCACCACACATAAGTAACCTCTCTCTGTGTTCCTGTCAGTGTATCAAATACACCATGGCCCTCGATCTGTGAACCCATCAGTTTAGCACCATGCATATGTAACCTCACTCTATGTTCCCATCAGCATATTACATAAACCATGACCCTCGATCTGTGTATCCATCAATATAGCACCACACATAAGTAACCTCACTCTATCTTCCTGTCAGTGTATCATATACACCATGACCCATGATCTCTGTATCCATCAGTGTAGCACCATGCATAAGTAACCCCAATCTGTGTTCCCCTCAGTGTATCACATACACTATGACCCTCGATCTGTTTACCAATCAGTGTAGCACCATGCATAAGTAACCTCACTCTGTGTCCCTGTGAGTGCATCACATACACCATGACCCCTGATCTGTGTGTCCATCAGGGGAGCACCATGCATACGAAACCTGACTTTGTGTTCCCACAAGTCTAACAAATACACCATGACCCTCAGTCTGTGTACCCATCAGTGTAGCACCATGCATGAGTAACCTCACTCTGTATTCCCATTAGCGTATCACATACACCATGACTCTCGATCTATGTACTCATCAGTATAGCACCAGACAAAAGTAACCTCACTCTGTGTTCCCATCAGGTAATCACATACATCATAATGCTCGATCTGTGTATCCATCAGTGTAACACCAGGCATAAGCAACCTCACTCTGTGTTCCCATAAGTATATCGCATACACCATGATCCTCAATCTGTGTATCCATGAGTGCATCCCCACATAAAATTAACCTCACTCTGTGTTCCCAACAGCATATTACATACACAGTGGCCCTTGATCTGTGTATCCATCAATATAGCACCACACATAAGTAACCTCACTCTGTGTTCCCGTCAGAGTATCCCACACACCATGACCCTCGACCTGTGTATACATCAGTGTAGCATCATGCAGTAGTAACCTCACTCTGTGTTCCCGTCAGCAAATCACATACACCATGACCCTCGATCTGTGTATCCATAAGTGTAGCACCATGCAAAAGTAACCTTGGTCTGTGTTCCCATCAGTTTATCGCATACACCATGACCCTTGATCTGTGTATCCATCAGTGTAGCATAATGCATAAGTAACCTCAATCTGTGTTCACCTCAGTGTATCATATACACTATGACCCTCTGTTTACCCATCAGTGTAGCACTATGCATAAGTAACCTCACTCTGTGTTCTTGTCAGTGCATCACATACACCATGACCCCCAATCTGTGTGTCCATCAGTGTACCACCTAGCATATGTAACCTGACTCTATGTTCCAGCAAGTCTATCAAATACACCATGATCCTTGGTCTGTGTCCCCATCAGTGTAGCACCATGCATAAGTAACCTCACTGTGTATTCCCATTAGCATATCACATACATTATGATGCTCGATCTGTGTATCCATCAGTGAAACATCAGACATAAGCAACCTCACTCTGTGTTCCCATAAGCATATCACATACACCATAACTGTCGATCTGTGTATCCATGATTGTAGCCCCATAAAATTAACCTAAGTTTGTGTTCCCACAAGTGTATCAAATACACCATGACCCTTGATCTGTGTATCCATCAGTGTTTGACCATGCATACATAACCTGACTCTGTGTTCCCATCAGTATATCACATACACCATGACCCTCGATTTGTATACCCATCAGTGAATCACATACACCATGGCCCTCATTGTGTGTTCCCATCAGTTTAGCACCATGCATAAGTAACCTCACTTTGTGTTCCTGTCAGTGTATCACATAAACCATGACCCTTGATCTGTGTATCCATCATTGTAGCACCATGGATAAGTAACCTCATGCAGTGTGTTACTGTCAGTGTATCCCATACACCATGGCCCTCAATCTGTTTAGCTATCAGTGTAGCACCATGCATAAGTAACCTCATTCTGTGTTCCCATCAGCATATCAAATAAACCATGACCTTTGATTTGTGTACCCATCAGTGTAGCACCAGACATAAGTAACCTCACTCTGTGTTTCAGTCAGTGTAGCACGTACACCTTGGCCCTCGATCTGTGTATCCATCAGTGTAGCACCAGACATTACTAACGTCACTCGGTGTTCCAGTCAGCAAATCACATACTCAATGACCCTCGATCTGTGCATCCATGAGTTTAGCACCATGCATAAGTAACCTCACTCTGTGTTCCCATCAGTGAATCACATACACCATGGCCCTCAGTCTGTGTACCCATCAGTGTAGCACCAGACATAAAGAACCTCACTCTGTGTTTCTGTCAGTGTATCCCATACACCATGACCCTTGATCTGTGTACTCTTCAGTGTAAGACCAGACATAAGTATCCTCACTCTGTATTCCCATCAGCATATTACATACACCATGACCCTCGATCTATGTATCCATCAGTGCAGTGTAGACCCACATATAAGTAACCTCACTCTGTGTTCCTGTCAGTGTATCACATACACCATGACCCTTGATCTGTGTATCCATCAGTGTAACCCCACATGTAAGTAACCTCATTCTGTGTTGCTGTCAGCATATCACATACAACATGACACTCGATCTGTGTATCCATCAATATAGCACCACACATAAGTAACCTCTCTCTGTGTTCCTGTCAGTGTATCAAATACACCATGGCCCTCGATCTGTGAACCCATCAGTTTAGCACCATGCATATGTAACCTCACTCTATGTTCCCATCAGCATATTACATAAACCATGACCCTCGATCTGTGTATCCATCAATAAAGCACCACACATAAGTAACCTCACTCTATCTTCCTGTCAGTGTATCATATACACCATGACCCATGATCTGTGTATCCATCAGTGTAGCACCATGCATAAGTAACCCCAATCTGTGTTCCCCTCAGTGTATCACATACACTATGACCCTCGATCTGTTTACCAATCAGTGTAGCACTATGCATAAGTAACCTCACTCTGTGTCCCTGTGAGTGCATCACATACACCATGACCCCTGATCTGTGTGTCCATCAGGGGAGCACCATGCATACGAAACCTGACTTTGTGTTCCCACAAGTCTATCAAATGCACCATGACCCTCAGTCTGTGTACCCATCAGTGTAGCACCATGCATAAGTAACCTCACTCTGTATTCCCATTAACGTATCACATACACCATGACTCTCGATCTATGTACCCATCAGTGTAGCACCAGACAAAAGTAATCTCACTCTCTGTTCCCATCAGGTAATCACATACATCATAATGCTCGATCTGTGTATCCATCAGTGTAACACCAGACATAAGCAACCTCACTCTGTGTTCCCATAAGTATATCGCATACACCATGACCCTCAATCTGTGTATCCATGAGTGCAGCCCCACATAAAATTAACCTCACTCTGTGTTCCCAACAGCATATTACATACACAGTGGCCCTTGATCTGTGTATCCATCAATATAGCACCACACATAAGTAACCTCACTCTGTGTTCCTGTCAGTGCATCACATACACCATGACCCTCGATCTGTGTATCCATTAGTTTAGCCCTATATATAAGTAAACTCAGTCTGTGTTCAAGTCAATGTATAACATACACCATGGCACTTGATCTGTGTACTCATCAGAGTAGCACCATGCATACATAACCTGACTCTGTGTTCCCATCAGTGTATCACATAAACCATGACCCTCAATCTGTGTACCATCAGTTTAGCCCTATGCATAAGCAACCTCACTCTGTGCTCCTGTCAGTGCATCTCTTAAACCATGACCATCAATCTGTGTGTCCATGAGGGTAGCACCATGCATAAGTAACCTCACTCTGTGTTCCCACAAATGTATCAAATACACCATGACCCTTGGTCTCTGTACCCATCAGTGTAGCACCAGACATAAGTAACCTCACCCTGTGTTCCCATCAGTGAATCACATACACCATGGCCCTTAATGTGAGTTCCCATCAGTGTAACACCATGCATAAGTATCGTCACTCTGTGTTCCCATCAGCATATTACATGCACCATGACCCTCGACCTGTGTATTCATCAGTGTAGCCTCATATATAAGTAACCTCACTCTGTGTTCCCATCAGTATATCACATACATCATGACATTCGAACTGTGTATTCATCAGTGTAACACCAGACATAAGTAACCTCACTCTGTGTTCCGGTAAGCATATCGCATACACCATGACCCTTGATCTGTGTATCCATGAGTGTAGCACCATGCATAAGTAACATCACTCTGTGTTCCCATCAGCATATTGCATACACCATGTTCATTGATCTGAGTATCCATCAGTGTAGACCCACATATAAGCAACCTCACTCTTTGTTCCCATGAGTGTATCACATAAACCATGGCACTCGATCTGTGTATCCATGAGTGTTTGACTATGCATAAGTGACCTCACTCTGTGTTCCCATCAGTATATCACATATACCATGACCCTCGATTTGTGCACCCATCAGTAAATCACATACACCATGGCCCTCATTGTGAGTTCACATCAGTTTAGCACCAAGCTTAACTAACCTCACTTTGTGTTCCTGTCAGAGTATCACATACACCATGACCTTTGATCTGTGTATCCATCAATATAGCACCACACATAAGTAACCTCACTCTATCTTCCTGTCAGGGTATCACATACACCATGACCCCCAATCTATGAACCCATCAGTATAGCACCAGACATAAGTAAAGTCATCCTGTATTCCCATCAGTGAATCACATACACCATGGCCCTTAATGTGAGTTCCCATCAGTGTAACACCATGCATAAGTAACCTCACTTTGTGTTCCCATTAGCATAGCACATACACCATGACCCTCAATCTATGTACCCATCAGTGTAGCACCAGACACAAGTAATCTCACTCTGTGTTCCCATCAGGTAATAACATACATCATGATGCTCGATCTGTGTATCCATCAGTGTAACACCAGGCATAAGTAACCTCACTCTGTGTTCCTGTAATCATATTGCATACACCATGACTCTCGATCTGTGTTTCCATCAGTGTAGCCCCATATATAAGTAACTTCACTCTGTGTCCCCATCAGTATATCACATACATCATGACGTTCAATCTGTGTATCCATCAGTGTAACACCAGACATAAGTAACCTCACTCTGTGTTCCCATAAGCATATTGCATACACCATGACCCTTGATCTGTGTATCCATGAGTGTAGCACCATGCATAAGTAACATCACTCTGTGTTCCCATCAGCGTATTACATACACCATGTTCCTCAATCTGAGTTTCCATCAGTGTAGCGCCACATATAGACAAACTCACTCTCTGTTCCCATCAGTGTTTCACATAAACCATGACCCTCGATCTGTGTATTAATGAGTGTAGCCCCACACAAAAGTAACCTCACTCTGTGTTCCCACCAGCATATCACATACAAAGTAGCCCTTGATCTGTGTATCCATAAATATAGCACCACAGATAAGTAACTTCACTCTGTGTTCCTGTCAGTGTATCACATACACCATGACCTTTGATCTTTGTAACAATCAGTGTAGCACCATGCATTAGTGACCTCACTCTTTGTTCCCATCACTGTATCACATACATCATGGCCCTCAATCTGTGTACCCATCATTGTAGCCCTATATATAAGGAACCTCAATCTGTGTACCCATCAGTGTAGCACTATGCATAAGTAACCTCACTTTATGTTCCTGTCAGTGTATCCCATACATCATGACCCTTGATTTGCATATCCATCAGTGTAGTACCATGCGTATGTAATCTTACTTTGTGTTCCTGTCAGTGTATCCCATACACCATGACCCTCGATCTGTGTATCCATCAGTGTAGCACCATGCAGGAGTAACCTCACTCTGTATTCACATCAGCATATCACATACACCATGACTCTCGATCTATGTACCCATCAGTGTAGCACAAGATATAAGTAACCTCACTATGTGTTCCCATTAGAGAATCACATACACCATGGACTTCAATGGGGTTCCCATCAGTGTAGTACTATGCATAAGTAACCTCACTCTGTGTTCCTGTTACTGTATCGCATACACCATGACCCTTGATCTCTGTACCCATCAGTGTAGTAATAGACACAAGTAATCTAACTATGTGTCCCCTTCAATGTATCACATACACCATGACCCTCAATCTGTGTTTCCACCAGTATAGCACCACATATAAGTAACCTCATTCTGTGTTCCCATCAGTTTATCACCAACACAATGACCCTCGATCTGTGTATCCATCAGTGTAGCATCACATATAAGTAACCTCACTCTGTGTTCTCATTAGCATATCATATACACCATGACACACGATCTGTGTACCCATCAGTGTAGCACCATAAATAAGTATCCTCACTCTGTGTTCCCGTCAGTGTATCCCATACACCATGAACCTCGATCTGTGTGTATCCATCAGGGTAGCACCATCCATAAGTAACATCTCAGATTGTGACATACATCATAACCCACAATCTGTGTACCCATCAGTGTAGCACCAGACATAAGTAACCTCACTCTGTGCTCATATCAGTGTATCACATATGACCTAGATGTGTGTATCCATCAGTGTAGCACTATGCATAAGGAACCTTACTCTGTGTTCCCATCAGCATATCACATACACCATGACCCTCGATCTGTGTATCCATCAGTGTAGCACCATGCATATGTAATCTCACTCTGTGTTCCCATCAGCATATCAAATACACCATGACCCTCGATTTGTGTACCCATCAGTGAATCTCATACACCTTGGCCCTCATTGTGAGTTCCCATCAGTTTAGCATCATGCATAAGTAACCCCACTTTGTGTTCCTGTCAGTGTATCACATAAACCATGACCCTTGATGTGTGTATCCATCATTGTAGCACCATGCATAAGAAACCTCATGCTGTGTTACTGTCAGTGTATCCCATACACCATGGCCCTCGATCTGTGTATCCATCAGTGTAGCAGCAGAAATAAGTAACCCTGCCCTGTGTTCCCATCACTGAATCACATACACCATGGCCCTTAATGTGAGTTCCCATTTGTGTAACACCATGCATAAGTAACCCCACTTTGTGATCCTGGCAGAGTATTCCATACATCATGACCCTTGATTTGTGTATGTAACAGTGTAGTACCATGCATAAGTAACCTCACTCTGTATTCTCATCAGCATATCACATACACCATAACCCTCAATCTATGTACCCATCAGTGTAGCATCAGACATATGTAACCTTGCTCGGTGTTCCCATCAGTGAATCACATTCAACAGGGCCCTCATTGTGGGTTCACATCAGTGTAGCACCATGCATAAGTAACCTCACTCTGTGTTCCTGTCAGTGTATCCCATATACCATGACCCTCGATCTGGGTATGTTTCAGTGTAGCACCCTTCATAAGTAACCTCATTCTGTGTTCTTATCAGCATACCACATACAACATGACCATCGATCTGTGCCCCCATCAGTGTAGCAACAGACATAGGTGACCTCACTCTATGTTCCCATCAGCATATTACATACACCATGACCTTCGATCTGTGTATCCATCAATGTAGCCCCATATATAAGTAACCTCACTCTGTGTTTCCATCAGTATATCACATACATCATGATGTTTAATCTGTGTATCCACCAGTATAACACCAGACATAAGTAACCTCACTCTGTGTTCCTGTAAGCATATCATATACATCATGACCCTCGATCTGTGTATCCATGAGTGTAGTACCATGTATAAGTAAGATCACTCTGTGTTCCCATCTGCATATTACATACACCATGTTCCTCGATCTGAGTATCCATCAGTGTAGCCCCACATATAAGCAACCTCACTCTTTGCTCCCATCAGTGTATCACATAAACCATGACCTTCGATCTGTGTATCCATGAGTGTAGCCCCACATAAAAGTAACCTCACTTTGTGTTCCCACCAGCATATCACATACACAGTGGCCCTTGATCTGTGTATCCATCAATATAGCACCACAGATAAGTAACCTCACTCTGTCTTCCTGTCAGTGTATCACATACACCATGACCCTTGATCTTTGTATTAATCAGTGTAGCACCATGCATGAGTAACCTCACTCTTTGTTCCCATCAGTGTATCACATACCCCGTGGCCTTTGATCTATGTACCCATCAGTGTAGCACCTTGCATAAGTAACCATGCTTTGTGTTCCTCTCAGCATATTGCATACACCATGACCCTCGATCTGTGTACCCATTAGTGTAGCCCTATATATAAGTAACCTCAATCTGTGTTCCCGTCAGTGTATCACATACACCATGACCCTCAGTCTGTGTACCCATCAGTGTAGCAATATGAATAAGTAATGTCTCTCTATCTTCCTGTCAGTGCATCTCTTAAACCATGGCCATCAATATGTGTGCCCATGAGGGTAGCACCATGCATAAGAAACTTAACTCTGTGTTCCCAAAAATGTATCAAATACACCATGACCCTTGGTCTGTGTACCCATCAATGTAGCACTCTTCATAAGTAACCTCACTCTCTGTACCTATCAGTGTATCACAAACACAATGGCCCTTGATCTGTGCATCATCAGTATAGCACCACATATTAGTAACCTCACTCAATGTTCATGTCAGTGCATCACATACACCATGACCCTCGATCTGAGTGCCCATCAGTGTAGCATCATGCAAAAGTAACCTCACTCTGTGTTCCCAGTATATCACATACACCATGACCCTCGATCTGTGTATCCATCAGTGTAGTACCATGCATATGTAATCTTACTCTTTGTTCCTGTCAGTGTATCCCATACACCATGACCCTTGATTTGTGTATCCATCAGTGTAGCACCATGCATAAGTAACCTCACTCTGTGTTCCTGTCAATGTATCCCATACACCAGGATCCTCGATCTGTTTATCCATCAGTGTAGCACCATGCAAAAGTAACCTCACTCTGTATTCCCATCAGCATATCACCTACACCATGACTCTCAATCTATGTACCCATCAGTGTAGCACCAGATATAAGTAACCTCGCTAAGTGTTCCCATCACAGAATCGCATAAACCATGACCCTCAATGGTGTGTCCATCAGTGTAGCACCATGCATAAGTAACCTCATTCTGTGTTCCCATCAGTTTATCACCTACACCATGACCCTCGATCTGTGTATCCATCAGTGTAATACTGCATATAAGTAACCTCACTCTGTGTTCCCATCAGCATATCACATACACCATCACACTCGATCTGTGTATCCATCAGTGTAGCACCAGAAATAAGTAAACTCACTCTGTGTTCCTGTCAGTGTATCCCATCCACCATGACCCTCAATCTGTGTATCCATCAGGGTAGGGCCGTGCATAAGTAACCTCAATCTATGTTCTCATCAGTTTATGACATAAACCATGACCCACGATCTGTGTACCCATCAATGTAGCACCAGACATAAGTAACCTAACTCTGTGCTCACATCAGTGTATCACATATACCATGACCCTCGATGTGTGTATCCATCAGTGTAGCAATATGCATAAGTTACATCACTCTGTGCTCCCATCAGCATATCACATATACCATGACCCTCGATCTGTGTATCCATCAGTGTAGCACCATGCATATGAAATCTCACTCTGTGTTTCCGTCAGTGTATCCCATACACCATGACCCTCGATCTGTGTATCCATCAGGGTAGCACCATGCATAAGTAACCTCATTCTTTGTTCTCCTCAGTTTATGACATACACCATGACCCACGATCTGTGTACCCATCAGTGCAGCACCAGACATAAGTATCCTCACTCTGTGCTCACATCACTGTATCACATATACCATGACCTTTGATCTGTGTATCCATCAGTGTTTGACCATGCATAAGTGACCTCACTCTGTGTTCCCATCAGGATATCACATACACCATGACCCTCGATTTGTGTACCCATCAGTGAATCACATACACCATGGCCCTCATTGTGAGTTCCCATCAGTTTAGCACCATGCATAAATAACCTCACTTTGTGTTCCTGTCAGTGTATCACATAAACCATGACCCTTGATCTGTGTATCCATCAGTGTAACACCATCCATAAGAAACCTCACACTGTGTTACTCTCAGTGTATCCCATACACCATGGCCCTTGATCTGTGTACTCATCAATGTAGCACCAGACATAAGTAACCTCACTCTGTGTTTCAGTCAGTGTATCACATACACCATGGCCCTCAATCTGAGTATTCATCTGTGTAGCACCAGACATAAGTAACCTCACTCTCTTTTCCCATCAGCAAATCACATATACGATGACCCTCGATCTGTGTATCCATGAGTGTAGCACCATGCATAAGTAACCTCGCTCTGTGTTCCCATCAGTGAATCACATACACCATGGCCCTCGGTCTGTGTACCCATCAGTGTAGCACCAGACATAAACAACCTCACTCTTTGTTCCCATCAGGTAATCACATACACCATGGCCCTCAATGTGGGTTCACATCAGTGTAGCACCATGCATAAGTAACCTCACTCTGTGTTCCTGTCATTGTATCCCATACAGCATTACCCTCTATCTTTGTATCCATCAGTGTAGCACCATGCATAAGTAACCTTACTCTGTGTTCCCATCAGTCTATCCCATACACCATGACCCTTGATTTGTGTATGCATCAGGATACCACCATGCATAAGTAACCTCACTCTGTGCTCCTGTCAGAATATCCCATACACCATGTTCCTCAGTCTGTGTATCCATTATTGTAGCACCATGCATATGTAACCTCACTCTGTATTCCCATTAGTATATTACATACACCATGACCTTCAATCTATGTATTCATCAGTGTAGCACCAGACATAAGTAAGCTCGCTCTGTGTTCCCATCAGTGAATCCCATACACCAGGGCCCTCAATGTGGGTTCCCGTCAGTGTAGCACCATGCATAAGCAGACTCATTCTGTGTTCCCATCAGCATATCAGATACACCAAGTCCCTCAATCTGTGTATCCATCAGCATACCACCAGACTTAAGTAACGTCACTCTATGTTCCAGTCAGTGTATCATATACACCATGGCCCTCAATCTGTGTACCCATCAGTGTAGCCCTATGCATAAGTAACCTCACTCGGTGTTCCCGTCAGTGTATAACATACACCATGACCCTCGATCTGTGTATCCATCAGTGTTGCACCAGGCATAAATAACCTCACTATGTGTTCCCATCAGCATATCATATACACCATGACCCTCAATCTGTGTATCCATGAGTGTAACACCATGTGTAAGTAACCTCATTCTGTGTTCCCATCAGTGTATCACATACAGCATGGCCCTTGGTCTGTGTACTCATCAGTGTAGCACCAGACATAAGTAAACTCACCCTGTGTTCCCATCAGTGTATCCAACACATCAGGATTCTCGATCTGTGTACTCATCAGTGTAGCACTATCACCTCACTCTGTGTTCCATCAGCATATTACATACAACATGACCCTCGATCTGTGTGTGCATCAGTGTAGCCCGACATAGAAGTAACCTCACTCTGTGTTCCCTTCAGTGTATCACATACATTGTGACCCTCGATCTGTGTATCCATCAGTGTAGCCCCACATATAAGTAACCTCATTTTCTGCTCCTGTCAGCATATCACATACACCATGACACTCGATCTGTGTATCCATTAGTGTAGCACCATGCATAAGCAACCTCACTATGTGTTCCCATCTGCGTATTACATACACAGTGGCCCTTGATCTCTGTATCCATCAATATAGCACCACACATAAGTAACCTCACTCTCTGTTCCTGTCATTGTATCACATACACCATGACCCTTGATCTGTGTATCCATCAGTTTAGCACCATGCATAAGTAAACTCACTCTGTTTTCCCATCTCCTTATCACATACACAGTGTCCTTTGATCTGTGTATCCATCAATATAGCACCACCCATAATTATCCTCACTTTGTGTTCCCATCAGCATATCACATACACCATGACCTTCAATCTATGTATTCATCAGTGTAGCACCAGACATAAGTAAGATCGCTCTGTGTTCCCATCAGTGAATCACATACACTAGGCCCGTCAATGTGGGTTCCCGTCAGTGTAGCACCATGCATAAGCAGCCTCATTCTGTGTTCTCATCAGCATATCAGATACACCAAGTCCCTCAATCTGTGTATCCATCAGCGTAGCACCAGACATAAGTAACGTCACTCTATGTTCCAGTCAGTGTATCATATATACCATGGCCCTCGATCTGTGTACCCATCAGTTTAGCCCTATGCATAAGCAACCTCACTCGGTGTTCCCGTCAGTGTATAACATACACCATGACCCTCGATCTGTGTATCCATCAGTGTTGCACCAGGCATAAATAACCTCGCTATGTGTTCCCGTCAGCATATCATATACACCATGACCCTCGATCTGTGTATCCATGAGTGTAACACCATGTGTAAGTAACCTCATTCTGTGTTCCCATCAGTGTATCACATACACCATGGCCCTCACTCTGTGTTCCCATCAGTGTATCCAACACATCAGGATTCTCGATCTGTGTACTCATCAGTGTAGCACTATCACCTCACTCTGTGTTCCATCAGCATATTACATACAACATGACCCTCGATCTGTGTGTGCATCAATGTAGCCCGACATAGAAGTAACCTCACTCTGTGTTCCCTTCAGTGTATCACATACATTGTGACCCTCGATCTGTGTATCCATCAGTGTAGCCCCACATATAAGTAACCTCATTTTCTGCTCCTGTTAGCATATCACATACACCATGACACTCGATCGGTGTATCCATTAGTGTAGCACCACGCATAAGCAACCTCACTCTGTGTTCCCATCTGCGTATTACATACACAGTGGCCCTTGATCTCTGTATCCATCAATATAGCACCACACATAAGTAACCTCACTCTGTGTTCCTGTCATTGTATCACATACACCATGACCCTTGATCTGTGTATCCATCAGTGTAGCACCATGCATAAGTAACCTCACTCTGTTTTCCCATCTCCTTATCACATACACAGTGGCCTTTGATCTGTGTATCCATCAATATAGCACCACACATAATTATCCTCACTTTGTGTTCCCATCAGCATATCACATACACCATGACCCTCGATCTGTGTACCCCATCAGTGTAGCACCAGACATAAGTAATCTCACTCTCTGTTCCCATAGTCAATCACATACACCATGGCCCTCAGTGTGGGTTCCCTTCAGTGTCACGCCATGCATAAGAAACCTCACTCTGTGTTCATGTCAGTGTATCCCATACACCATGACCCTCGATCTGTGTACCCATCAGTGTAGCACCAGACATAAGTAACCTCACTCTGTGTTCCCCTCAGTGTATCACATACACCATGACCCTCAATCTGTTTATCCATCAGTGTAGCACTATGCATAAGTAATCTCACTCTGTGTTTCCATCAGTGTATCCCATACACCATTTCACTCGATTTGTGTACCCATCAGTGTAGCACCATGCATAAGAAGCCTTGCTCTTTGCTCCCATTAGTGTATCACCATACACCATGAGCCTCGTTCTTTGTTCCCATTAGTGGACTTATCTAAAGTACATAATGGAGGCTCCTATGATTCCAACAAGGGCTTTGTAGTTGCTTATTTATTATATGTGCATTCTTTTTGTTTGTTTAATCTGCATGTCTTTCCAAGAAAGTCCAACAGGCTTTAGTGAAGGACTGGGAGAAGCACTCCAAAATTTTAACAATCGGTATAGAATACACAGACAGCTGAACACACATACATATAGCAGTAGGTGATATTATAGTAGCAGTTATAGGAGACATAATGATTAAGAAGTAACATAGCAAGAGATGGGTGAAGAGGGCAGCCACCCCAGACATAAAGTATTAGGGGGTGCAATTGGCTTATCCCAATCACTCAAGTGTATACCATTATTTTTAAATGCTAGTATTGCACTCGTGGTCAAAACTGAGTGTGGCAGTGCTCCATGTGTGGTATAAACTGTCAAATGCTTTCAACAAATGCTTTATTTATTTATTTGTTTGATTTATTTATTATATTTATTTATTTTTTGCAACAAAAACGTTGTAGCATTCTGTGGATGGTATAAACTGTAATAACTGCATATCACCAATGTGCTACAGTAGTTTAGAGAAGAGCTTTTTTTGAGAGGACAGAAAAGTAGCTAGCTATACCATTGAGATTAAGTAAGGGGTATAAGATAGTGAGAGGATCTTAGGGGGTGACTAATGTCATGGAAATGTTAAGATTAAGCAATAACACTTTGACATTATGAGAAAAGCAGATGGCATTTTATCTCTCTAATAACAAACAACAGGGAAGCATCATTTCAGAACTGTCATTCTGTCAGTTTGAAAGAATCCTTAACCAGCAGTCTGAACCTTTGACCTTTTATGGCCAATTGTAACAGGCTGGGCTTATGTTAAATTAAAATTTTCTGATTATTACAAAGATGTCACTTAATTTTAATTGCATATTCATAATTTTTCCAAGAAATGACAAACATTTTATTTTTTTACATTAAATGTTCTTAATGTTTTGAACAGTTTGTCTTAGGTAAGCTTTATCTAAAATAACAAATATGTGATACAGTCTAAAAGTGTATATTTAGTAAAACAATATATGATGCCACATTTTGCCTTGCAGAAATGGATTTGCATCTAAGACAAGTTACAGAGTACATATGTAAGTATATACAGTTATCAAAGAAATCAGGAAACTCACAGTTCAGCTCTACTGTGCAAATCACAAATAAATATTATTTGTAGATGATCTTAAACAAATAGACTTATATAAAAGAAAAGCTTGGTGATACTAGAACAGCTTCATTAAACATCCAGCATCACTGCACAGTATATTTTATAGAACTATGGCCATGTTGATGATGGATAAGGTGTCTGGCTTTATATCATAGGTTCATAGGTTCATAGGTTCATACTAGGCTATCTGACCTAGGGCATTTATAAGCCTAGCCAGAGTGTGTGTGGCTTTCACCACCCCTTAGGATGAGAATACTATACCCATTAGTTTGCTGTGCCTCTGTCCAGCAGTGATACAGAGATGATTCCCGGGGTAAACCTACGATCTCCCATTCACTCGTCAAGATTTCTCTTGAACAGAGTCAGTGAGGGGCTATGCCTCACATGGACTGGGATTCTGTTCCATAGTGTAGGGAGTCTCTGGGTGATGAATCTGTCCCTCCAGCACATCCTATTTATATCCGTGTTGAGGTTTAAGTCTCTTGCTCTCGTGGCTCTGGTGGATTTGGATTTTTTGAGGTGGAGCATGTCCATTAATTCCGGGTTGGACATGGCCTTGTATGTCAGGCACAGATCACCTCTGAGCAGATGGTATGCGACTGACTAGAGCTGGAGTTTCTTCAGTCGGGCATCGTATGACATATGTTTGAGCCCCTTTATCCTTTTGGTGAGGAACTTTTGGGGTCTTTCCAACTGCTGCAGGTGTCGGGTAAGGTACATTCCGAATGGGGCGTTGTACTCAATCATTGGTCTGATATGTGAAGAGTACAGGGGTACAATGACCTCTCCTGATCTGGATGTGAATCCCTTCATGATCAGGTGGGCAATGTAGAAGGTCTTCCTAACCACTTTGGCAATGTGAGTGTCAAAAGAGAGGTTACTGTCAACTTGGGTCCCCAGGTCCCTGATAACTTCTTCCGTGTTTAATGGATTACCACCTATGTGGTAATTAGGGGTTACCTTGTTTTTCCCAAAGGGTATGACTATACATTTTTTGGCATTTAGCTTAAGGCCATGGCTCTGGCACCAGTTATCCATTTCTATGAGGCCTTTCTGGAGGATGTCTGTGTCTGATGGAGTGTCAATTATGGTGCCCAGTTTGCAGTCATCTGCAAATTTTGTCAGCCGCAATCCCCCTATGTTTGCCTGCACTTCAGAAAAATAAATGCCGAACAAGAGGGGGCCCAGGACTGAGCCCTGTGGGACACCGCTCGTGACCGGCTTAGAGTCTGACATGGCACCAGCAACTCTAACCCTGTGTGTTCTGTCCTTGAGCCAGTTTGCAATCCATCTTGTGACATATGGGTTTACATCTAAGCTGGTGAGCTTTTCTATGATGCCCGAGTGGGGTATTGTGTCAAATCCTTTTGCTAGGTCAAGGTAGGCTGTGTGAACTGCCTTACCCTCATCAATGGCCTTAGTGACTGTTTCGAAAAAGTCGACCAAGTTCAAGAGGCAGGATCTGCCCTTGACAAAGCCAAATTGGGTAGGATCCAGTGTCTGTAGGTCCCCAATGTCTTTATTTATGAGTTCCATTATGATCCTCTGAAGATTGCAGGTTTGTGTCCTACCATGGTCGTACACCAAGTGACCAAGTCTTCTACCTAGTTTGTGTTTTATTATTGTAGAGGTTCATAGGTAGCACTAAGCTAACTGCCCTTGCGAGCCATTTTAAGCTTAGCCAATTATCCCTTGTGAGATTCAAACTGTGCACCTTGTGTTTGTAAGGCAAGCACCTTAACCATTAGGCCACCCTCCCAACCCTCGACTTCTCTCTATTACTTAGCATTCATTAATTATTTACTGTGTGCTTTAATACTTGCTATTGCTTTGTTCGTGTATAATGTCTTAACTTTCATGTATCATTTGGAGCTTTTCTACCTGGGCCTCGGCTGAAAATGGGTTCCTGACCCAGTCAGACTTTCCACCAGTAAACAAATGTTAAATAAATAAGTAAATAAAATATAATAGTCCTTGTTCTTGGAATTCATACTATTACAAATAGAGGCTTTCTAGCCTTTCTGCTATCTGAAGCAGAGACAGACAATTAAATAATATGACTGCAATTGTTTTAAAGAATTCAGTCTGAGGTTACAAAACCATAAGCAATAATTGGCACACAATACAATCTTTGATAAACTAGCTCTACCAACTTATCCTGTGTCACACCACATGCAACTCTCACCACTCGAATGTATTATAAAATTACCTTTTAAGTAACGGTGGGATTTGAAAAACATTTTCCACTACACTAACTATATGCTCAGTATTCCTAAAAAGCAAGGTCATGTGTGCCTGCAAATGTATAAGGAACTTCAGATTGAAAGGAGGAGTTGGAGACATAGATTTACTGAGTGGGAGAGGTACAGTGGCAGACTAAGGTGTTCTTGAAATATGATTTTAGTCAGGCTGAGTTTGCTGATCTATCAGATGGAGGAAGGTAGGGAGTTGCAGATTTTAGCATTCTGAGCATGATCAGACTTTAGAATTTTAAATATACTCTTACAAGTGTACACTAGGTCAAAATAGTAGTCTCTCTACATTTTTTTAGAGCTAATTGCAGACCTACTAACATCTCCGTCCACTGTCTTATTAGCTACAAAGGTGAGTACAAGTCAGCAATAAGAAAATGACAGGTATGACTCAATTGTATAAAAGAGAGTACAGGCGATGTGCAGAAAAATGCTCATCAGTTAATTTGACTTCAGTTTTTTACAAAACATGTACCAGGCATTGTGATACATATAATCTAGGACAAAAAAAAATATTCACAGCCAGCGGGAGGAACACATTAAGTAAGCCTAACAGACATTGTTGACTACATCAGCCATTTTAATAAAACTAGAGGGCTTTAAATGTGAGTTATCTAGAGTTTTAAAACAGTCCCTTACATAATTTGAATTCACCAAAGAGCTAACCTTGGTAAAGTACTGGGGAGATGTGTTAGATTAAAGACAACCACAAAATCTAGGCAGCAGTTGTAACAACAACTGGAATATAGAAAAAATGACATATAGTACGCTACTTGGTTAAATTCTGCATCCAGTCTTAACATAATATGACTGAGTGATATGAGGGAAAAGTTCACTGTTTTGTAGCTAGTTCAAAATACGGAAACATAATAAATTACAGAGGGCATAATGAACTGGACAGGAATGAATGTCTAAGTCACATTGTCAAATAAATGCTCAACTATTTGGGAACAAAATTCCACTGAAAGTATGCAAGTTAGTACAGCTGGATGGCAGAAACTTGATGTAACAGTGTGTGATGGTACATTTAATACTACACAAAACAAGAAGGGTAGGGCACTTTCTAACAGATTAGATTATTTAGTGTTTGAAAGTCAGATGCTTAATTCAAGAAAACAGCAAGAAAACTTAACGAAGCCTGTGATGTGTGGACAGTGGTAGTACCTGCAGAAAATGAGTATTTAGCATATTTTTTCACATAAAAAGTTTGTTAGACAACATATTAGGTATAGTGTACACATCTAGAAACTTAAAAGTTTTCAGAGATACAAAACATGGAAGTAAACATGGATCATACACGTGGATACAAATATATTAATTAGTACATAAATAATCATCAATAAAAAATAAATCCTTCCCTCATCCTGATAAAGAGCTGATGGCTGAGGCTGTATGAGCAAGCTTTAAAGTTTACAGTCACATGTTGGTGTCCTAAGAGCAGCAGGTCATATCGGTGAGTAGATGTTGCTCCAGTCAATGATTCATCAGATGTTTTGTTGGGACTCGTATGGAACGGATATGCTGTTGTTCAGGGATATGTGCATTTGTGCGTGTATGTGCGTGTGCATGTGTGTGCATGCACGCATGTGCGTGTGCGTGTGCATGTGTATGTGTGTGTGTGTGTGTGTGTGTGTGTGTGTGTGTGTCTATGTGTAGAGTACTCCAGTCAGCCTGACTCAGTGTGGAGGAGTTTATGTTAGATAATAGGTATGTCTTTAAATCTTTCCCTCTGCAAACAACAAGGAATAACTTTAGGCATTATTAAAAAAAACATTCTTTTTGTGGAGCATCCCTTTCACAGAGAAAAAAAAATTGCTTGTCCACTGTCTGGGAATTGTCTGTGTATGTAGTCTACTAATATCTAGCTGCTTAACCAAAATATTCATTATTTATTTATTTGAAGTAGTAAAATGACTAAGAATCTAAGCCTTTTACATTAAAAACAATGTAGCTGATAGGTATATAAGGATGTGAGTGTACTGAAAAAATATATATTCATAAATAATTCCCCAATGTGGACTCTAGGTCACAAGAATGTAAGCACAGCCTTGTAAACCTAACATACTAAAAGTTTTAAGAGCACTTTGTTGCACTATCTATTATACCAAATAAATCACTGAAGTGATGTTTCTTTCACACTGTTAACAATGTTTGAATGAGCACTGTAGAGGTAAACAAAAACCCAATGATCTAAATGATAGAGCAGCACAAAGAAAGTAATTCAATAGTCAAGTCAAACTTGGTGTGGACTACTGCATGTATTTATTAGAGCTGTGTCCATTTACTTTGCTATGTGGCAGCATGATAAAAAAGTTATAAGCCTTAGCGTTCATAACTGTGGTTAAATTCATGTTAGCAGAAATGTAATTTATATTCAGTTTTTAAATAGATAAGGCCACAGACCAAACTTGTTTTGTTTTTAAAGGTGGCCCTAAAGCACTTGTCAAGTTAAATGATCTTCTTGGGTTCATGGATTATACAAATGGATATGGATAGAATCAGCCTCAGTTACTGTGTGAAATATGTATATAATAGCACTGACCTATAAAGCTTTATGCTGTACTAGCAGACAAGAAAGGTGGTCTTCATTTAGTTTCACTGGTATGAGTTTTTAAGCAAGACTTGTGGTTAAATATAGCTGCATATCAATGGCACAGGATCATCATCATCTTTTGGCTCTTCCTGTTAGGGGTCGCCACAGTGGATTATCTGTTTCCATTTCTTCCTGTCCTCTGCATCTTGCTCTGTCACACTAACCATCTGCATGTCCTCTCTCACCACATCCATAAACCTTATCTTAGGCCTTCCTCTTTTCCTGTTTCCTGGTAGCTTCATCCTTAGCATCTTTTTCCCAATATACTCAGCATCCCTCCTCAGCACATGTCCAAGCCAATGTAATCTTGCCTCTCTGGCTTTGTCTCCAAACCTTCCAACCTGGGCTGACCCTCTAATATACTTATTCCTAATCCTGTCCACCCTCGTCACATCCAGTGCAAATCTTAACATCTTTAACTCTGCCACATCCAGCTCTAACTCCTGCCTCTTTGTCAATGCCACTGTCTCCAACCCATATAACATAGCTCATCTCACTACCCTCTTGTAGACCTTCCCTTTCACTCTTACTGGTACTCGTCTGTCACAAATCACTCCTGACACTCTTCTCCACCCACTCCATCCTGTCTGTACTCTCTTCTTCACCTCTCTTCCACACTCACCATTACTCTGAACTATTGATCCCAAGTATTTAAACGTATCCATCTTCACCACCTCTACTCCTTGCATCCTCACCATTCCTCTATCCTCCCTCTCATTCACACACATATATTCTTTCTTAGTCCTGCTGACCTTCATTCCTCTTAGTGCAAGCCATCTTATGAATAGTGTTGTAGCCAGTGGTATTCATCCATTTGCCATTGTTCATGAGAAATGATCAGACGTCTGCCAAGCAATCTAGGTTATCTAATGTAAAGACACAATTCTTAATATAGATTTAGCTGTGCATATTAATTTTTAAGTGTGCTAAACTAGAATTAGCATTCTTGCATGAAAGTAAAAACATGGCCCATGAATCATCATGTCAGACAGCTTGGAACGTATCCTCTTTCACTGTTGTTTATCTTCAATGGAAGAGCATGGAGTGCTGGTAGATGCAATGCTATGCAAGGAGAGATTCATTTGTAGACTTAGAGAAGTAATTAAGGCGATAAAGATATGTAGAAATATGTAAGCATTGGACATTCAAGTCAATATAATATTAACCTACAGTCATTAAAACCAGTGCTTCTGACTATATGGCAAACTGCAGAAAATGAACTTGCAATAGAATATTATGCAATGTAGTATTTCTGCCTCTCTTTAAAAGCCTTGCAACACATGCAATATTTTATGTAGAAGTACTTGCAAACAAGTGTGTAGATGTTTTTTTTTTCAATTTGTTCCCTAAAGCTCCACCCTGCTGCCCTCCTTGGCATTCATACTACCATGCCACCAAATGATGGCTTATCTCCAAACCAGTGCATAGCTGTTCAATACAAAAACAGAAACCTGCAGTTGTATGTTAGCCAACAACAGCATACTGTCATGTAGCTTTCAGTTTAGGGTTTTACAGTAGTGTTCTAATTCAAATTTCTTATCCCCTTGTGATTCACTGATACAAACAAATGCAGTAGAACAAATCAGCCCGTTCCACAGATGTCCAGACAGAAAGTTAAGTGGCATTTAACAGCTTAACAGCAGTGTTACATGGCAACAAAGCTCTGTACCACATTAAGGTAGCCAGTCTGACAATACTGCTGAATGCTGCAAGGATTTAATATTACTGTATACAGTTTTCTTGGATAAATAGTAAGGACTGTAACTGCATAACCTGCCACTAAGGATATTAAATTTATTTTCACCTTACTGCCGTACTGTCTTTAATTCAACTTGCTGAGCTGGCTGTAATCTGATTTGGTGTGCTTGGTAAACTGTAATTTCTGTATGAAATACATACAGTCTTAAACTGATTACATAAACACATTTATTATCATATTTAAACTGATTTAATTTTGGAAGTTTACTTATCTGTCTTTTACAGAAGTATGTGAAGTTTTTTTTATCTGGAAGTTTACTTGTATGTCCTTTAAACAAGTAGATTGAGTCATGCAGAACACATATGCCATGCAGATTTATAGTACACATTTGATTACTGAGGTGAGCTGTTTGATTTTCTGATTTTGTTTACTTAACATTATAAACAATATAAACATTCACTTTAAACTGCCCACAGATAATCCAAATCAAAACCCAGCAAGCATGCATACATTAAGTTTACAACAGTTTATAATCAAACCCTCTCTAGTTTTCAGCCAGGATTTAAATCAAGAATCAGGACCTAGCTTTTTTATCATGGACTTTTTGCAGAGAAAAATTATTACCTGCCTGGCAGAGGGTGTAAGACTGCTTCTTACCCTTGGTCATCTTCATGAAACATAAAGAAAAGCAACAATGGAGTGTGTGGAATATGTGCTCATCTTTTACACACAAGCACTGTATTTGTACATTCTGCGTGAGGCATAAGAACCAACTAAAAAAAACATAGTACAATGGTGAAGAGCAGCCCCCAAACTACATAAACCAGGATTAATTATTCGGCAGTTACTGTCTTAAAGTTTTGTCACCACAGTCTGATAGCAGAATGAGAAGAACTTCAGAAGTCAGAAACATTCAGAAAAAGGAATTTGCTCTTGATGGATTGTGTCAGTGTAAACCTAGTGTTAACTGTAGCATAGATGCCATTTTTTCTAGCACAATAGAATGGATAAAGAAAATCTATAGGGAGATAATCTAAGATTGATTTAAGGGGTTATAAAATAAGAAAAAAGCAGGCTGTATCTGTGTGTTCAAGACACAACATTGCAGGGTCAATGCAAGTTAATCCACACAGCATGATAAAGCTTAACTTCAAGGCACTTTGTCTGAATTTGCACCAGAGAGAGAGAGAGATCAGAAGGCTATGGTTTCTCTCATTTCAACAGGAGATTACATTCACATTCCAGTGCAGACCATCTGGTGCTGCCGCCTGAAGCACCATCTTTCTGATGACACTTTAATGTCCCATCTACCTGAGAGACAGCTCTGGTGAATTTACAAGAATCCTTGACACATATCAAAGAAAGAATGGGAAGGCGTTTTTTTTTAAAGAAAGTAAACAAAATCTGAGAGCTAGTGTAAAGGGCTAAGGCTATGAGCTGTTAACAAGCTGCTTCCTGTAGTCCAAACCAAAAATACGCAGGGAAGACAAAGTGCACGGATCAAACCATTGTAATATTGAGTCCAAAAAATATCCAGCACATGGGAAAGATGGAAAAATATTTTAGAAAGTTAATGTGGCAAATCCCATGAATACAATAAAGGCAAACTGGTTTTGGCTAAAAAATTGTAGCCTTCTTCAGTGCATCACAAAATATTCAGCCTTCATCTGTCTACTTTGTATCTCTGAGCATGTCACTTATCCAGAAAATGCTCCCAAGTCTCCCATGCAAAAAGATATTGGTGGCCAGTTAGTTTATAAAATTAACAAATAAAAAGGGATTTTTTTAATTAAACTACATGACAAGATATACAAGTTTGGCATCACCTTGGACCTCCACTGCAAACATACTTCTAGCCTTCTGGAAATAACATAGTCAAAAATGTTTTAAAACAAAACAGACCCCTAAAGAAAGGAGTAACTGCTGAAAGTCATGTTGTACAATGGTGCACTCTGGCAAATGGTAGGACTAAAAACGAAAGATAAAATTATGTAGCACATTTTATATATAGTTGCAGCATGCTTAAAATGTAATTGCACTGATCCTACATGGGAAATATCAACTACAGTCTACCAATAAAGCTAACAAAGTGGGATAATGCCAGGCAATCACAAATAATGCAAACTATGATATTCTATAAAAAACTACATAGAACACCAGGGACAATGAAATAGTCTGGTAGACAGAAAAAAAAACTTTAAATGATACTTTTTTTACAGATAATTGATGTGGAGGGGGCTAACAAAATGTATAACTGGGTACAAAGTGGGAAACACCGAAGTACTACATCTGTGCATGGAAGGACGATGTGCACAAATGTGCATTTGATGAATATTATGGGTCTAGAGTTTTGGGGATGGGAACCTCTCAACACTTCAAAGCAACAACCATGACTTCTTACTCCATGTACTGCTGTACCACTTATATGGGGCAACTGGTATAGTATGATATATATGTCAGTCACCAAATACTTTTGAAAGAAAATGCAGTTCCCCCATAAGGTTGTTTTCTAAGTATTTTGTAAAAAAACAAACATCTCTATTTTTAGATCACACAGTAAACAGTTGTAATTGAGGCCAACAAACCATGTAACCCAAAATTCTAAAACTGTAATGCCCCAGTTTAAACACACTATAAATATCATGTAAAGCACATATTCAAAACATACAACAAGTGTATGCTAGAGTTAAATAGTTTGGATGTAAGTTAGTTCATATCCCAATATGTCTCAATACATCTATATATTTTTAGGACCTCAATAAAGCCATAAAGCAACAATTGATAATGAACATCTGCGTTGTAAAACATTTCTTTGCATAAAAGTTGAAAAAAACTGTTTGACAAATTCTAACAGTAGTACCTATATAGTGGCCCTAAAATCTTTAAGCAAGCTTTCGCTATCAGTGTAATGCAGCATTTTATTAACATAACAGTAGTACCTATATAGTGGCCCTAAAATCTTTAAGCAAGCTTTTGGTATCAGTGTAATGCATCATTTTATTAACATAAAACAACATTTCTGCTAGTTTTATGTAAACAATTCAGAGGACAACCAAAGTCTGCCAATGTGAATAAAATGAAAAGGATGAGGTACTGTGGTCCAAAATCCATCTGTATATTGGATGACTGCTTAAGGCATTCAACAGAGAGAAAGACCAGTAAATGAGCCTAAAAATCATCGTGGTTAGCCATTCCACCAAAATGGACCACCACAGAATAAAGTATTTTACCTATTTTCATATTTATGTAAAACTTCAAGCAAATCTGTTAACGAGGCTGTTCCGCAGTCTGCTCTGGTCTTCTCTCCTCACAATATGTGCACACACATGCATGGCTCATTTCCTACCAGACTAATCTAATACTATAGCTTTGGATTTGCACCAGTTGATGCTATGTGTTGGTTATAGACTGTGCTGTATGTCTCACTGATGAAAAAGAATAAATAATGGCAATAGTAATTTTCTTGCTCTTTCTATTTTCTGAATCCAAGAATTCTAACGTCTGATGCCAAATTAACTAGCAGTACGGTGCCACCTGTGACACCACCAGCCTGACAGCCAATCAGAAACTCAGCTGTCTATGCCACACCCACCCTAGCTTAGATAGTTGATGACTTCAGTGAGTTTAGTAGATTTATGCTGCCTGAGCTTGCTGCATATGACCCCCCCATGACCTTATGTCAACCATGCAAATGACTGCAAAAGTTCATTTGTCACCTCCACACCCCACCAGCAGCTCAGAAGTTACTGTGGTGGGTGTTATTGGGCTAAACAATGAAGCAGTTTTGACATGCTTATAGAAACTTAATTAGATGCTAAGTGCAGCATATAACACAATGGGCAACATCTGTTGAGTGATTAATGAAATGATGAAGGCTGGGAGTCATTGGAAATTTGCTGACTATCTCATCTAGGAGATCACAGAGGAGCCTGTCCCAATTTTCTATTTGTCCTAGAGCACTATCCGGTTAAGTGGTTGCTCGGAGTCACACAATAGGCAAATGGAGGCTGAGGGAATCCAACCCTGGACAATATGAAGCACTCATTAACAGCTCGTACATTATATCTTTGGACAATAGGAAGCAGCTCGTTAACAGTGCATAGCTTATATCTTCTGTGCTAACACTTTCTTTGCTTTGTGGTACAGCCTACTTGACCGACATATGCAGACATTAGTATGCATAGTGTATACTTGCTAAAATCTTTGCTTGCAGAAAGATATAGCTTGAATTTTTAGTATTATTTTTGATTGCCTACCATGAACACTCTCTGTTCAGTTTCTGAACTCAAAATATAATTGAAAATGTAATAAAACTCATCAAAGTAAACCTAATCTACCTCCAAAATATATCTCAGCCACACAGCACTCCAAAAAATCCAAACATACAATCACAAGACCATATCAAACCTAAATCAAACCCAAATATAGTATAAGAAATACAAAAAAAAGCAGATATCTTTTCCATTCATGCAAAAGGAAAAAGCAAACTGGCCAAATATATTCTAACTCCAAAACTATACTGCCAATCTAACCACCATCTAATCAAACTCAAAACATGTGTATAAGTCCATAGAAATTAAAACAACAAGGAAAACTAAGACAAGTACAGCTTGCAGAAAAAAATGGAGTCAGACAGAATACGAGAAACAGAATGTAAAAAATACAGCTCTAATAACATGGACTCATATTACAAAATACAGGTAACGTTCTATAACAAAAATATCAGTACGTTTGTAAACTATTCTAAAACATACCCCCAAAAGCCACTGTTGTAAGCATGAACTTATTCTGAAATACTCTGAAACAGACTGAAAAGTAACTGGACCTAATGGGATTAAGTATCACTACAGATTTCTCACTCCTCAGAAAAAAAAGATCAAAGACACATCAGCAAAATGAATGGAAAACAGAAATGCAAACAACAAACAAACAGCACATATATATAATTAAAAATGACAGCTAAATGAAATACATAGGAATCCAGGGTACAATAATGAAATATCTGGTACTCTGTGCATACACTGTGATATGGTATCTTGGTTCCTGACACACTGCTGTACCACCCATCATGATAGTCATCCCAAAACCTTAAGTATCAGACAATGTATTCACTACAATTCAGACTACCATAATTACACACAAATATATGTAGACACACAAACATACACAGGCACACACACACACACACACACACACACACACACACACACACACAGCGTACACACAAGGACACACACACACACAGACATGCACGTATACACATGAACGCACAACACATGCATACACACACAAACCCACACACATGATGTACACACAAAGACACACACGCGGACATGCATATATACACATGGACGCACAACACACGCACACATGCATACACACACAAACACACACACATGATGTACATACAAAGACACACACATGCAGACATACATGTATACACATGGACGCACAACACATGCACACATGCATATACACAGAAACACGTCCACACACATGATGTACACACATAGCCACACGCATAGACATGCATGTATACACATGGACGCATACACACATGTACAGATACATACACACACACACGCACACACACACACACACACACACACACACACACACACACACACACACACACACACACAAACACACACATGACATACAGACATGGACAACACACGCACACAGACATGCACATATACACGTGGACATACAATATGTGCCCCCACACGCGCACACACACACACACACACACACACACACACACACACACACACACACACACACACACACACACACACACACAAATTTACACAAGCATTGCATTATTTTACAGTGTATAGGTTTTAGTTTCTTTGTACTGGCTTTCATATTCCAGGGTGGCCAAGGTGGTTCAACAGTTTTCTAAGATGGAATTGAATTTCTGGAGTTTAAGTTGCTAGAAGCACAAGCCACAGAGGGACACAACTCTGATCATCATTTTCCTTAGGAATTTCTGCCATTGCAATGTATAAGTGTTCAACAGCAGTGATTCCTTTCTTTAGGGAGGTTTCTCCCTTCTTAGAGTTAGTGTGACTATATAAATTTAGGGATGTGGGGGGCTGAATCCCCCACACTGGGAGTAAGAGAGGTTTAACCCTGCAAAATACACTTGCACTTTAGCTTCTCATCCTTCTGTGTTTTCGGTATTGGAGTTCATTATTTCTAATTCTCAGGGTTATGACATTTGACATTTTGTAGTAAAAGCAGCCAAGATACATATTTATGAGTACAAATCATTTGTATAGTTGTAATGTAGCAGAGTGGAGCATTAAGCAGTGCATAACGTCTTTATGAATCTCAGCCATTGTATCAAGTACTAAATGCTTTACCTAACTTTTTTATGTTAGCAAATGGAGTAAATACAGGTCTATATTAATTCTTTGAAGGTCTACTTTAGTGAACCTTTCTTCATCGAGCCCTAACCATCGAACATTCATTTCAGCGAACATTCATATTTGCAAAAAATGTCTGTAGGGAAAGGAAGCAGTTGGCCAGCAGCACAAATTTGCCTTATTCCCCACTGTAGTGTGATCTCACAGTTGGTATATGTGTGTGTGTGTGTATATATATATATATATATATATATATATATATATATATATATATATATATATAGATAGCGCCCCACTTTGGTGGGTTTTACATATTGTGGTGTCTGTTCCAGTGTTGTTTTGGTCAAGTGCTTAGTTTTCCTGTTTAACTTTTTGTTCAATGAGAACATTCGCTGAACTGAACCTTCGCTGAATTAAAACAGACACCGTAAATACACATAACTAAGTATATTAATAAATATAATGATTAATACAGCAACAGAGAAGCTTAAAGCCATATAGCTACAAGATCCATATGGCTTGGTCATATCAATTTTGGCAGTTAGCTTATCCGAGACACATGGTTTTATTTAGTGATCATCCATAGCTGCTAAAAGCTTTTAGATACTTTGGTTTTGCTGGAAATCATTCATGTTTTTTTAATTATGTATTTGTATCACTCCATTGTGTAATTTGCAAGTTCCTCCAGAAATGCATAACATTTCATTTAGATGGGAATGGCTGATGAAATGGTAAATGAATACAGAAATACTACTCTTATTTACCGATAGCAGATACAGCACCTTCACATAGCTGCCACTACTATTATTAAAGTGCTTGCTTTGAGCACAGATGTCCTCTACATTCATGTTCACCAATTTTTCCATTTTGTGTGCATTTAAATAAAGTTTTGACTGATGATGTCTATCTTACTTATTTTAGTTACTGATTTGATTGCTTGCTTGATTAGTTGATTGATTGTAGTTGTTGTGTTTTTTGTTAGCCTGAGACCTACCCATGAGTTGAAACAGGGATCTTTGGATGGCTGTAATACTGCAGGTTGTCCTCATTTTTAGGTGCGTGTTTCAGGCTGATCAAGATGTTGCCCAGGAACTTTTAACTTTTGCACCAGAACTTACTAAATAATCTCAGGGTTGGCCAGTGTCCATGTCTTTGTCAGTACCACCCTACTTCAGTTTTCTCTATGGTGTGGGGGGCCAGCAGATGATTCCCAACAGTGCAAAAGTTAACTTCTTTTATGTGTCAATGGGAGATAGCAAAACAGATACTTTGGAATCTAGAGATAAAAAGGCTGAAGGAGAAGTCACAGAGACTGTGAGGGAAGAAACATTTTTAATGATTTTTTTTACTTTCTCTGACTCCTGTTTCAGCTTTGAGTGTCTTCCTTAGTTTCCTGGCTCAAGGCTTTTATCAATTTTCTATAAGAGATGGGTCCAGCATTTTATATTTCAGATTTATGTGGCTTGTTTATATTTTGTATTGTGTTGATGCTCTTCATCATGGTGATTAAGCAAACAAAAAAGTATTTCAACTGAAACATTACGACTACATGCCTACAGAAATTTCATTTTATAGACTTTGGCATAATGAAACATTCATAAGTAATGGAATAAAGCTTATATAGTATACACAAAATCAAACATAGTCAAATTAATGAAAAGTACAAGTTGCTGCACAATAAAAATTGTGCAGGTAAGCACGAATTCTCAAGTCTGTGAGAAGATCCAGAGACAATGTGTACCAACTTTGCATGTACTAGGGAGCCATGAATGCTCCTAAGTCACTGTTCATTGGCATGAGCCTTTGTTGTACAGCAAAGGGAAAAAGTCGTGCTCTTACAATTTCAGGCTGCAGGAGAATCAGAGTCAGGTGAGGTAACCCAAATGCTATTATTTACTGTTACATTAACTACTCTCTTTGATTTATTGTAGCACATTGTTAGAAGTACAACTCCTAATAAAGACTTTTTAGCATCCAGTTTGGCCATGCATAGCACCAATCAACTATGAAGTTTCTGACATTAAGCACTTTGATCCATCTGTGGTACTTTTGAGAAAATTTTAGCAGTCTTGGTTTCATATTTTCTACCAAATTCACTGACGAACAAAGCTATGATGCACTCAGTGACTAGGATCTAAAATTATGGTCTGCAGACATCAATTGATGAGACACAGTACAAACCAAGCAGCAGATCCTTGCCTGATTCTTGAGCACACATATGCAAAATGGAGTAACAATTTTCATGGTTAATTACCATGAAGGCTCCAGGTATATGTAGGTAAGAAATGGCATTCCTCGGATGGAAAATAACCAATTCATGTCATGCTGGAGTGAATAATAATTGATAAAAAGACAGAAAGTGTAGATGTATTGTATAATGCATAAATAAGAAAAATGTTATTATATACTTCTTCTTTTCTATTAATATATGTGTGTGCCTGTGACTTAAGGGTTCCTATTACATTATTGAAAGATAACATAATCAAACGCTCAGAACTTCGAAATGGCTGCATTTCAAAGATCCCATTGTGGGATCGCAGTACAGTGAAGATTGGGATATTTGCCCTTTTCTCACTGTAGTGTGATCTTGGAGTTGGAATATATATGTAGTGGGGGGCGCAGCCCCCCCCCCCCCACAATAAACGTTTCCATATGCGGCCATTTCAAAATTCTGAGAGTTCTATTACATTATCTTTTGATAACTTAATATGAACCCGTGACTTAAGTGGCAACTTAATAAAGATACTTAAAAACAAATGACATCTGTGAAGCTGCCAGCCCAGCTAGCTAGAATTTTGTAAATGATTCTATGTCATTGTAAATATTAATATGATCCATAGGCTTGTCATTATGTGCAGAGCTTTAAAAATGTAACCACAGTGCACCCTGCTGGAAAAGAGCAGAAATGTATATGGACTATATGCCTGTGCAAATGTATGTTTTCATAGTAGAAATTGGGACATACAGAGTTAACTTTCAAACTTTGAGAAAAATAAGTAAAGAGTTTTACGATTATGTTTACCACAGCTAGAAAACAGAATGTCTTCAGCTAGAGTTTCTTTGTATTGTCTTAAGACAGAAATAATTACTAGGTTTAAAATGTAAAAGTGTTAATTGTTTTACAACTTCCAGTTTCAGGCAAGCTTCTAAGGGATAAGTGTCAACTTCTAAGAGATAAGTATTTTTCATAGAGACATGTTAAATTCTGTTGTACCTGTTTAGCCTGGGAACTAGATACAGGTGTCAAATAGAGATGTCATCTAGCTAATCCAGGAGTAATGTGCATTATTAATTTAAGACCTATCTCAGAGAGAAAGTCTGGGTATTTTGTATCTTGTCTTGGATCTGAACACATCCATCTTCAGCACTTCTCATCTGTATTTGCATTTGTCTGTAAGTAAGACTTAGTAAGATTGGTTTAGATGTTTTCTGTATTTATGTGAGACTGTCCTGCAATGTTGTTTTAAAATATTTCCAAATACTACAAAAATGACCACCACAGATGCAAAAGTAGAAAAATTTAGTTCACTTAGCGCCTCGGCATAGAATTCCTTCCAAGAGTAAAAAAAATCCTAATACATGAACTTAAATACATCCACTAAATACCTTAATTAACAATCAACTCAATAAAACAATTAATTATTTAAATTGCATATTTCCAATTACACTCTCTGTTAAGACCAAAGGGCTCCAGTGTGCCATATTTTAAAATAAACAATGTTTCCTTCTGTAGCAGTTTATTCTTAACATTTCTATGTTCCCCAAGTAAGACCTCTACCTTCTCTAACACACAACCTTTAAAATCATCAGTCTTAGAATTATGGTAATGTAAAACATGGGCACCTAAAGGACTTTCTAGTCTCTTGTTCTTGATATCCCTAACATGTTCCTGTATGCGTACTTTAAAACTTCTATATGTCTCTCCTATATAGTATAAATTGCAATTACATTTTAGTACATAGACAAGTCCCTCTGTACAACAGGTGCAATGGCATCTAGGAGTGAACTGTGTTCTATTTATATATGTAAAACAGGTTTTAAAATATTTCCTGTGATTCTGATCTCCCTTGTTGCTGTGTCGAGTTATTGAGTATTGTCTGGTGCTTTTATTATAGGTTCATAGGTTCATAGGTAGATACTAGGCTATCTGCCCTAGGGCATTTATAAGCCTAGCCAGAGTATATTTGGCTTCCGCCTCCCTATTAGATTAGCCTACTGTGCCTCCATAAAGTAGGTCACAGAAGGTACCCTTTTAAGATTAGTTTACTGTACCTCTGTCTAGCAGGGACACAGAAGAGATCCCAGGGGTGAATTTGTGATTTCCCATCCACGCATCCAGATTTCGCTTGAAGAGGGTCAGCGAGGGGCTATGTCTAATATGAATTGGGATTCTATTCCAGAGTGAGGGGAGCCTCTGGCAAATTAATCTGTCCCTCCAGCATGTCCTATTTATTTTTGTGCTGAGGTTTAAGTCCCTGGAGCGTGTAGCTCTAAGGGACTTTGATTTTTTGAGGTGGAGCATGTCCATTAATTCTGGGTTTGACATGGCTTTGTATGTCAGGCGTAGATCGCCTCTGAGTAGGCGGTAAGCAACTGAGTAGAGCTGGAGTTTCTTTAGTCGAGCTGCATAGGACATCTGTTTGTAGCCCATGATCCTCTTGGTGAGGTACTTTTGGGGTCTCTCAAGTTGCTGCAGGTGTCGGGTAAGGTACATCCCAAAAGGGGCACTGTATTCAATTATGGGCCTGATGAGTGATGAGTAGAGGGGCACAATGACCTCTCTTGATCTAGATGCGAACCCTTTCGGGATAAGGTGGGCTATATAGAAGGTCTTTCTAACCACTTTGGCAACGTGATTATCAAAGGAGAGATTACTATCTACGTTGGTCCCCAAATCTCTAATTACTTCTTCCATACTTAATGGATTACCACCTATGTGGTAATTTGTGGGCACCTTGCTTTTCCCAAAGGGGATGACTATGCACTTTTTAGCATTTAGCTTGAGGCTGTGGCTCTGGCACCAAGCATCCGTCTCTGTGAGACCCTTTTGGAGGATGCTTGTGTCAGCTGGAGATTCGATTATGGCCCCCAGTTTGCAGTCATCTGCAAACTTTGTCAGCCATAATCCCCCCATGTTAGCCTGAACCTCAGAGAAGTATATACCGAACAAGAGAGGTCCCAGAATTGAGCCCTGTGGGACACCACTTGTAACTGGTTTGGATTCGGACATGGCACCTGCAATTCTGACCATGTGGGTTCTATCTCTGAGCCAGTTTGCAGCCCATCTTGTGATATAGGGGTTGATATTTAAGCTGGTAAGCTTATTTATGATGCCCGAGTGGGGTATTGCATCGAAGGCTTTTGCGAGGTCCAGGTAGGCTGTGTGGACTACCTTGCCCTCATCTTTGGCTTT
Source organism: Protopterus annectens (assembly GCF_019279795.1). Taxonomy (NCBI): domain Eukaryota; kingdom Metazoa; phylum Chordata; order Ceratodontiformes; family Protopteridae; genus Protopterus; species Protopterus annectens. Next base: position 9,704,362 of record NC_056727.1, on the reverse strand, counting down.
GGTAACTGTTTCAAAGACATCAACTAGGTTTAAGAGGCAAGATCTGCCCTTAACAAAGCCGAATTGGATAGGGTCCAGTGTCTGGAGGCTCCCAATGTCTTTGTTTATGAGTTCCATGATAATACGCTCCATAGCTTTACAGAGCAGACAAGTCAGGCTTATGGGGCGATAGTTCCCGGGGTCTGTTGTGGCACCACCTTTGTGGAGTGGGACCACTGTAGCTGTACGCCATTCTTTGGGTACATATCCTGTAGTAAGGCTAAGTTTAAACAGTGACTTAATGTGAGGGTTCAGTTCTTCTTGGAGCTTGTGTAGGACACAGCCTGGGACAATGTCCGGTCCCATAGATGCTGTGTTTTTTGCTTTGGAGAGGGCAGCTTTCACCTGTGCATCTGTGATGTCAGGGAGGTTACATTCAGTTGGGATAAGTATTTGCTCCTTTGGGGAGGAAGGGAGGGAGAAGTTTGCACTGAATCTGTCTGCCAGGATGTTGGGTATGTCTGTAGGTTCAGTATATTTTGTACCGTTATGCAACAATTCAGAGCATATCTGGGAGTTTCCACCCATATTCCTGACATAACTAAAGAAGGCCTTGTGATTATCTTTAGTGTCTAGGGCAATTTTTCTTTCAAAACTGGCCTTTGATGATTTTATGAGGGATCAAAGTTTCTTGCTAATACTGATCAGAGATGCCTTCCCTTTTTGGGATTTTGCTCTGTCATGTAGTAGCTTCCTCCTTCTGTTGTATAGCTTATTTATGGCCAGGGTCCACCAGACCGGTCTCCTGTTTTTGGAGGAGTGAGTCTTGGTTTTATTTGGGATAGCACGATCCATGCATTCCTGCAGGTGCTCATAGAATGCATTTGTAAAGGATTCTGCAGATTGGGCTGTATTATCCTCTGGCCCGGGGGCTTTGAAGGATTCCACCTCAGTCTTGAGAAGTGCAAAGTTGGCTTTTGAGAAATTCTTTACAGTGATTTCCTTGGCTGGGGGTGGGGACAGGATATGGATGTCCAGGGAATTTTGTTTATGGTCTGATCTTACCAATGAGAGGTTTACCTCTAGTGTGGAACATAGAGTCCCCATGTTGGTGATGACCAGGTCCAATATGTTGTTCCCTCTTGAGGGAGTGGTGACCAGTTGTTCCATCGCGTTAGAGTTTATAAATTCAAGGAACCATTGGGGAGGGTGTTTGGGCTTGAGTAGTTTTCCCAGTCAATGTTTGGGTAGTTGAAGTCAGCCAATAACATAGTGTTTGGAGAGACTTTCATATTCTCCAGTGTTCTCAGGAATGCCAAGTGGGGTTCCTGTAATAGGGAGGGTGTTCTGTAGCAGGCTACAAACTGAAAGGCAGTTTTGCCCTCTGTTAGTTGCACATGGATGGTTTCCGATGATTCGTGCAGAGCCACTAACCTGGAGGTGTAGGTATCTTTGATGACTATAGATACTCCCCCCTCCTTTTGTGCTTCGGTCTGAGTTTTGGGGCCGAAACGCATGGTATGAGTTATAACCTGGTAGTGCTGGGGTGCTCTCAGGAGCCTTGAACCAGGTTTCTGTTACTGCACAGACATCGATTTTCTCCATACTGAGGAGGGCCTCGAGTGCGTGCATCTTGAGGTTTAGACTTCTGGCATTGAGTAGCATTACCTTTAGCTTTTTATCCTTGGGTTGTCTATGGAGGTGGGTTTGTCCTTTGAGCCTTGCCTAAAAAAGGCACTATGGGGGTGGCAAGAGCCTTGGCCAGTATACGAAAGCCTAAGGGTGACAGATGCAAGCCGTCCCTAGCGAAGCAACGTGGCTTGTCGAGCATGTCATCCCAGGCTGACAGACACTGGATCCCCTTTGAATGACACCAATACTTTAGCCAATTGTTGAAACTGATAATTTTGTCTTTATACTGTGGCATCATTCTTGGTGAGGGCAAGATGCTACTCAAGGTTAGGGTCATACCAGCCTGGGCTACATGGCCAGAGAGCTCCTCTGTGTCTCTTTTCATGTAGTCCAGGGAGGTACGTCTCAGGTCATTCACACCAGCATGGACAATGATGGAGTTATACTTGTACTTCTTTTGGAGTGGCCTGAGTGCTTGCGTTATGTGTTGGATCCTGGCACCTGACAGGCAGCTTACAGTGACCATCTCCTTGGTGAGCGGGACGTCAGTGTTCCAGACAATAGAGTCCCCTATAACAAGTGTATTTGGTGTGTTATTTGGCCTTAAGGGCTGTGACTGTGAGGCACACTGATTTTGTGAGATATGTGATTCGTGGGTATTGTTGAGGGGTGGCTGTTGCTTGGATATCTGCTTAGGAGGTCTTTGCTGTTTAGGCAGATTTTTATTTAGAGCCTCCGAGTATGTTTTTGTGTGTTTATGTGTTGGGTATGCAGATGCAATAGGTCTGTGCGAGACTGGATTTGTGGTGCGGGTGCTTACCTTTTCCTCCTGACTGACTGTGTCAGTCTTGGGTTGAGAGAGCTCTGCCTCCAGTTTGGCTGTGTAACTGCATCTCTCACATGTATTAGAGTTTGTTGGAAGGAGGAGAGGATTGTCTGTGTACATAAGGCAATTGTAACATTGCCTCAAAATTCCCAGATTCATCAGCTGGACTGGAGATTAACCTTGAAACTGACCCTTGGACATACCAGATTGGTATAGGGAACTGTTTTTTTTTACTGATCAGATTAGGGAAGGGAACTGATTTTTCACTTGATCAGGAAGGACCAATCAGGAGCCTAATACTTATGAGAAGTCAAGGAGGGTGTAGTGCTTTAGTTAGTTAGTGTTTCCTTATAAGAGCTGAGCAAGTGCAGGGCTTTAAAAAGACAATAGAGTGATTACTTTGAGAGTTTGAACAGTTCTAAGGGAAAAAGGGAAGTGCAGACTTTGTGGAGCCTGAAATAATTTAAACCTGTTTAGGCGGCACTGCCCGACACTGCTCAGTGCGCAAAACCGCGCAAAAAGAGAGTTGTAGGGTTTTAAGAGAGAGAGCTCAAGGAGTTTAGAATTGACCCAAAATGGCCAATAAAACTACAGCTTCTAGGCAGTAACCACTCCTCCAGGGACAGGCAGGCTGTTCAGTGTTAACCACTCCCACTGGTGAACACAGAGACTTCCCTTTAGCCCCAGCAAGCACTGGCCTTCTAGAAACTTCCAAACAGTTCAGAACAGCAAATCTGTAACTGAACTTTCTTAACTTTCAGAAAGTGGGAAAAAAGCAAGATTTTTTTTTTCTTTTTGTTGTAGTTTAAAGGTAGCAGAGATACACAAGCAGCAAAATAATCACAACAGTGCAATAAATGACCCCACACTTGAGTGCTAGGCCAAAATCAGGTAAAATGCAGTTTTTAGAGAAAAAACGATTTTAAATTAAGTGCAACACAGGAAATGCAGTAAACAGGCTCTAGATGTGTTCCAAGTACTGTATTATTTATTATTAAATATATTTAAACCTTTTAATTGTGGCTGGTTTGTTTTAGAGATATATAAGCTCTTAGGGTACTTGCATATGTATCTGGGGACACTATATAGGCCACTCTTAAATAGTCTTAGTCTTGGATACATTTACCATTTGGATAATAGTAACATTACACAGTAGAATTGGTCACCCTTTGTAAGAGCCTTATAGTAGCTGATAAGTAGTGGTTGGTGGCAGCTGGTACTACCATATAGTCTGGTCAGAAGGGGGCATAGCTATTGAATATGTGCCAGCCTTCCTCAGGAGTGTCTGTGTGATTGTATATAGATCAAATCTCGACGTGAGTGTGTGTGTGTGTGTGTGTGTGTGTGTGTGTGTGTGTGTGTGTGTGTGTGTGTGTGTGTGTGTGTATGTCAGCTACTTGGGGCAGGGGTACGAAGCAGTGGCTGGACAGAGAGAGTGCTGGAAGCTTCAGCTTGCCCATGAGGCTGAGATCTGGACCCTATAGTTGTGCCAGTGGGGAGTCTTATTGTGGACCTGGAGAGCAAGGGAGTGACCAGCCCCGGACTGACTGTGATCTCTGTGTGCTCTTAAGAGAAATTGCACTTTTCTGTGTGTATTTGTTATCCTTTCCTCCTATATGAGATGCCCCTCACTGGTGTTAGTGGTGAGGATTGAGGCTCCTTGATGGCTGGGCCAGGGCACGGGCATCACATATTAATTGTTTGGCAGTGGTGGGATATCTACACCACATATTAATTGGTTGGCAAATACTAATTGGCTTGTAGTGGTGTGGGTAGAGTGAATTCCTGTAGCTTGTGTACAGTGTGCTCTGAAGGTGTTTTGTATTCTAAATCAGCCACGCAGTGAATACTCAGAGTTCAGATCACAATTGTTTTATTTCTTTTGTTAGCTTAGTTAGTCAGGGTGAGCAGGCAGCATGTCAGCAGCGGAGTATGGAAAGCTAACAAGAAGCCAGCTTGTGGAGATGTTCCAGGCTAGGGGACTGGTTCATGGAAACCTGATTAAGGCAGACCTGATTACAACCTTGGTTACAGCTGTATCAGAAAACAGCAACTAGGAGGACAATCAGACTGGCAGTGGAGATATGATATCCTCAGAGAATGGACAGCTCAACATTTCTGCAGAGGACTTAAAAATCCATCTGGAGCAAAAGAGATGTGACTTGGAGGTCAGGCATTTGAAGATAGAAGCCGAGGAAAAGGACCAGCAGAGGAGGCATGAGAGGGAAATGCTGACTCTTTGCCAGAGTTATGGAGGTAATGGGGAAGGTAGTAACTGGACACCAGAAGCACAAAAGGTCAGTAAATTTCTTCCGCAGTTTAAAGAGGGGGATAATTTTGATAGTGTCATTCATATGTTTGAGAGGATATGCAAACAGTTTAGTGTTGACCAAAGGCTCTGGGTACAGTTCCTGACCCCCATACTCCATGGTAAAGCTGTAACTGTTTTGTCAAAAATGTCTGATGTTGCATGTTTAGAATTGTTTAAGCTAACACCTGAAACATATAGGAAAAAGTTTCGTGAGCATAGACACAAGGCAGATGAAAGTGTGTGTGTGTGTGTGTGTGTGAATATGTTGCTGAACTGAGCACTTATTTCCATAGGTGGGTGAGTGGATGTCAGGTCACCACTTTTAAAGGGCTGGCAGACCTTTTGGTGAGGGAACAAGCCCTTAGCACTTTCCCTGAGGACATGAGGATCTGGTTAGCTGAGAGACAATGTGCTACTTCTGATGAGTTGGGGAAGAAGGGAGACCTATACCTGGCAAGCAGGGCAGCCCTGCACAGAAAAGGGACCCCCAGTACCGCTCATGGATCCAAAGGAATCCATGGTGGGAAGCACAGACTCCCCCAACAGAATCTGCCAGTAGCAGGGGAAGCCACTAGTCCAGTTACACGTCCAGGAGCTAGGGTTAAATGTTTTGAATGCAACCAGTGGGGCCATGTGACATACAGGTGTCCATGGAGGCAAGGTGAGGAACAAAAGGTGAGGGAGCCAGTAAGTGGGAAAGACAAAATGCCAATAGTAGGTTTTCTTGAGACAATCAGGGTACCAAACTACCATCCTGCAGATGTCTTGATAGGGAAGGATTTGGATGAGGCAGTACCATGTGTTTATGCAGTTATACACAGTCAGACTAGGAGACAAGCATGTTGGTCTGGTAGCCTGGGGGAGACCCAGACAGACTGCATACTTGCAGCCAGGACTGGTGAGGTGGTTACTTCACGGAGGAAGCTTTGTAGCAGTGAAACTGAAGGTGAGCCACAGCTGCTTGGGGGTACAGATGGCCCCTTGGACAGAGTGACTGCAAAGGTAGAGGTGAGTAGTAGCACCCAGGCTGACAGTGAAGCACCACTGTCAGAGGATGCCAGACTTCTTGTGGAAGGGGAGCTGGGAAGGGTTACAAGGAGATAGTTGAGACATGCTCAGCTCTCAGACCCTACATTGCAAGGTCTGTGCCAGGTAGCTAGGGAGGCACCTGATTCTCAAGGAAAGGGGGAATCTGTATACTGGGACAAAGGGTTACTGTACAGAGAGTGGATCCCTGAGGGAGGGCTAGAAGGTGAGAGAGTACAGCAGTTGGTAGTGCCGAGAACCTACCATTGTGTGTTTCTAGCCATAGCCCATGATATTCCCTTTGCAGGTCATATGGACATAAAATGTAAAAAGAGGCGTATTATGCAGAGCTTCTATTGGCCTGGAATTTCCAGAGATGTAACAGGGTACTGCAGGACCTGTGAGCAGTGCCAAATGGTAGGCAAGGCAGGAGAAAATGTGAGAGCTCCTTTGATGACTTTGCCTGTGATTGAGGAGCCATTTCAGAGGGAAGCTATGGATATTGTGGGTCCTCTGAGTATCCCAAGTTCCACAGGGAAAAAAGTATATCCTAGTGGTAGTGGATTATGCTACACAATACCCTGAGGCAGTGGCTTTGTCCTTAACTGAGGCAAAGAAGGTGACAAATGCTTTGTTAGAGATTTTCAACAGGGTAGTTTTCCCAAAAGAAATACTGACTGGCAGAGGTGCCAATTTCATGTCAGACCTGCTGGCTTGTCTGTGGAAGTCCTGTGGGCTGAAGTATATGAAGACCATCCCCTACCATCCCCAGACTAATGGTCTTGTTGAGAGGTTAAACTCTACAATCAAGTCCATGCTATGGGCATTCACAGATAAGTTTAAGAGAGGAGTGGGACAAATATTTGCCCCATCTGTTATTTGCTTACAGAGAGGTTCCCCAGGAATACACAGGTTTTTCACCCTTTGAGTTGCTGTATGGGCATAGGGTGAGGGGACCTCTAGGTTTAATTCAAGATGAGTGAGAAGGTGAGTGCAAGTCTCACAAGGCATCTGTTGTGGCATATGTCCTAAACCTCAGGACAAGGCTAAGGGAACTCATGGGGTCGACCCAGGAGAACCTGGCAGAAGCCTAGGAATGCTCAAGCTAGAGAGCATGCTGTGGGGCAGCAGGTAATGGTTCTCATTCCTGTCAGACACAACAAGCTGCAAGCAGCTTAGGACAGACCCTACAAGGTGGTAAGAAAGGTAAGTGATGTTAATTACATGGTGTAACTGCTAGGCAGAAGGAACAGGCACAAATTGTACCATGTTAACATGATGAAACCTTACCATTATAGGGAGGCCCTTGTGCTGAGCATCTGCAGTGGATTTCAATAGGAGTCTGAGGGGGATCTGGGGACTGATCTCCTCAGTGAGACTCAGGCTGACACCTCAGTGGAAGGGGTAGCAATGTCCCAGCAGCTATCTCTACCCAGGTTCGAGATATCCGACCAGTGTTGCAGGAATTTGGGGACATGTTCACTGGGAAACCAGGGTGCACCACCTGGGGCAGCACCAGGTGGATGCAGAACCCCAAAGTCTTATTAGTCAGGCCCCTTACAGAGTGCCTGGGAGAGTCAAACAGACTCTGAGGGAGGAGGTACAGGAGATTTTGGAACTAGGGGTGGTTCAAGAGTCCAACAGCCTCTGGGCCTCCCCAGTGGTACTGGTGCCAAAGAGGGATGGCAGCACCAGGTTCTGTGTGGACTACAGGAAATTAATTAGTCACAGAGAGTCAGATGCTTACCCCATGCCTAGTACAGATGAGGCCCTAGACAGCTGGGTGGGTCTAAGTATCTTACAACCATTGATCTTACCAAGGGTTACTGGCAGGTGCCCTTGACTCCCAGTGCTAGAAAGAAGTCAGCCTTTGTGACTCCTTTCAGGTTGTATGAGTTCACAAAGATGGCCTTTGGGATGAAGAATGCCCCAGCAACTTTCAAGAGGCTGGTAGATCATATCCTAGCAGGAGCAGGAGGGTTTACCCTTGCTTACCTAGATGAAAATTGCCATCTACAGCCATTCCTGGCCAGACCACCTTCAACATGTCAGGGAGGTGCTGGGCAGACTACAGAGGGTAGGGTTGACCATTAAGCCGAGCAAATGTCAGGTGGGCATGGCAGAGGTCTCCTACCTAGGACATAGAGTGGGGAGTGGTAAGATAAGGCCAGAACCTACCAAAGTGGAAGCCATTCAGGCATGGCCTGTGCATGTTACTAAAAAACAGGTGAGAGCATTTCTAGGGAAAGCAGGGTACTACAGAAAGTTTGTCCCCAGTTATAGTACCATAGGTGCTCCCCTCACAGACCTGCCAAGGAAGAACAGGCCAGATAAGGTAGTGTGGACCCCAGCATGTGAGCAGGCATTCCAGAAGCTTAAAGAAGCTTTGGGAGGACCCCCTGTGTTAGCCAGTCCTGATTACAGCAGGGAATTTGTTGTGCAGGTGGAAGCTTTGAACCATGGGGTGGGGGCTGTACGTAGCCAGATTTCTTCAGAGGGGGAAGAGTACCCATTGGTTTATCTCAGTCATAGGCTCCAACACAGGGAGGAATGCTATGCAGCTGTAGAAAAGGAATGTCTAGACATAGTGTGGGCATTGCAGAAACTTCAGCCTTATCTGTATGGAAGAAAACTCACTGTTATGAGAGATCACAACCCTTAACATGGTTAAACAAAGCCAGCCAGCAAAATGGCAAGTTACTAAGATGGAGCCTGGGGTTGCAAGCATATGATATATCCATGCAGCACCGCATTGGGATTAGCAATGCCAATGCAGATGGGCTCTCAAGACAGGGAATGGGGTAAGGTATACTCAGATAGACCTAACTCCCTCAAGCAGCATTTCTCAAGGGTCACTTGAAAAACTAGCTTGAGTTCTCCAGGGGGAAGAGATATGTAATGATTGGGTGAAGATAGGTGAAGGCTGCCAGCCTAGCCAGATAGAATTTTGGAGATAATTCTGTCATCTGTAAATATTAATGTAAACCACAGGCTTGTTGTCTTAAACAGTAAAAATAGTGTTACACGTAGAACTGGAAAAAATGTAACAACAGTGCACTCTGCTGTAAGGAAGTTAAATCAAGCACTTTATGACTGTCTTTGATATTTAAAGTCAGCTCTGGCCTGTCTAGGTGAAAGAATTCTTGCTATTGTTTTAAGGCCAGTGTTAATAGCCAGAATTTGCATGCATAAATGTCCTTTATTGCTCTGGTTTCTGCCTAGAGGTGAAGAATGTAAATGTAGTTTCTGTTAGCCTGGGAACCCAGGGAAGTGTGAAGAATAATGTAATGTGAACCAGGAATGTGATTTTAAAAACAGAGAGAATCAGAGAGCTTGAAGCATTTTTGTCTTGACCAGCCAACTCAGCACTGCCTTTGCTCTATATGTAAGTTTATCTTAGACTTGTGTTTTCTCTTAGAAATAGCTAGAAACTAGAAAGATTAGACTAAATCTTTTTCTGTGATGTCAGAACTGTACTACTGAATTATTTTAAGTATTTATCTGTGATCTCTGAACTCTTGACTATCAATGTGTAGCAAAAAGTATTGTCTTGTGTTTTAATATTTATTATTAAATATTTTAAACCCTTTCAACTGTGGCTGTTTTGTGTAGAGAGAATTGAAGCTCTACAGTACATTGCATGTATATAGTGATCCTGTACCAAGTCACTCTAATAAGTCTTGACTGTTTAGTCACACTTACCATTTGGATAATAATATTGCACAGTAATAACTGGACATCCTTTTAAGGGCCTTTGAGTAGCTGATAAATATTAGTGGGTGGTGGCAAATGGTACTACCGTATAGTCTGGGTAAAAGTGGCACAGCTGGAGAACCTGTGCCAGCCTTCCCCAGGAGTGTCTGTGTGGTTGTATAAACTCTTCTCAAAGTGTGTGTGTGTGTTAGCTACTTGGGGCAGGGACACGAAGAACTGATTGGACAGAGAGGGTGCTGGAGGTTTTAGCTTGCCTACTAGGCTGAGATCTGGACCCTATAGCTGTGCCAGTGGAGAGTGTTATTGGGGACCTAGAGAGCAAGGGAGCGACCAGCCACGGACTGACTGTGATCTCTGTGTGCTATTAAGGGAAATTGCACTTTACTGTGTGTATTTGTTATCCTTTTCTCCTATATGAGACGCCCCTCACTGGTGTTAGTGGTGAGGATTGAGGCTCCTTGATTTCTGGGCCAGGGCCCATGCATCACATGTATAAGAGTCATGAAGACACAGATAAGGAAATGGTCACTCTTCAAATCAGGGGCTAAAATATTTTGATATTTTGAAATATATCTGAATGTGAATGACTGACACATGCACTGTGTAATATACTGTTTCCTCTTGTATAAGTTGAAATGCATTGTCTAAAAATTTGCTCTTTCACATACACTGTCAGCAGTTTTCTTGCATGCTTATGTGGTCAAGCAGGTATAGTAATTCAATTAATTAATGTAGGTATTGAGATGTTGGTCTATAGATGTCAATGACTACAGTGGTAGCTGTAGATTTGCTTTACATTTTTTCTGCTCTCATGCCAAACAGCTATTAATAATTCCCAATGGACCACTGCCCATCCATTCCATGGTACTGGGTATTCCCATCTCAGAGGTGAAGGTTGAATAGAAAAGCTGTCATCAAACCAGCCATGAAGCTGTTTAGTACCCTTACCAAAATACTGGCGATGAAGATGTTTGTATTGTGACCCTAACCTTGCTCCGCATTACTGAAGTGAACACCTGTGTCTTCACAGGGCTTCATATGTCCTCTCCTTGCTTGTGCATGTTTTCACCCTCAAACTAAAAGCATAGTTATTACCATTTTTTTAAAGCAAAGCCTTTTCCCACTTTAGTGGGGTGCAAGCTTTAGCTTACATTGTGATGGCCATCTGACAGGAATGGCTACACCCTTAGAGCAGCATTCCCCTCATAAAACTTCATCAAAATGTTCTCTTCTTAAGCTTCCAGTAGCTTGTATAACTTTGTAAGCCCTCAGCTTGGTTCCCATATATAATAGACATACATAAATAGAACTGCTTACATAGCCATCTTCCTGGTACTCATTTAAGAGCTACACATGGCAATGTAATTCTTGCCTCTAGATGATTGTCACTGCTGAAGTGACACCCCTTCCCCATGTGCAAAAATGTGAAAAAGGATTGTGGATGGAAGGATGGATAAAGATAGATAGATAGAGAGATAGATAGATAGATAGATAGATAGATAGATAGATAGATAGATAGATAGATAGATAGATAGATAGATAGATAAATAGATAGATTTCTGAAACCTTTGGCATTCTTTGTGGGCCATTAAACTAGAGCAGCTGTTTGTTTACACTTACTTACACATGGCTGATGTACACATGCACACACTGATTGGTCACCTCTTGTCTCTACTCTGGGGCTTCTTCTCTGTCCTTCTGCTTCCATCCCCAGCCACCTCAGGGGTCTGTTCCTTTATACACCTTCTTTTCCAGTCCCTGTATACTCTAGAAACTTTGCATTCAAGTTAGTAAACCATTACAAACAACTGTGATGTTATCACATATATTAGGTACACTATTCCTGCATCGAAACTCTCATTACTTGGTTTCATTGTGCTCACAGTTGCAAGTACTACTTGTGCTGTGCTCAGCCGCTCACACATTAACCTCCATATACTCTCTCATTTATTTCATCATACCCCTCTCCATCACCACTTAACATTCTCAATTTCTGCATCTTCTGGATGCTCCCTAATTCTACTGCACTAATGGCATAGCTATAGTAGACTCCTGGTACACAATAATCTGTATTACACCCTCACCTGAAACCTGACATTTAGTGTCCTACTGTCAGTTCTCCCACACCAAACCATGCTGACCTAACATGCTACCAAAATAGCCAAATTCCCTTTATGACAATCAATGTATCAGAGGTCATGTTGTTAGATATTGTACTTATTATTACACACGAGTCCTCATAGAGAATTTCCAGAACCACTGACTAACCCACCCACAGTTCGATATTAAATTTGGAACAAAATCAAGATAGACAACCCATAATACTTGTAGAATATCTATTAATCACTTCCCATTGTCTAACATACAGCATTTAGATCTCAGCTATATCATAGTCTCACATCTGCCAAAACTAAGCAAATATCATCTTGGAAAACAGAAACTGCTTTCAGCTTTAGCCTGCATCATATTTCTTCCCTCATTACAACTTTTATTGTTGGGAGAGATAAACCCAAATCTAGGACCCCTAAATCATTGTCTAAACCCCAAACTTTCACTCGTTTAACATCCCCTCCAACAAAAGGCATTGTGTTTTCCTGCATAAATATCAGAGTTGTATACACTAGAAGCATGGATTGCTAATCTCTCCTCTGATGTAATTTGTGCAGCTGGCTCAGAAATACGTTGTGCCCCTCATCCTTTATAAACAGCAACTGCTTAATATTTTTAGTAAAGCAAAAAAGACTTCTCATGGTAGAAGAGTCATTACACTTATAAAAATACATCAGAAAGGTAAGGCAGCAGTGCTTGGAGAAAACAATAATCTCCTCAAACATCCCTCTAACTGCAGCTTCAAATCAATAACTCTATCAACAGCAGTACAGATGCTAACTATATTGTACCACCCACTAACTACACCACAATGGAATTAATTTTGCAAGACACTCTAAGGCTTTCATAAACAAATAACTTCCTTCTGTTAATTGACCATAGCATTGACTTGATTGGCAAAAAAAAACGGCCACAAAATTTACTGCCAATCATTAGCGGACCGGAGGTCTGCTGTGGCGACCCCTAACCCCTAAAAGCCGAAAGACAACAACAACAACAACAACTTTCCTCTAATAGGTTCAACCCCTTTAGCAATAAGCATACCTTCCTTGACCAAAGCATCACTGATATTCTCTAAAAATAGACATGGTTATCAGCCTTCCTACCTACCTACCTGACCATTTCCCATTTGTTCCTTCAATTCAATACTACCTTTGCCTAAATTAGTCTAGATTGGGGAGTTTCCTGAATTCTAGGATGATTTCATTGAAACAAAACTTAGCAGCATTAGCTGGGTACCTGTATATTAAGAAAGTGAGTTGTTAAAAGCTCTAGACCCTTTTAATCACATATGCCTCCAGATATCACCACTTAGAAATAAAAGAGTTAGGGTTAACAACTGCTCTTTCATTATATGAAATATCATGCAAAACATTACTTTGTAAACCTGGAAGAGAAACTTCCTTGAAGCTGTGCATCAGAAATTTCTTTTGCTATACAAAAAGTATAAACTTGTAGTCAAAAATTTCAAATATTACCCCCCTCAGATTGTGACAAATACTGATGTCAGCTAAACCTCATTTATTTTGGCAAATCACATCGTAAATCTCCAAGATAAAAACAGACACAGCAACTTATATTTTAAATGATGGAAAGTAACATGCCACAAGAGTTTAATGACAGCTTCATTATTATCACTACTCCATCTCACAATCCCCCCCCATACAATTAAGGTTAACCTTCAAACTATGTATCTTTCTATTTCAAACAAATATCATCACAACAGTGGAGAAGCTTCTGAAAAGTTGAAGAAAAGTATGGCCGTAACACTGACGATTATTCGCCCTTATTTCTTAAACATCTGACACCAAACTATGGCCAAGCCCCTTTTCACACATTTCCAAATGTTACAGAGAGTTCCAGTACAACTTAAACATGCACTTTTGCTCCCTCTTCCTATGTCCTACCTCTAAGTGTCCCTCAAGCCACCAACAAAGGAAGGAGGTTGTCAGGAATAGCCACATTACATCAGTCACACACACTGCTCACCACACATACAGATTGTCAGAAAATGCACTTCTCTCAAAGACCTCCAATACCACCTAATGGTAACACTGCTCCTCAGCAGACACTAAAACACATGCACCAAAAGAAACAAAACATCTCACATAAGCCTACAATCCATGGTCCCCCAAGAGCAAAGCCCGTAAGGCAAGCATATACTTTACATAATACACTTGTCATCGGGGACTCCATTGTGCAACACACAGACACACTCACCTGGTCAGACAAGGAGAAGATGAGACTTGGTTGTTTATCTGGAGCCATTTTCTACAATATCATATACACACTCAAGTCGCTGAACCCTAGGTACCAATATGATTCTATCATAGTCCATGTGGATTTAAATGACCCAAGGCATACCTCACTGGACTATATGAAAAAGACATAATATTTTTTTCAGAATATGTGCCACAGATAAGCACAAGCCTTGCACAGATCAACATTCTACCTTTACCAAGAAATATGCCACAGTTTGAACATAAAATTATTGATTTTAATAACTGGCTTAGTTTTTGGTGTCACTCCTGGGGGATCAAATATCTTTCAGCATGGGAGGACATGATTGACAGACGATATAACCTTGCCAAGGACAGGCTGTATCTGTCCCCACTAAGCTTTTGGATATTGGCTAAAACTTTATCTACCCCATTAGAGCCTTTTTAGGCAATGCCAGAAAGACAAAACTACAAACATAGTGAAAAATTCTGCAAGCAGCCTTAAGGTGTTGCTGCTCAATGTTCAGAGCCTAAACAAAAACACTCTTCACCCTGCAAGATCTCCTCACTCCAGAGAATGTAAACATCTGTATTATGACCAAAATTTGGTTTAAAGCCATAGAAAGTACTCCAGCAGTGCAAAACTACAGAGCCTTCCACACCTTTAGACCAACAACAGCACAGACTGGGGCCAAAGGTGGGGGGTTTCTCGATCTACTTTAAACATACATTCAGGTTGGATAAACAGCATGATACCATGGAGCTCATCATCATACATGTCACCATACATAAGGTCCCTCACCATATCATGGCTAGTTACAAGTCACCATCTATGCCCCTAGAGTCTCATGATTCTTACCTAAACCTATTAGAGGCCATCACCATCCAATGAAACATCCTATTCATGGGTGATATTAACTACCCCTCTATAGACTAGGAAACATACATGGCCTCAAACTCACAGGCACAATGCTCCTATATTTTATTTACACAAACACCCTGAAACAGATAGTGCACACTCTAACTAGAGCATCACCTATACTGGAGTTTGTACTCACCAACATGTTACAGCGCAACCCCCATCATGTCACATCCACACTAGTGAGGTCGGATTGCAATGCTGTCACCTTTGAAGTAAAAATAAAGTTAGAAAACCCAGCTAAATAAGTAGTAAGAGTTAAGAACTATTCTAAGGTAAACTATATCTTATTTAGTGGAAGTCTGTCAAAATTCAAAGTTTCCATTAATCCTGAAACCACAGCTACCTGTACAGAATTATTCAGAGAGTCATTATACAAACATGTGAATGGGTACCTAGAGGGGGCTGTTCCTTAAAGTAAATAAATAAACCCAAAACAAAGACTAAAACAAACTCCACTGGTGAAATCCTCAACTAAACAAGGTATATAATAAAAGAAGAAAACTCATGGCCAAAGTCAGAAAATGTAAATCCCTTAAAGACAAATGATCTACTACACTACTAAACAAGAATCTACGAGGTGTAATTAAGAACAACAAGGCCAACTACAAGGTCAGGATATGCTTTCTTCAGCTGTGTCAGGAACCTTAAGGATAACACACAACACTGTGCTGAACTGGTGGTGAATGGTACCACCTTCAATGATCAGGTTAACACAGCAAATTTACTGGCTGATAAATTCAGCTCAAACTTCACCCCAGCTCCCCTACCCAGCTCTTCAATGTGAAATCCATTCTGAGATACTACTCCCAACTATTAGTAGGCACCAGGTGCTGGCAGCAATCACTTAAGCCAAGAACACTGCCTGCATTGGTCCTGGCAACATCCCAGGTTGCCTCCTAAAAAGTCTAAAATATGATTTATCAGGACCATTGAAGCACTCTTCAACTGCAGTCCTACAATCCAAGTGAACAGAGGACTGCATCAGTCATTCATGTCCGAGACAGCATCCACCCAAGGAACTACAGACCCACTGGTCTAGAAGCCTAATATGCAATAAAATTAATTATCATCTAAATGATAAACAAGGACATTGGCAACATACAGACACTGGACCCATCCCAATTTGGCATTAAGGGAAGGTTATGCCTACTTAATCTAGTAGACTTCTTTGAGAGGGTCACCAAGGCAATGGATAAGGGTAAAACAGTGCATACTGCATTTCATATCTTGACCTAGCCAAGGTATTCAATGCAATACCCATCTCAGGCATTGTTGATAATCTTGATTGCTGGCTGACTCAGAGAAAGGACCCAGGGAGTTAGGACTGGTAAGCCACCTACACCAAGAGACTGCTCACCAGCGGAGTACTCTAGGGCTCCATGCTGGGCCCATTCCTGTTTGGCATCTTCTTCTCATTAGTCATGGCTAGTGGTCAAGGCCTCTGGCTGACCAAGTTTGCAAATGACTGGAACTTGGGAGGTATTATAAATTCTCCCAAGACACCAAAGTTTTGCAAGAGGGTTATCACAGACAAATGACTGGTGCCAAAATCATGGCCTAAAACTCAGTTCCAAAAACTGGATTATAATTCCCTTTGAGAAACTGTCAACCTGAGTTAATTAATCCATTGAAAAAACAGCACTAAGAGTCTGCCCAGTAGTATGGGATCTGGGAATATATGTCGACAGCAATCTGGTCTTTGACCAACACGTAGCTAAGATAGTAAGAAAATCATTCAATGTCACCCAACTTATAGGTGAGGGAATGGCATCTATGTCCAAGGAAGTTATAGACCCACTTAACTCAGCCATTATTAGACCTGTCATTGAATACAATGCCCCCTTTGGCATGTATCTAATAAGACAGTTGCAACAGTTGGAATGCCCACAAAGGTTTCACAACAAAAGAATTCAAGACATGGATACCTGTCCTAGACTAATCTCCTAAAGGTTCTGTCCCTGTATTAATCTTCTACAGGCTGCTAAGATGGGATCTTTGCCTGACTTACAGGGCTTCCTCAGATCCAGCCCTGATGGATTTGTTGCACATGCACAAAACAAAAAGTACTAGAAACACTAGATTCAGGGATCTGAACTTCACTTGTCACATAAGCAGAGCATGCTGAAGAGGAAGACATGTGTTTCAAAGGCTCTGCAGACTATGGAATAGGTTCATCCCTGACCCTATTCAAAAGAAACCATGACAATTGGGTCAGAAATTACAAATTAACCCCCAGTATGGTCGCTGTGTTCCTTATGGACAGAGGCAATCAATACGAAATTATTATCCAAAATACTCCTCTACAAATCCTTAGTTACCTACCTACTGACATCCATCCCTCCCTCCTGCATAGATGCCCATGATACTCAGGACCCAAATGGATTGGGCAAAATGGCTTGACTTGTAAGGGCCCTAGTGGTCATTACCTAGTAACAACCTATGAAGCAATGAGCCTAAAACTGTAGCCCAATATCAAAGCTATTTGTCAAGATAGTTTCTGGACAAACAGGTAAGTATATTAACTCCTATTGTAAACTTACAGATTCACAACATGGATTTGGAGAAGACACTGGCATAATTACAACCCTCTACATGATGACAAACCTAATTTACTCCATCACATGAAAAGGATATATCTGCAAGAATCTCCACAGACCTGAAAAAAAGCCTTTAGGGGAGTCAACCACCACCTTATTCTTCAAAAATGACAAAATATAGGTGTTAGCACAGAATGTTGCATCCTAGATTTCCAGATATCTAATAAATGTAACATTTTCAGAATTAAATAATAGACAACTGTTTTTTCAAGTACATTCACCTCTGTAGTCCTACAAGTTTCTGTCCAAGGGCCTGTTGTATTTTCTCACTTCCTCAGTGATATTTCATACACAGTACTTCTCTGGTCTTCTATGTTAATGATGTATTTGCATTCCATTCAGCCTTTATAGTCAAAGACATTGAATATTCTCTACAAAAGGAGTTTACATCACTTCATAAATACTTTCTGTCAAAAAAACTACAGCTTAATCCCTTCAAATCTGCTATAATGCTGTTTGGGAGTTTTCAGAGCCTAAAGTCAAACCACTCTCTCTTAAGTCCAAGGGATACAGGCTTTACTGCTACCCAGATTACCCAGGTTCAGCTACTAGCTAAAGTGCTGGTGGGAGTGCAAAGGGGGAGAAAAGGAGTGACTGATTGATAATGGCTCATCCATCCTTGGGACAGGGAGGTTGTCTAGACTTGCTGCAATAGCAACATTAAGAGCCAGGCAAGCTGTGCTCTGCAAGTAGTATACTGCTTGGTTAGGAATTTGTATGTGTGTGGAAGTGAGCATGTTCTTCCTATAGGTAGTGACGTCAGACTTTGTACATGTGTGGAAGCAAGCATGTCCTTCCTATAGGTAGTGACTCCAGACTCTGTGCCTGTGTGGGAGTAAACATGTCCTTCCTACAAGTAGTGACTCCAGACTTTGTGCATGTGTGGAAGTGAGCATGTCCTTCCTATAGGTAGTAACTCCAGACTTGTGCATGTGTTGAAGCAAGCATGTCCTTCCTATAAGTAGTGACTCCAGATATTGCATTTGTGGAAGCGAGCATGTCCTTCCTAAAGTTCCTATAGGAAGTGACTCCAGACTTTGTGCCTGTGTGGGCGCAAGCATGTCCTTCCTATAGGTAGTGACTACAGACTTTGTGCATGTGTGGAAGCAAGCATGTCCTTCCTATAGGTAGTGACTCCAGACTTTCTGCATGTGTAGAAGCAAGCATGTCCTTCCTATAGGTAGTGACTACAGACTTTGTGCATGTGTGGAAGCAAGCATGTCCTTCCTATAGGTAGTGACTCCAGACTTTCTGCATGTGTAGAAGCAAGCATGTCCTTCCTATAGGTAGTGACTCCAGACTTTCTGCATGTGTAGAAGCAAGCATGTCCTTCCTATAGGTAGTGACTCCAGACTTTCTGCATGTGTAGAAGCAAGCATGTCCTTCCTATAGGTAGTGACTACAGACTTTGTGCATGTGTGGAAGCAAGCATGTCCTTCCTATAGGTAGTGACTCCAGACTTTCTGCATGTGTAGAAGCAAGCATGTCCTTCCTATATGTAGTGACTCCAGACTTTCTGCATGTGTAGAAGCAAGCATGTCCTTCCTATAGGTAGTGACTCCAGACTTTGTGCGTGTGTGGAAGTTAGCATGTCCTTCCTATAGGTAGTGACTCCAAACTTGCTGCGTGTGTGGAAGTGACCATGTCCTTAAGATAGGTTGTGACTCCAGACTATGTGCATGTGTGGAAGTGAGCATGTCCTTCCTGTAGGTAATGACTCCAGACTTGTGTGTGTTTGTGTGTGGAAGTGAGCATGTTCTTACTATAGGTAGTGACTCCAGACCTTGTGTGTGTGTTGAAGCGAGCATGTTTTTTCTATAGGTAGTGACTCCAGATTTTGTGCGTTTGTTGACGGGGGCATGTCCTTCCTATAGTTAGTCATTTTGAACTTTGTGATTTTTGAAAGCAAGCATGTCCTTCCTACAGGTAGTAACTCCAGGCTTTGTGCATGTGTGGAAGTGAGCATGTCCTTCCTATAGGTAGTGACTCCAGACTGTGCATGTGTGGAAGTGAGCATGTCCTTCCTACAGGTAGTGACTCCAGATTTTGTGCATATGTTGAAGGGTGCATGTCCTTCCTATATGTAGTGATTGTGAACTTTGTGATATGTGAAAGCGAGCATGTCCTTCATATAGGCAGTGATTGCAGATATTCTGCACATGTGAATGTGAGCATGTCCTTGATATAGGTAGTGATTGCAGACTTTTTGCATGTGTGAAGAGAGCTTGCCTTTCTTATAGGTAGTGATTCCAGATTTTGTGCATGTGGAAGAGAGCATTCCCTTCCTATAGGTAGTGATGGCACACATCACTAGACTGCTAAAGGGTTATGGTATAACTCCTGGCAGCAGTACAATGCTGTGTCAGTGCCTTTAGACCTGTTCGCCATCCCTAGCTATGTGTCAGATTGAGCCTGGGGGAAGCTAAGGTAGCTCTGATAAGCTTGGTTTGTGAAGACAGGAGCTCTGCTAGTCTATGGTCAGCTGAGATGAGGGGAGTAAAAGTGAAATAAAAATAACAGTAATGTGAATAAAATCCCATAAAAAGCATCATACTGACACCTAAGTCATTATCTTGGCCAGACTCTTAACTTCTCTTACCATTCAGTAAGTATAGTAGATAAAGTACTCAGTCAACTTAAAGCTTTCTGTTCAGTTGCAATTAATCTTACTGATGAGGCAAGGGATTCTTTAGCCAAAGTAGTGCTTATCCCAAGCTTAGCGAAGGACCTACCACATTTACTCCTGCACTCCCAGTGTTAGCGAAGGGCTTACCATATTTACTCCCACATTCTGCATTTTATAGATTACACTAAATAAAACATGTGACTGCGGTGGTAGTGCTGCAGTAGCATTGTCGCCTCACAGTAAGACGTTGTCATGTTCGATTCTCAGCTAGAGCGTCTTCTGTGTGGAGACATGCATGAATGGGCGTACCTTTTTTGAAGGTTGTGCGTCAGGGCCGGCAACTCGGCATGTAAAAATCTACTGACAATCATTAGCGGACTGGAGTTCTGCTGTGACGACACCTAACCGGAAAAAGCCGAAAGACACAACAACAACAACTAAATAAAACATGTGGCTTCATTGTGCTGGCATCTGCTAAGGAACATCATTATCCATCTCTTAAGATAGAACAGCTAACTAGCCAACCTTCCTCCTCTCTTCAGTCAGACTAATACTGAACTCATTCCCTTATAACCTTTGTGACAGTACCTGACAAAAACATTAAGCTGCAATAACCTTAGTTTAAGAAACCTATTGGTCAAAGTGCTTCCATAAGTAGGTTTTGGCAGAACAAACTGCCCAAGGAAGAAAAGAAATGAGACAAGTCATTTAGGTCTAAACAAAAAAAATCTGTCTAGCTGAACTTTTTTGAGAACCATTCCTAGCTACAGAGACTGCTCCTTCTGTAATTACTGCAAGCAGTTTATTCCTCTGGTATCACTGCTTTAGAGTCTGCTCCTCCTGTAATTACTGCAAGCAGTTTATTCCTCTGGTATCACTGCTTCAGAGACTGCTGCTCCTTTAATTGCTTAATTACTACAA
Source organism: Protopterus annectens (assembly GCF_019279795.1). Classification (NCBI taxonomy): domain Eukaryota; kingdom Metazoa; phylum Chordata; order Ceratodontiformes; family Protopteridae; genus Protopterus; species Protopterus annectens. The sequence continues at coordinate 9,683,480 of NC_056727.1, read as the reverse complement.
GCAGTTTATTTCTCTGGTATCACTGCTTAAGCATCAATTATTATGTTTATTAGACTAATATGTATCATAAAGTTAATTGTCATCAGTGTTTATTTTCAGTGTGTTACATTATTCATTGTACTCTTTACTAACAATGCATTCCTTTTATATGTACACAAGCATAATCCTTGTATCTTGATTAATTGCTCTAAACTTGCTATGTTTAGTTCTTTTCCTATGACCTGGCCATGAACCAGTTCATTTACCAGGCTAACAAATTTAAATAAGTAAATAAAATAAAAGTAACTGCCTCAACAGTATTGTTATCAGGATGTCCTTTCTGCTCAGATTTTTTTTGTATGTTTCCATTTCTAGTAATGCAACTACCAACATCTTACATTTCATAGACAAGGACACATCTGCAGTGTCAGTCCTGTAAATGGTTGCAAATAATTCTTTGAACATAGTATATCTAGTAATCTCTATAGCAATAACCCACGCCTGGGTGTGGGTAATGCTGGATTTACCCACGGTTGGCGTGGTTTGGTCCCGAGGCTGAGCCCGAGGACCAAACAAAGACAACCATGGGTAAATCCAGCATTACCCACACCCAGAAGTGGGTTATTGCTATTATACAATGACATTATTTAAGAAAAGAAATAATTACTTTTCTTAAATAATGGCATTGTATAATGCCTCTTTGCTGCCCTTCCGCAGCTGTCTGGTGTTCCGCGGCGGTTCTGATGTACTGCGCATGCCTACGCAGTACATCAGAGCTGTGGGCAAAAGCAACGGAGAACGCAAGATCTCCGTTGCTTTATCTCGCTATGTTAAATGGGTTTAACATAGCGAGACAGCTTTAAAATAAGCAACGGAGATCTCCGTTGCTTATTTTAAAGCTGTTTCGCTATGTTAAACTCATTTAACATAGCGAGACAGGTTAAAAGCAACGGAGATCGCAAGATCTCCGTTGCTTTACTATGTGTCGCTATGTTAAAGGAGTTTAACATAGCGAGACAGCTTTAAAAAAAGCAACGGAGATCTGCGTTGCTTTTTTTAAACCTGTGTCGCTATGTTAAACTCTTTTAACATAGTGAGACAGTGTTTTATACTAACGGAAAAAGTCCGGGCGACCAGACTTTTTCCCGTTAGTATATTGAGGGATTTACAATGGGCACGCTGGTTGGGCTGGCCAATCAGCGTGCACGTTTTAGAGGAGGCATTGTATAATACATATTCTTCACTCTCACCCCATATTATGTGTGCCCACTAAATAATTAATTGAAAGCAGAATGACCAAGGTTTCCATGAAAGTTTAACACCATTTTATTTACACCTTCAAAAAAAATATGCAAATTTATAAATCTGATCTCAAAATTACTCAAAATATGTGACAGAGTACATTCCTTTAGCTATTGATTTCAAAGGAAATTCTTTTAAATCATCCAAGTATTTAGTTTACCTTGTGACACTAGCCTATTCAGTCGATTTAAAATAAAATTAGCTGTCTACTAGCAAGTACAAACCAAGGGTAGAGTTCTCTATCGGAACTGTGGCAGCAGAGAAGCCGCTGTAATGGGTGAGAAGGCATTGCTCCCTCAGAAACTACTGTCATAAAGTAAACTTGCAGAAACTGGATAAAATAAAAGTTTAAAATGGAAATATAATCTAAAATAGCCAGAATCAACCACCAGCAGCATGTACATAATACGATGAATGTACACTAATAGAGAATTAAATGGAATTATGAAAGTATAAATGGGAACCACTACATTCACAAATTCTGGGCAGTTCCATGGTTTTCCAGATTTCCTAGGCTTAAGGTGACTGACAATGACAGTTCAGGTTTGATTGTGTGGTCATTCACTACTGCCATATATATATTTGTCATATATTAATTTTATTTTTGGTTATGTGAAGCACTATAAGTGTGCAGTGAACACCAAAGAAAGTTTTTTCCCCCAGTAATGTGGTTATGTACCCAAAGAATGTGGACATTACATTCAACTTACAATGAAGTTACTATCTGCAGCTAATTTTTCGTGTTACTGGCATTTTTGAGTCATGTTTTTTAAAAGAGAACAGATTGCACATCAGATGACCTCATTAGTACAAACTCTTACCAGCACCTCTCAGAAGTTGATTCATGCTAATCCATTGTGAACACTGGGCTGTTGCTTAATTTGCTGGTTGAACATTTAAGTAATTAGTGATGTAGAGAGCTCTGCTTGTTATGATGCAAATGCATGATCTAATGTACTGTCGCTAAAGCTTGTAGCATTGCTGAGATTGTAACTATCAGTGTACATTAGTGCATGCATTTTGTTGGAGAAACTGACACTGTGTACAGGCCTATAAAAGACACACATGCAGTGTCATTTTGTTTTCATAGATCCAAGGCCAGCATTTTCACTGTCTGTATTCCAGTTATGTACGTTTCCCTTATTTGTCAGTAAAGTAAATGGCTCTGCTCTACTTTTCTAGACATCTTTACTTCTTATTTGTATTTATTTTGTCCACAGTTTGCATCAAATGCATGGATTAGTGTACTACAACGTATTAACATTTTAAGTTAGGTTATGTGTTATCTGCTGATCTCCGTCAGTGTTTTCATTTACTGTTTACATACTGGACATATCAGAGGGGGCAGCTAATGCTTGGGGACAGGACAGAGAAATAATTTTCCTCATTCACCTCTTGGAGACTGAGCATAATACATTGTTTGGTACGCATGTTCTGGGCTTTTCATTTTTAGGATTTGTAGAATACATTTGGCAGAAAGCTCAGGAAGTGCACAGGAATTCTACGAATGGCAGCCTGTGATATCCTGCAGAAACAGATCACAGAACATAGAAGCTGTCTGCAGAAAACCTGCTGCAATAACATGCAGGCTACCAGTGGGAGCTGCCTGAACATGTCCAGCAGAATTCACTGGTGCTTCTGCATATGTACTATTTTACATTGTTACGTATCTGCTCGGCTCTTTGTTTTTCTGCTTCTACCACCTTTGCTAAAAGAAATGTGCTAATATCCTGCATAGAAATCGATTATCATTTCCCTTTATTCCTAATATCCTGAAAATGTAATAAAGACTCTGAAACTATACCAAAATGATCTGCACATCTATTCTTGTCTTACTTCTTCCATAAGTTAATTTACAGAAAACAAATGCAAGAACTAAATGTTTACAAGAAAATTGTTCAATTACACGTGTGTTCACATAATAAGCTTGTGTAACGGTCTGTTTGTTTTGGAATAACCATGTAAACTGTCCTGGCCTAGGAGGATCAACAACAACCTAGACTTGATTTGTATAGTGGAGTTGATGCCTGCTCTTACATTCAAAAAATGATTAAATCCCCATATTGCTTTCCTATTTCCTTAAAGAACCTGTGCTGATGTTATTTTAGATTCTAGACATCATCAAGCAGACGTGTAATCACCATGTGCTGGAGAGACAACAGGGTATTTAATTATAAGTAAACACTTACTCTGGAAAAATTGTCTTGTGATCGAATACCTTTTGATGGAAGGAAAAACAAGCAGAAAGGCTGCCGATAAAATGGAAGGTAAATACAATAGTGGATAGAAATAACCTGTATATTAATGACCCTTCAGACAGTTGTGCAAAAATATATCCATTTATAGTATTACAAGTTAACTTCATTAAACTCATTCATTACCCTGAAGATGATCAACACAGGCACCCTATATCTTCATAAGATGAGTATACAAGCTTGGAAGAAAAAGACAATAGTTTGGTATAAGAAGATAGTGCTGCAAACAATTGAGTGAGAATATTATAGGTCATCATGTCACACCACAAGTGTGATGGCTAGAGTTGATTCAACCTGCCAAATCAGGTTCCTTCAGTTTTGCACTACATGCATTGTTGGTGTTGAGAAGAGAACTCCTGGCTAACATTGAAGGCCATGGCATTACAAACCCCAAATATCTGCAAAAATTAAAGCATTTACTATCACTAAGTAACTTTTTTTGAGAATTTTGTGAATAAATTTTGCTAATCATTTATATGCCTCATTTGTAAAATGAATTGTAGCTGCCAGGGTGTGAGTGACTTAACACTCTTTCTTCAGGTTTGTGGATGACATTTGATAACTTCAGAAAGTTTTAATTTGAGGACCTTAGTGCCTTTTGGATTGGTGTCATCTAATAATATATCCAGGTCAAAGAATAATCATCTGTGTATACGCCTGCTGGTAAACCGAATCTTAGTATTAACATTTTGTTTCTGAGGTCTGGTCATCCTAATTTATGTAGGACCAGACAAAACTGAATGGAATCTTGTTTTCTAGCAGCAAATCCTTCAACTCGGTTATATGTTTTGAATAATTTAGATAGTATGTTATCAGTTGTACTACTGTGATGTTTTTAAATGCAAGCAAGGACTCTACTGAAAGGCACTATTTACCAAGTCAGACTATCCCAGTTAAAATAAAAAAATAAATGTTTGTTAATATCAGCAAACCATACATAAGTGTTGAAAACAGTGCAGTTTTTATCAGTATGATGGTTGATTTCTAGAGTTAGGTGAGGACTAGTTGTGCACAACAGGACTAGTATCTCTTCTACCTGTTTACTAACTTAATGAATGTGTTCCTGCAATGGCAGCTTTTCTTTCACTATAAATGGTGGCTTGATGAAATGCTTTCCAGTGTTCAGTAAATCAGGTAAAAGTTCACTTATGAGTATCAAACACATTAGGTGTGAAGTTATTTACAACAGTATAACTTTTGCTTTATTTTACTTTGTTTACTCAGCTTTAGTTAGATGCAGATTGCATCAAAGCTAGACTGGAGAGATTGAATTAGTTTAAATGTATTATGGGAGATACATAGTGGGGATATGTCATCTGGGGTGTATATCACATCATCGAAAGCTCAAAATTCCGAAGCGCACAACATCGAACACAATACATCGAACCGCATAACATCGAAATGGGGAGAAAAACAACAAAATGTGGAGTGCATGTTAACAACGGATTGCTACATGCAGGGGCAAGACCCCCTGCACCCCCTACACTCCCCACACCCCCTGCCACTTAAATATACCACTTTGGAGATCGCACTTCAGTGCACTATAGTGTGGAAACGGTAGATTTCCATTTCCTACACTATAGCGTGATCTCAGAGTTGGTATATTTAAGTAGCGGGGTGTGTGGAGGTGCATGGGGGCTTGCCCCCCTGCCTATACCCTTAATGTTCCATGTCCCCATTGGGGACAGCCATTCACAACAGTTCGATGTTTTGTTGGTTCGAGATATTGTGTTCGATGTTGTGCGCTTCGTAATTTTGAGCTTTTGACGATGTGATATAAACCCGTCATCTGCATACTTAACTGAAGTGGCGCCTGTGTATTCAGTGCTGCATTCCTTCATTTAGTGAAAACTGAATACAAAAACACAATATTGTAGCACTGAACCATGGAGTATGCTGACTTTGATTTAGTATGGAGGGGAGGAGCTGTTGCACTTTCTGGCAATCACTAATTAGTTTGTTTGGTAGTTTTTCAAGGGAGTGGTTCTCATTGCCTATAGTCTCAGTGCATCTTAGAATTGAGTAATGGCAGACAAGATTAATGGCCTTTGAGAGGCTGAGGAATATATCAACAGTAGATTTCCTTTGCTTGGATTAGTGACACTGTAGTTATTCAGTTTTCTGGTGGTAATTTTTGTGCTGTGATCCTTTCTGAAATCACGCTGAGTTTATGCCAGAATGCATTTCTTTCTATGTGGCAAATTTGCTGATCATGGCTAAACCTGTCTAGAATTTTTGATATGGCATTTGTGTCAAGGAGTGATGGGTAGTCCTTTCCTTTTTCTTGTTACTAATTACTTCATCTTTTCCTGTCTGCAGTAGACACTCAACATTGGACTAGGAATACTCTTTACAATAGCCCTGAGAAGGTAAAGATCCATACAAGGCATTGGGCAGCCCTCATTTGCCAGATCTACCTAGTTTTGTGTTTGATGGGGCCCACATGTGTAACATTCAACATTGAGACTGAGAACCAGTAGTTTGCAGCACAGAGTTTTAGTTATAAGACCAACAGCATGCCCCCCCCCGGTAGCTGCACTGTACTAAGTATGTCTTCAAAACACCATCAGTCAGCTCAGTCCTGGAAAGGTTTTATTAACTGCATCTCCCTTGAAAAGCTTATTTTCCTTTGCTGTGAATGGGCTATATTTACAACAATAAATTATTTTTCACTTTTTTTTAAGAAATCAGCTGGTGTCCTGTAATGAAAGACCTTTTGGAATGCCTACCTGCTGCTCTGCAGGCCACAAAGGTAAAGGGTATACAGATGAATAACAGATTGTATAAGGTGTCCTGCTAGGTCAAAACCCAAGCTGTAATGTACAGGGCATAGAAATATTACTGTTCTTAGCACATACTACTGCATATGATAAAATGTACAATTTTGTCTCCAAAGAGGGATACTCTTTAGTTGTTCACTGTATTTTTCTTTCATCGTTGTTTCCTTTAACAGGTTTCATCTTCTGTCACTGTTATTTAGAGTATACGTCAGTGATGGCAAAGCTATGGCAAGCATGTGAAAAGTGACACACACTGACATTTTGGGTGACACCTAGTGTTTACCAGCACATGAGTTACCAAAGAAACTGCTTTTGCATCTGTTGCTTGTGTAAAGTGCATTGAATTATTTTGTGCCAGGACCCAGTTCAACAACACTGCTGCACAGGTAATGAAGTTATTAACCTCAAAGTCTATTTCGGTATACTTTCTCAACAGAGTCTGCAAAGGGCAGTGCTGACATTGTTTTCTCTTTAGGGTTGCACTTCTGCAAAGGGCCAGTAGTCTGCATTTCTAGGAGTGTGCTGTTTTACATTCCTCTCAACTAGCCCTCTTAATCCCTCCTAAAACTGGTTACTTTTTACACTTAATAATGACAATAATTAGATTTATAGACTAATTTTTCTTCAGAAAATGTATATTAATTCACATTATTTTTTTTCTGTCAGTGTCTCAGATTAATAGTCCTAGTAGTTTAAAGCCATCCATGTCTCTTATTTCTGGATTTGTCCCTGATTCTGTTGAGATTTATCCCTGATGTATTGAGAGCCACTCTTAATTATGTTTTATTTATTTATTTATTTATTTTTGTTTTGGTGGGGTGACACGTAGGCAGAGTTAAGTTAGGCATTTTCCAAATTTTTGACATGCTGAACCCAAAAGGTACGCCATCACTGGTGTACATATTTCTGTTTGTAATAATTATGTCTGTCATTCTGGTTTCCTCTTTACCCTGATATCAGATTGCTAGTGTCTTGCTGGGGGTGTCATTAGTACCAATTCAACTGATTAACCCTGCATCTGTATATTAAGATTGTTCATGAATGCCTTCATCATGTGAGTTCTAATTTCACTTTTATACTGTTTTGCATTAATTTGACTTGCTTATCTCTCAGTTCATATCCTCCTTATCCCACTTTCAACATTCTCCTTTCCTTGCTTTCTCACACGTCTTATTTTTTCTTCAGTTTTTTGTCTTCAGACCTCATTTCTTACATCATTTTGTTCTTTCATCTTTCCATTATCCACCTTCTCATGGTAATAATGTTTACTGTGTCCCCCCATATTATGGTATACCCTAACCCTGTGTAGTGGCATGCAGTTGCTATGCACATTCTCCACCCTACTTCCTTTTTTAAACAAGTGTTCTCTGCTTTCTGCCACAGCAACTGTGTAGTCCCGTTGGTTACATTCCCCACCCTTCCACACATCATGTATATACACAAACACTATAGAGCATGATTGCAAAGTATTTTAGATCTATTTTGGTGGTCTCTATGGCTATTTGGACTCCAGCATGTTCACATTTACACATGCATAATGTGATTCATTTGCGAAATGTTTTAGAATCACAATATAATGCACAAGTGAAATGTTATCCACCAAGGCATTATGCAATATTATGAATGACAGCTGCAACTATGTGTTACAATGCACTGTGAGATAATACTTCCTATAAACATAGCAGGGACATTCCTATTCCCACAGCCTGCTGCCAGTGTATGGATGTACCTCATACTACAGCAGAGAGGAGAGCTTCTTCCTCTCTCGGTCTCTCTGTCTCTGTCTCTCTCTCTCTTGCTTAGTAGACCATCTCTGCTGTACTTTTTTGTTATGATTTACTATTCCAGTAATCCATAGACTATGTTGTGTCAAAATCTGAAAGTTTAAACAGCAGAATTAACTACGCTAATGGCATGAGTGATGAATAAGAAAGAAAAAAAAGAATCCCTGACGTTTCTGCAAATCTGGTCAAGGAGCACAGATTTCTCTTATACTTTCACTAGTACCACAACAAACAGACATGGCTAATGCATTTTTTTTATTTATCCATTAGACTGTAAAATCCAATATGACTGTTAGCAAAATCAGAATTACATACAGTTAAAGCCATTTACTTTAGTATTGAATATGTTCACATATTTACACATTTCCTTAAAAGCAACACCTTTTCTAGGTTGTTTCTAACATTTGGTTAATGACTTTAACTTAAGCAAGGTTATCTCAAATAGAGGAATGCCTTTCTTCCTTTTATCTGAAGTTACATTTACCTTGTTTTGTAATATCATAGGATCATAGCAGGTTGCTAGACAAATGGCCCTGGGGCCCTTACAAGCATAGCCATATACAACCCTTGTTCCCAAGAATAATGAGGTATTAAACAGAACTAAGTCAATAACTACTGCCCCTGTCCAAGAGGGACATGTGCAACTTCTGAGGTGAATTTGTGGTTTCCCATCAAGTAATCCAAATTATGCTTAAACAGGGTCAGTGAGAGGCTCTGTTTCACCTAACTTGGACATTTTATCTAGAGGAGAGCTAACCTCTGTAAGACATATCTGTCTCTCCAGCAAGTCCTGTTGATGTTACATAGTAGGTTGAGCTCCCTAGAGCAACTGCATCTAATACCATTTGATTTATGAATGTGCAGCATTTCCGTTAGAGCATGAACTGAGATTGCTTTATATTCAAGGTAGATTTTTGACAGCATACAATCTGCATTTGTTAGTTTTGTCTTAATTTAGCTATACCTGCATTCATTACTTTACTGCTTACAGTACAGTTGTGCCATAAGCAGTCACTTGAGATGGGCAATATTTGCTCTTTCCTAACTGCTAGGTTACTTCAGAACAACATTTTAAAATAAGGCAGTACCAAACACGTATACATAACAAGCAATTTGATGTGAGCTTATTGTGCATTTCAAGCAGTGCTTATTTTATCCCAGTGACAAGATTTAAATGTTTCCCTGATTGCCAATTTGTCTGGAGTATCACTTTGCAGATGAGAAGTACAGGAAATCTTACGTGATGAAATATGATAACATATAATGAAATGGCTGTGCCTTAATAATTAATGTGACTGTAAATAATACAGTATTGCAATATAATATAAATATAAAACTCATTTTGTAAACAAAGTTCTTGATATGTTACTTTTCATAAAGTGTTAATTACAGATTAAAGCATCAATTAAAAGGAATACTAGAATTGAGATCATAACACATGAAGCTACATAAACTGAAAATCTACATCTGTTCTCATGTTCATCATTCAATTTTCTGTTATTTCTGCCCTCTTACAACATTGCAACAAGAAATGATAAACTTTGTTCTCTTTTCTTGCTGCTCTAAATTTAAATCAAATAACTTAAACTAGGTTCATAGGTTCATAGGTAAGTACTAGGCTATCTGCCTGAGGGCATCTATAAGCCTAGCCAGAATGTGTTGGCTTTCGCCACCCCCTTAGATTAGTTCCCTGTGCCTCTGTCTAGCAGAGCCACTGCAGTGCTCCCCTGGGTAAATTTTCTGTTTCCCATCCACTCATCAAGGTTTCTCTTGGAGAGTGTTAGTGAGGGGCTCTGCCTAATGTAGATTGGAATCCTGTTCCAAAGCATGGGGAGTCTCTGGGACAGAAATCTATCCCTCCAGCACATCCTATTTATCATTGTGGTGAGGTTTAGATCCCTAGAGCATGTAGCACTCAGGGATTTGTTTTTATTTAGGTAGAGCATGTCCATCAATTCTGGGTTGGACATGGCCTTGTATGTCAGGCATTGATCACCTCTGAGTAAGCGGTATGCAACCGAGTACAGCTGGAGTTTCTTCAGTCGGGCTGCATAGGGCATCTGTTTGAGGCCAGTAATCCTCTTGTTGAGGTACTTCTGTGGTCTTTCCAGCTGTTTCAGGTGTCTTGTAAGGTACATCCCAAATGGGGCGATGTACTCTATGATGGGTCTGATGAGTGATGAGTAGAGGGGCACAATAACCTCTTTTGTTCTAGATGTGAACCATTTTGTGATTAGGTGGGACACATAGAAGGATTTTCTAATCACCTTGGCAATATGATTATCAAAGGAGAGATTACTATCTACTTGGGTCCCCAGATCTCTTATTACATTTTCTGTATTTAGGGGACTACCACGTATGTGGTAGTTTGTGGGTACTTTGTTTTTTCCAAAGGGGATGACTATGCACTTTTTGGCATTTAGCTTGTGGCCATGATTTTGACACCAGGTATCCGTCTCAGTGAGAGCATTCTGGAGGATGTCTGTATCAGTTGTCTGTGAACTTGGTCAGCCATAGTCCTCCTGTGCTTGCCTGTACCTCTGAGAAGTATATACAGAACAGGAGGGGGTCCCAGAACTGAGCCCTGGGGGACACCACTTGTAACCAGTTTAGAGTCGGACCTATAGCCTGCAACTCTCATTGTGTGAGTTCTATCCATGAGCCAATTGGCAACCCATTTAGTGATGTAGGGGTTTATGTTCAGGCTGGTGAGCTTGTCTATAATACCAGAATGGGGAATGGTGTTGAAAGCCTTTGTGAGGTCTAGGTAGGCTGTGTGGACCTCCTTTCACTCATCTAAAGCCTTGGTAACTGTATCAAAGAAGTCCACCAGGTTTAGGAGGCATGATCTGCCCTTAACAAAGCCAAACTGGGTAGGGTCCAATGTTTTGAGGTTTCCAATGTCTCTGTTAATGAGTTCCATGATGATGCGTTCCATAGCCTTGCAGACCAGGCTAGTCAGGCTTATAGGGTGATAGTCCCCGGGGTCTGTTGTGGCTCCACCTTTGTGGAGCTGGATAACTGTTGCTGTGTGCCACTCTATGGGTATGTAACCTGTAGAGAGGCTGAGTTTGGACAGTGTGTTTAGGTGAGGGGTTAGTTCATTTTGAAGCTCATGTAAAACACAGCCTGGGACACCATCCAGTTCCATTGAAGCTGCGTTTTTGGCTTTGGATAGGGCTGTTTTAACCTGTGTGTCAGTGATTGCTGGGGCTCTACATTCTTCTGGTATGGTTATGGGCCCTTTTGGGGGTGAGAGGGGGGTGAAGTTTGCACTAAACCTGTCTGCCAGAATGTCGGCAATATCAGTCGGTTCAATGTACTTTGTGCATTCTGCACTAACTCAGAGCAGGTTCCTGACATAGCTAAAGAACGCTTTGTGGTTATCTTTGGAGTCCTTTTTTTCTTTTGAAGCTAGCCTTGGATGATTTTATGAGGGGTCATAGTATCTTGCTGATACTGATCAGGGATGTCTTTCCTTCTTTTCTGTACTAGTTTCCTCCTTCTATTGTATAGCTTGTTTATGGCAGGGGTCTATCAGACTGGTTTCCTTTTCTTGGAGGAGTGAGTCTTGGTTTTGCTTGGGATAGCACAATCCATGCATTCTTGCAGGTGCTCATAGAGTGCCTTTGTAAGGGATTCAGCAGCTTGGACAGCATTGTCCTTTAGCATGGGGGCTGTGAACCTTTCCACCTCGGTCTTAAGTAACTTGAAGTTTCTTTTGAAAAGTTTTTCACTGTGGTTTCCTTGACTGGGGGTGGGGGCGGAATGTGGATATCTGGAGTGATTAGTCTGTGGTCTGATCTAACCAGTGAGGGGTTGACCTCTGGTGTGGAACACCGGTCGCCCATGTTGGTGATGACCAAGTCCAATATGTTGTCACCTCTGGTGGGGTTGTTGACCAGTTGATCCAGGGAGTTCAAGTTTATACATTCTAGGAAGCATTGGGCAAGGGATTTAGTGCTTGAGTAGTTCTCCCAGTTAAGTTAACATTTACCCAATATTAGGGCATTTGGTAGGACCTTCATATTTTCCAGTGTCTCCAGAAATGTGGAATGGGGGCCCTGGGTCATGATGGGTGATCTGTAGCAAACTACAATTTGAATTGTAGTTTTGCCCATTGTTAGTTGCACATGGATGATCTCTGATATATATATATATATATATATATATATATATATATATATATATATATATATATATATATATATATATATCATGAAATAATGACTGAAAATTCAATGAAATAATATGTCATATTCAACTGAAATGACAGATTACACAGCCTGCACTTATTTAAAAACACCTCTGACATTTTTGCTTTTATTCTGTTTTTTACACTTTTTATTTTAGTCTCTCTGTAGTTAAGCCTGTAAATATTCCACACTGTAAAACAATTGATTCAGTTCATTATCTGATGAACATTTCCTCTGCTGGCAGCAGAATAATTTTACTGTCTGTAAGATCAGGGTAGTTTACAACTGATGTCTTGATGAGGCTGCTAATTAATTCATGTTCCATCTCAGAAAAAGAAAACATAATTTTAAACCTGCTTTGTAGTTTGCCTTAGGCTGCAAGCTATTCCACATGCAGTCTGAAAATTCATGTGGGAGATAATGCATGTCTTTGAAAAAGATGCATATGTTTATACGACTTACATTACTTATTTAAAGTTAGTTCACTCTCTACTGTATATGGAATGTACACATTCTGAGATATAGGCTAAAGGCTAAAAGTCTTCCAATTAAAGGTCTATGAATGGGTAAAATTCTTAAAAACCATCACGTCTGAGGCTTGCGAGGAGTACAAATCAAATGAGTAAGGAAAGGGGAATTACTAAAATCATCAAATGAGAGAACTGATTAAGATATTACACTACACTTTATGGTTACTGTAACAGAAGGAGATACTGCCAGCAGAGCTAGCTGGAATTTTGTAAATAATTAAATATCATTGGCGAATATCAAAATGAGTTATAAAAGATGCTTGTGTTACAAATGTATTAGAACTGTATGTCGTGTATATCAAACTGTTTGTACAGACGTGTGTGTGCTGAAAAGATATTTGTAGAGTGCTGTGTTTGAAATGTAACCACAGTGTGCCATACTGGAAGAGAACAGATATGCACCTGCACTATTTTAGCACTATTTTAACTGCTTAAATGTATACGCATAACACAGGAAACTGGAGGGTTAACCTCAGTCCAGCAAACTTTAGAAAAATATCTGAAATTAAATTACTTTATAGGCTATGCAATAAAGAGGCTATCTCTCAAGTTTTCAGTGCCGCTAGAGACACAAAGTTTGTACTAGGAAGCTTTCTGTATTGTCCTTGGAATGAACTAATTGCTACTTTTGAAGCATGAAGAAATGCAATTGTTTTATGACTTCCCGCATCTGCCAAAGATCTGGGCAAAAGCCCTTGTCTATATACTTTTACAGGTAGATGCTAAATGCTGCCAGCTTCTAGCAATGGGGGTTTTGGCCTGGGAACTAGTAGTCAGATGACCAGGAATGATGTCATTCTGCAAGCTATCACAGCAGTAATATTTTATTTATTTATTTAACATTTGTTAACCAGGAAAGTTCGACTTGTAACAAAGCCAATTTTCAGCGAAGGCCTGGGAGAAATGTTCCAGATGTATATCTTTATAATGTGAGAGGAAACCAGAGCACCCTGAGGAAACCCAAAGGAATGAAGGGATGACAGAAGGCACCCCAGCAGAAAATTGAATCTGACAACCTCTTGATGTGAGAAGAAATGCTACCACTGCACCACTGCGCTGTACAATGTGCATATGAATTTTAGATATTAATTTGAGAAGTCTCTTAGTGAGACAGAGCATTCTGTATTCTGTCTTGGACCTGACAACAAAAGACCCATTCACCACACATCTGCCTTGCTCTAATGAAGTAAGTTTCTAGGCAGCAGTATAACTCTCTTAGATACAGTCAGAAATATAGTGAAGCTTAGTTTAGATTTTATTTTTCTTTGTTTGTGTGAGCCTGTACTGCAGTGTTATTTTAAATATTTCCTGTAGTTTTGAACTCTGATGATACTGTGAATATATATATATTTAATATTGTCTTTTTCTTTTATTATTTTTTATTAAATATATTTAAACCTTTCATTGTGGCTGATCTGTCATTTAAGTTTTGAGACTACTTGCATATTTATTTGGTGACACTGTGTGGGCCACTCCCAATAGCCTTGCTCTTGGGCAAACTACCATTTGTGTTAATATTAATATTGCACAGTAAGACTGGACATCCTTTGTTAAGGGCCTTAATATAGCTGTCGAGGAGTGGCTGGTGGCATTGGAAACTACCTTATAGTCTGGGCAGAAGGGGGCATATCTAGTAAGAGTGCATATGTCAGTTACATGGGCAGGGACACAAAACACTGGGTGGGCAGATAGGGTGCTGGAGATCTTGGCTTGGTCACTCAGCTGAGATGCCAACTCTACAGCTGTGCCAGTGGAGACTCTTACTGGGGATCTGGAGAAAGAATGAAAAAACAGCTCCGGGCTGACTGTGGGCTCTGTGTGCTCTTAAGGAAAATTGCATTTGATGCCAAAAGTTGCATCTGGAAATATTGTCTGTGTACCTGTTATCCTCTCAGGGAACTTCCCCCGCTGTTGCCAATGGTGAAGACTGGGGCTCCTTGATTACTGGTTGGCAGTGTAGGGTCATCACTGTTACTAAGCAGAGAAAATGTGCATATGAATTTCTGCATTGTTTAACTTTAAAAAATGTGTGAATGGATTTCATTCTTCCAACCCAATATTTCAAAACTACTTCTGTTCGGCATTGTGTCTCATCTGTATAGTAACTGGTTACTGAGTAAGTTTGTGTATCTCATAAATCCTTAGAAAATTCCAGAGGAGATCTGTTGCCAGGATCTATGTCCATATCAGAAAGAAAACATTTGCTTGGAATCTTCATAAGTTCATCATTGGTTACTAGGCTAGCGGCTGTACAGCCTTTACAAGCCTAGCCATGTTAATCACAAGTATCCCCATTTGTTCTTTCTTGAGTAGTTTACAGAACAAATTTATGAACAGAGTGGGCATGTGATCAACACTGGTTACCCTTGTCCATGAGGGACATGGGTGCCACCCCTGGGGCGAATTTGCAGTTTCCCATCCAATTATCTGGGTTGTGTTTGAATAGCGTCAGTGAGAAGCTCTGTTTTATATGAATATGAAGTCTATTCCAGAGAAGCGTCAGTCTCTGAGAGACATCTGTCTCTTCAGCATGATCTGCTAATGTCACATTCTAGGTTGAGCTCCATAGAGAGAGTGACTCTTCAGCCATTTGACTTACAGGTGTGCAGCATTTCCATTAGGGCGGGGTTGGAGATTGCCCTATAGGCCAGGCACACATCACCTTTCAGCAGCCTGTAAGATACAGACTAAAGTGACTAAAGAGCTTTCAGTCTGTCCACATAGGTCATTGTTTGGAGTCCCTCTATTTTCTTAGTGATAAACATCTGAGGTCTCTCCAGCTGCTGCAGGTGTCTGGTGAGGTACATGCAAAAGAGTGCATTATACTCTATTAGTGGTCTGATGAGAATCTTCTTGTCTGAGTCACACTTCACCTAAAACAATTGTTTAAATGCAAAGGTTCACTTACATTCAAACAGCTGGGTAAAGTATAGATAGAAGTCTTGGGTCTAGATTTAGAGATATGATCCATTTGCCTGAGGTCAATGAACTGAAAAATGCAGTTAAAAACCAGTGTGCATTTCAGACCGCACTGTTCCCTAATGCTTCAGAAGTAGTATGTTTTTGCATATCAGTCTGATAGGAGTTATGTATTGTTTATGCATATCAGCAATGCAGTATGAATGCAAGTGCCATAGTGATTTATATGTGCTAATTCATGGTATCTAAGCTGTTTAACGAAAATGAGGTACAACGCAGTTACTAATGGGCTTTAGCAGTAGACAATGTTTGATGTTCCTCTGGAAACATCTAAGGACCCTAACAGTCATATGTGAGCCACCATACACATAGCAATATACATAAATGTGTAAAAACAATGAGAACAGAAGAAGTTCAACTACACAGTTTATATATTTGTGTATATTTAGGTTTATATATAATACATTATTTTATTATATATTTAGCTTTTAAGAATTTTTTTTTATCAAACATTTGGTTAGTCCCCAAACTACTTTTTTGCCACAACTAAAGTTCACTACAGAGTGAAGGTTGGTTGTAAATGCAGCTACTCTGTCGAAGCACAAAGCCAGTTTCAATTTATTAGTGCAAATGGTTATTAACTAACTATCTCCGGGCAGCATGATGCCAGGGAATCTTCTTGGGCTAGGCTTATATAGGCTCCAAGGCCATTAGCCTTGTACACACCTATGATCCTATGAGCCTATTAGAACATGGGAAGCATATTGTAGTGTTGGAAGAAGGTAGATTGATGATAAAATATTCCTTATCATATCTGTCTCTTGGCCCTGTACAGGGAGCCATGTTTTTATGAGTTTTATTAATGGCTTATACTATATGCTGTTTAAACTTAAGGATGTCATCAATTATGACTCCTAGTAATTTGGTTCAGCTTACTATTTCAGCTATTGTATTGCTGGACGAGGTGATGTGAAATGCATGCTTTTGGTTAAGGAATTGTTTTGGAGTGAAGAGCATACATTTTTTTTAAGGGCTGAAGAGTAATTTAGAGTTTTTAGCCAGTAGTATTCAATGGCAGGGAAGGTGGAGAGCAGACAAGGGTCAAATCATCGGCATGTTGTAGGCAAGTGGCAAATTTAGTGGTGGTGTGACATTTAATCATGAAAATGTTAAATAGGAGGGCAAGTACAGAGGCTTAACAAATACCGACAGAGATTGTTTGGAATAGTGAGAGATCTTGTTGTTACTGAATTACTTATTGACCACTGGAAAGGTAGCTGTAGAGGCAGGAAAGAGGGAAAAATTAAGGATGAGGGAGACAAGCTCAGAGAGAGGTTTTGGGTGGGACACTTTGGCAAATATTCTGGATATGTCAAGGAAAAGTGAGGAGACTAAGCTACCTTCATTTCTAGTTTTGACGTAATAATGTCAGTGAAATTAAGAAGAGTAGTATAGTACTGTAGTTGGGAATGAAACCATGTTGTGCTTTGTAGAGGAGAAAGGTATTAGTTAAAAATTGATGAGCTATGCATGGATGCACTTCCCTAATATTTTTGAAAGAGGTGATAGGATTAGAATGTGTCTATAGTTACTGAACTCAGTTGATGTACCACCTTTGGGAAGTGGGATTATATAAAGAATTTTTTCAAGTGGACGTGATATAGTTTCAGTTATTGGCTGGTTGATCAGAATGGAGTTAGTGCTACTGGCATTTGAATGAAAACATCTGTTGCAGTCCGTTAAAGATAAGTTGCTGTGTTGTAAGGTGCCTGCAAGAACAATAAAACATGGAACATTTTCAAGGGTGTTTTCATTAAATAACTGCTCTCTCATAACTATATTATTTTATTTTATTTTAGTTTATTTTATTTACTACTGTGGTACAATGCAAATCTACATGATCTTTCTTATTTTAAGCCTGGGGAATACAATAAAATAAAACAAACTGGACACACACACACACACACACACACACACACACACACACACACACACACACACACGCACGCATGCACATGCACACACATGCACACACACACACACACACACACACACACACACACAGTTACAACAACAAGTGCACAATAAGTTCCTATTGCTAGTCTAATCTTCTACTAATAATGGCAGTAAGATACATGGCATGTGGTTAGTTAGTTGTTACACAGTTATGCAGAATACAGAACAGGGAGAGAAGGGAAAAAGGTGAGATGATAGCAATAGTGAGAATGAATGAAAACGTAAGGAATGGAGTTGGGGATTTAATAACTGAAATGGAAGGAGGGAGGTAGTAAATATGGATCAGCTGACTCTAGCAGTGAAGTGATGAAAATGTGGTTAAGAGAGTAATGTACGAGTTAAAATGGTTGATTCCTAAGTCATATAGTATTGTACTGTTGATAAGGTTTGGTGCAGAATTAAATAACTCATTTTAAGTCCCTTGTCACAAATACTGTACTGCACTAGGATGAAAATGATTTTGGTGATTACTATCATTTTTGCAGGGCTGGATAAAACATGTGAGTGTGTAAAAGACTATCATTACATCAGATAATTACATCAGATGGCTATGTTATCAGTCAGATAACAGCCATCAGAGACAACCACAAAGCATTCTACAGCTATGTCAAGAGTCTCAATGGCAACACTTAGTTCTGCTCTGAGCTACAGCACAATGGCACTAAATATACAGAACCAACCGATATTGCCAACATCCTGGCAGATAGGTTCAGTGCTAACTTTACCCCCCTCTCACCCTCCAAATGGCCCATCATAATACGGGAAGAATACAAAGCCCCGGTAATCATGGATGACCAAGTAAAGATTGCACTCTCCAAAGCCAAGAACACAGCATCCATGGGACCAGACAACATCCCAGGCTGCGTACTGCATGAACTACAGAACGAACTGGCACCCCAACTAAGTACCACATTCAATCATAGCCTCACTTCAGGCTATGTGCCTACTGAATGGCGCACAGCGACAGTTATCCCACTCCACAAAGGGGGTGCCACCATGGACACTGGAAACGACCGACCCATTAGCCTGACAAGCCTGGTCTGCAAGGCCTTGGAACGTATCATCATGTAACTTATAAACAAAGACATAGGTAACCTCCAAACCCTGGACCCCTCTCAGTTTGGGTTTGTAAAAGGTAGATCATGTCTACTAAACCTGACTGATTTCTTTGAAGCAGTCACTAGAGTTGTAGACGAGGGCAAGGTAGTGCAAACAGCCTATCTTGACCTCGCCAAGGCTTTCAATACCATCCTCCACTCTGGCATTATAGATAAACTCACTAAACTGTGCATAAATCCCTATGTCACAAGACGGGTGGCCAGCTGGCTCACTGACAGAACCTACACAGTAAACGTAGCCGACTCCAGGTCTGACTTCAGATCAGTGATGAGTGGAGTACCACTGGGTTCGGTCCTGGGTTCTCTCCTGTTCGACATCTACTTCTCTGAAGTGCAGGCCAATAAAGAAGGTCTTTGGCTAACAAAGTTCACAGATGACTGCAAACTGGGAGCCATAATAGAATCACCTAATGATGTAGACAGTCTACAAAAGGGCCTCACTGAGACAGATGCTTGGTGTAAAAGTCATGACCTCAAGGTCAATCCCAAGAAGTGCATTGTCATCCCCTTTGGGAAAAACTCAGTACCCATGAACTACCGCATAGGTGGTAGCTCACTAAACACTTAAAGTGTGATAAGAGACCTCAGGACAGAGCTGGACAGTAGTCTCTCCTTTGATACCCACATCGCCACAGTAGTCAGGAAATCCTTCTATGTGGCACACCTCATCACAAAAGGGTTCTCCTCTAGAAAAAAAGGAGGTCATTGTTCCTCTCTACTCATCCCTCATCAGACCCATTATAGAGTACAATGCCCCATTTGGCATGTATCTCACAAGACACCTGCAACAACTGGAAAGGCCACAGAAATACCTCAGTAAGAGGATTACCGGCCTCAAACAGATGCCATACGCAGATCATCTCAAATAACTCCAGCTCTACTCCATCGCATATCACCTACTCAGAGGCGATCTCTGCCTAACATACAAAGCTATGTCAAATCCAGAGCTGTTAGACATGCTGCACTTAAAGAAATCCCAATCTCTCTGAACCACATGCTCCAGGGACCTAAACCTTGTCACCACAATAAACAGAATATGCTGGAGGGATAGATTCCTGACCCAGAGACTTCCCATACTCTGGAACAAACTACCCACTCATGTCAAGCAAAGCTCCTCATTGGCCCTCTTTAAGAAAAATCTTGACGACTGGATGGAAAATTGAAAATTCACCCCGGGGATTACTTCTGCAGCAAGGCTTGACAGGGGCACAGGAAAATATTTTTTTTGGGTGGCGAAAGCCAGGGAACCTTTTTGGCTAGGCTTATATAGGCCCCAGGGCTGATAACCTAGTACCTACCTATGAACCTATGAACCTAAGAGAAAGGGAATTAGACACAGACAATATTACATGTAAACCTACATATTATTAAAGTTCAATTAGATATGGGTTAATGTTTTAGCCAGGTGCTGAGAATTCTTTACTTTAAGTTTATCAAAAAAGCTATAGTAATTCAATCCCGAAGTAAGACTGCATACTCACTGGCTAAATTGAGCAATATTTGTACCATAAATTACGTTACAGTATCTTAAAGATGGCAAACTGAAGACCTGGGTCCTCGATATAAGAAATGATCAAGCCATAGACATTACTCTCAGTGCTCTTAAAAATGCACCAAATGTCGACAGCTTACAAAATGTAATTCTTATATTTACCTTGTTGCATGGATATATATTAAACATGAAAGGCACATCAACCATTTGGGAAGAACTGGCCAGACTGATTCTAATGAAGAGACTGCAAATATGGGGCAGCAACACAAAGGCTTTAAATGCCTACTTCAAGAATACAGAGGGAAGTATTTCTGTTATTCTGACATCCACACACAACTACAAGTATGTGATGGGCACCAATGTGTATCATCCCTATGCTCGGCCAGTAATCAGGGAGACTGAATCCTCAATACTGACACTGTAGAGGGACGTGCACTTGGAATACAAATGGATACACTCAGTATTTCCAGATGCAGACCTCTCTGCATAAATTACAATTTCCCTTAAGAGCACACAGGGAACACACTCAGCCCAGGGTCTGGATGTCTCTATGTCTGTCTCCCTCCAGATACCCAGTAAGAGTCCCCATTGGTACAGCAGTAGGGTTAAGTCCTCAGCCGAGTGTCCAAACCAATTCCTCCAGCACCCTGTCTGTAAACCCAGTGCTTTGTGTCCCTGCCCCATGTAGCTGACACACACACATACACACACACACACACACACACACACACACACACCTGGGGAAGGATGACACAGATTACCCATTCTACCAACTTTGCCCAGACTATAATCTAGATTAACTGTGACCAGACACTCCACAATCAGCTACTCTAAGGACCTTTACAAAGGATGTCCAATTATACTGTGTAATGTTAATATTAATAGAAATGGTAGTAGTTTACCAAGCTGGCTAGTCTTCTGGAGTGGCCCACACAGAGCCACCAAATAAATATAAGTACTCTCAAAGATTAATACATTCTAAAAAGGACCAGCCACATTGAAAAGTTTAAATATATTTAACAATTAGTAATAAAAGAACAAGAAAATACTAAATATATATCCACAGTAAATCACAGAGTTGAAATCACAGAAAATATTGAAAACAATAGACATAAAGAAGTGATGGACAGACACATACAAATAAAGAAAAACAATCTCTAAACTAAGCTTCACTGTATTCCTGACTGAATCTAAGAGAGTTTATTGTTCCCTAATAACTTACCTGGGCAAGGCAAGATGAAATATGTGAGCAATCTTTCTAGTCAGGCTTCGCAAACAGAATACTCTATACTCTGATGTTACTCCCTGTAAAATATAATATCAAATAGGACTTGCAGAATGACCTTATCTGGTCACTTGGCTCTAGGTTCCCACAATATCTCCTTTTGAAGTTTGAGACAGGAATTGAACATAGACGGTGGCAATACACGTCCAAATGTTTATAGCAGTGCCTGGAGGCCTCCCCTGTGTTCACTGAGCTAGTGAACAAAGGCTCTGTCCCAGACCCAGCATCTCTGGTCCTACTCACCACTTTGGGGTGCCTACCAGTGATTTAACAGCTCTTTTACATTTCCCTTATTTTTCTTAAAATAAGCCAGCTGGTTAACTTTTGTTGTGCCAGAGTCCTCTATTAAAACATATACATTTAATGTAAATTACCATAATATATGCACATTTCTCTTGATTTCAGCAAGGTGCACTGTTGATACATTTTAACACAATTAACACAAGCAGATCTCAAAAATACATTTTCAGCAGAAGCATCTGTACAGATCAGTTTGATATACTAATGACATGTAATTGTTTACAACATTCCAGCTAGCTGTGCTGGCACAAGTCATACATCCGCTGCCTTACTTCTCCCTGGCATGGCTGCCAGTACCTCCTATCATCACACCCCCCCCCCCTTGAAGACTCAAGCTAGTGTTTCAAGTGACCCTTGAGAAATGTCGCTTGAGAGAAATAAGCCCATCTGGGAATATGTTACTCCATTCCCTGTCTCGAGATTCCATCTGTCTTTGCATGGCTGACTCCAATACAGTGTTGCACTGTCATTATATACCTATAACCCTAGGCTCTACCATAGTAACTTGGGATTTTGCTGACTGACTCTCTGTAGCCATGGATCCCCCTCAGACTCCTCCTGCCACATACTGTAAATTTTCAGCACAAGGACGTCCCTATCATAGTAAGGCTTCATTATGTTAACACAGTACAGTCTGTGCCCATGCCTCCTGCCTAGCAGTTCCACCTTGTAGTCAATATCACTGACCTCCCTTACCACTTTGAAAAGTCCCTCCCAAGCTGCCTGCAGTTTACTGTGTCTAACAGGAATGAGAACCATCACTTGCTGCCGCACAGCATACCACTCACTCAACCATTCCTGTCATACCATACCTTTTTCTGTTGTTGCGATCCTGCCAGATTCTCCTGGGCCAAGCCCATCAGCTCCCTAAGCCTCATCGTGAGGTTTAGAACATCTGCCACAACAGACTCCTTGTGGGGTTCACACTCAATTGCCCACTCATCATAAATGAAATCTATAGGTCCGTCATCCTATGCCCATAAAGTAACTCAAAGGGTGAAAAGCCTGTGGATTCCTGGGGCACCTCTCTGTAAGCAAACAACAGATGGGGCAAATATTTGTCCCACTCCCTCTTAAACTGGTCTGCAAATGCCAGTGGCATGGTCTTTAGTGTAGAGTTTAACCTCTCCACAAGACCATTAGTCTGGGAGTGGAAGGGGTGGTCTTTAGGTGCTTTATCCCACAGCTCTCCCATAGACAAGCCAGCAGGTCTGACATGAAATTGTCACCTCTGTCAATCAGTATTTTTCTTGGGAAACTTACCCTGCTGAAAATGTCCAGCAAAGCATTTGCCACCTTCTCTGCCTAGGTGGAGGACAGAGCCACCTCCTCAGGGTATCTCGTAGCATAATTTACTACCACTACAATATACTTCTTCCCTGTGGAACTTGGGATACTCAGAGGCCCCACAATATCCATAGCTACCCTCTGAAATGCCTCCTCTATCACAGACAAAGGTGTTAAAGGAGCTTTGATCTTGTCTTCTGCCATGCCTACTTTTTGGCACTGCTCACAGGTCCTGCAGTATCCTGCTACATCCTGGGAAACCCCAGGTCAGTTAAAGTTCTGTATAATACATCTCTTGGTACGCTTTATGTCCAAATGACCTGCAAAGGGAATGTCTTGGACTATAGCGAGAAGTGCCAGATGGCGGACTCTGGGCACTACCAAATGCTGTATTACTTCATCTTTTAGCCCTCCCTAAGGGATCCACTCCCTATACAGTAACCCTTTGTTCCAGTATACAAAAGCCACTTTTACTTGAGAGTCAGGTGCCTCCCTAACTACCTCCATCAAGCCTTGTAATGTAGGGTCTAAGAGCTGAGCCTGTCTCAACTCTCTCTTTGTAACTCTTCCCAGCTCCCCTTCCACAAGAAGTATGGTATCATCTGACCTCTGCCCTTGCAGTTACTCCATCTAAGGGAACATCAGTACTGACCAGCAGCTGTGGCTCACCTTCAGTCTCACTGTTACTGTTAGATATTATGAATATAAGGCTGAAATTAATTCTGTTGTAAATATGCTGAAAGAAAAAGTTTGCTTGAATATATGTATAGAGTTTACAATGTGCATTCATACTATATGTATAACAGATAGGCTTCTCTTCACAGAATCAGAAAATGCCTAACAAAGCAATACTGGAAAACAAGCATTACATGATTTTCTCATGTTTGTAGAACAAATATCTATTAACAGACATCCTTGTTTATAAATTCAGCAATACGTGATGTTTTGTCTATAGGAACAGCTTATACAGATGTTTCCTTTCAGAATGGCATCCTCACATCAGCAAAAGTGCTTAAATCACAAAAGGACAATAGAAAAGTCTAAAAACAGACATTATGTGACTTCCCATAGAAGGCCAGAAAAATATACTGAGGAAATAACAATCTCTTGTGTGCGTGACTAGCTCTGTATATAGCTATTGTAGTAATTCAGTTATGTGAGAGAAGGACAGAGAGAGGTATTTTGTAGAAGTCATCATTCATATCTGTAATGAAGGAAAACTTTGTAAATATATGCTACAAATCTGACAGACTACGTGTGGTTTGTTATAAAATAAGTTATCTGTAACTGTGCTTATAGCTGAAAAATATATTTCTTTATCAGTGTGCAATTTGAAAGGCTTGGTGCTTTAAACAGACTACAGATGGACTCATGCAGAGCTATGTGTCTCTGATTCAGCAGTAAACAGCACAGCAAGAATGTGTGTCTTAAGAAGACTTCAAATCCCACAGCAAGCAAGCAAGCAAGCAGTAAGCAGAGCAGAGCAATATAATTTTTCAATGGTGACCCTTTGACAACGTTCCTAGCCTGTATCCAAAAACAGGGGGAGTGAATGGGTAATGTCACTCCTGTAAAAGCGCAGTAACGTTTATGTGAAGTACTTCAGATTTCTACAGTTTTCAACAGTTTGTAGCAATACAGTTTAATAGACATCTAAATCCGGTGAGACTGCATTGCAGGAAGGTGGAGCAGTTCCAGAAATTCTCCAGAAATGGTACAAGACGAAGTTGTAAGACTGAATCTGCCAGTTTTGCTGTACAAACTTCACAAGTGACTACAGAAACTTTTCAACCATCTACAGTAAAGCAGTTTGGCCATCTGCCTGTCTGTTGACTGGTAAGAAAATTATTCTGTGTTACATACAGTATGAATGCCATAGAGGTAATAATAATAACAGAATAAATGTATATACAGCATATTAGCAAATGTAAAACCTTATTAGGGCAAGTTAATAGTAAGGCATTATGCAAATGGATTGCAATTTGATAGTAAGGCATTATGCAAATGGATTATAATATTTGACTGGTATCTGAAATAAAATCATGTGTGGTATAAAAATGTTTATTGTGTGTACAATGTCATAAAAATACAGTGCATGTCATTATCCAAAG
Source organism: Protopterus annectens (assembly GCF_019279795.1). Lineage (NCBI taxonomy): Eukaryota > Metazoa > Chordata > Ceratodontiformes > Protopteridae > Protopterus > Protopterus annectens. The sequence continues at coordinate 9,658,126 of NC_056727.1, read as the reverse complement.
GTTAGACTGTACAGACAAAAATTGTAAAGGTAAAGAACCAAGAAAAGTTAATATGTTGACATTATATTCAAATGTTAGACAGTTATGTTCTGTCACCAGATGCAAAAGGTTTATTTCAGAGTTGGAACAACAGTCAAATCAATTACTAATAGAAACTCTAGTACATTTTGTTACAAAGAAATGTAATAAACTTCTAAAAGACAGACACAATGAGTTCAGGAAGCTTAGACAAGTTATACACACATCTTTTCAAAAGTGCATAGGAGTTTCAAATTCAGCAGAACAGCTTACTAAAGAATGTCAGAAAGACCATGCAACATCACAGGAAATTCAACAGCAGTTGCAGGATAAAGGAAATAAATTAGCTCAACTGACAAAGACTGGGAATTTCCTGCATACACAGTTAATCTGTGCAAAAGAAATATATTTTATAATATGTTTATGTTTTGAAAATGGTTAAGCATGCATGCTAGAATGGTAGGGACATGACATGCTTGTATAAAGATATACATATACAAGACAGACATGCATGTGTGTTCTTTTCATCTAGAGTACATTTGTTTACAATGCACAAAAGCAAAAGGCAGACAACAGCAAATATAAATAAACATATGTTATAATTGTATAGTAACACCAAACAGTTAAAGTTCTGAATTTTAAAAATAAATAAAATCACAGATGGTATTAGTCAAACAGTTTTGTAAAATTAATGGCAGGACAGTTAAATAGATAAATAAATAAAAATACTGAAATCCATGTAAGGTAATTGTAAAATAATGTCTATTTATGTTGTATAAATGCATAGTTATGCAAATCACAATCACATTAAAGGAAAAATGCCAAAAGAATTAACTATAGTTTACAAAGTATGAAATGTGAGCTCAGACCTTCCTAGACTGAATGAATAGTTACAGGAAATGTTGAAAAGAAAAAATAAACAACAAGGGTCTGAAATAAAGCTACAGAAAAAATAAACAACAAGGGTCTGAAATAAAGCTACAGAAAAAATAAACAACAAGGGTCTGAAATAAAGCTACAGAAAAAATAAACAACAAGGGTCTGAAATATTACTGTATTAGAAATACTGGTAAACTGGATTAAACCTGACAGGATAAGATATTTTACTATAGCAATAACCCACGCCTGGGTGTGGGTAATGCTGGATTTAGCCACGGTTGGTGTGATTTGGTCGAGGGAGCCCGGACCAAACAAAGACAACCGTGGGTAAATCCAGCATTACCCACACCAGAAGTGGTTATTATTATACAATGACATTATTTAAAAAGAAATAATTACTTTTCTTAAATAATGGCATTGTATAACCTCTTTCTGCCCTTCCGCAGCTGCCTGGTGTTCCGGCAGTTCTGATGTACTGCGCATGCCTACGCAGTACATCAGAGCTGTGGCAAAAGCAACGGAGAACGCAAGATCTCCGTTGCTTTTACTGTTCGCTATGTTAAATGGGTTTAACATAGCGAGACAGCTAAAATAAGCAACGGAGATCTCCGTTGCTTATTTAAACTGTCTCGCCATGTTAAACCCATTTAACATAGCGAGACAGGTTAAAAACGGAGATCAAGATCTCCGTTGCTACATTAAGCTATGTTAAAGGAGTTTAACATAGCGAGACAGCTTTAAAAACACGGAGATCTGCGTTGCTTTTTAAACCTGTGTCGCTATGTTAAACTCTTTTAACATAGCGAGACAATGTGTTTATTAACGGAAAAGTCCGGGCGACGGACCTTTTCCGTTAGTATATTGAGGATTTAAACGGGCACGCTGGTTGGGCTGGCCAATCAGCGTGCACGTTTTTTAGGAGGCATTGTATAAAAGTTGTTAATAGCTATCATAAAGGTTATTATTGTACTGTTTAGAATTAAATTGTATTTACAACCTGTTAAATTGTAAAGCTATACAAGAGATGGTTAAAAAACAAGAGATGATTTAAAATTGCTTTATTAAAGCTATACAAGAGAGAATAAAGATATGTAAAATGCATAAATGTTTCTAATAGCAAGAATGGTCACTATTTTTAATATGTTTTTGGCAAAACAATGTTGGTATAAAAAAGCATGAATATTTTTTATTGCTGAGTATGTAGTTTAAAATAACAGGACATATGGATATGGTATCAATTCCACTAGATATTTCTAAAGAGACATAAACATTTTCCAAGATTTTGCTTAATATTAATGTTATTAAATCTGTAAGATTAGACTAAATGTACTTTACAGTCTTTGTATGTACAAATGTAGAAAATTTCAGTACAAATTAAATTAATGTCTAGTAATGAATATGTGTGAAAAAAACATATTTAAAGAAAACAATGGGTCCAGGGTACCTACTAGATTAAAATGCATAAATAGCAAACAGTCTGTGTAAATACATACTTATCAGGATACATTGTAATAAGTTCAAAACTAATTTGTCAAGTTGTAATATCACTGGTTTTACCCCAGTAAAATAATTGCTTTCAAATATTTATTATCTAAGCCCAGTTCAGTACTTTACCAAGATGTTAATGGGCAGTTCAAAGACATGACCACAATGTTATGGTTAAAATGACATTAAAACTGTATATGTTCAGCATTGTATAAATGCTTGCAGTAGCACATAGTTATTAAGTCATAAATTAAATTCTGTGATTGCAAAAGAATAAATTGATCAAGTTAAAAAAATAACATTAAAGCAGACACAGCTCATAATTGATAAAATATTTTCACAGAATGGTCTGCAAAAGAAAAAGTTTTAAATACATTCAGTTTTGTAGTAATACTTAATATCATTGTATTAACTATGTAAAATTGCATTTTGACTTGTATCAAAAAAGACTAAAGGTTTTGTTTCTTAATGTGTTTTTTGAGTATGTTTAAAAACAGAGGGAATTGTTAGATATTATGAATATAAGGCTGAAATTAATTATGTTGTAAATATGCTGAAAGAAAAAGTTTGCTTGAATATATGTATAGAGTTTACAATGTGCATTCATACTATATGTATAACAGATAGGCTTCTCTTCACAGAATCAGAAAATGTCTAACAAAGCAATACTGGAAAACAAGCATTACATGATTTTCTCATGTTTGTAGAACAAATATCTATTAACAGACATCCTTTTTTATAAATTCAGCAATACGTGATGTTTTGTCTATAGGAACAGCTTATACAGATGTTTCCTTTCAGAATGGCATCCTCACATCAGCAAAAGTGCTTAAATCACAAAAGGACAATAGAAAAGTCTAAAAACAGACATTATGTGACTTCCCATAGAAGGCCAGAAAAATATACTGAGGAAATAACAATCTCTTGTGTGCGTGACTAGCTCTGTATATAGCTATTGTAGTAATTCAGTTATGTGAGAGAAGGACAGAGAGGTATTTTGTAGAAGTCATCATTCATATCTGTAATGAAGGAAAACTTTGTAAATATATGCTACAAATCTGACAGACTACGTGTGGTTTGTTATAAAATAAGTTATCTGTAACTGTGCTTATAGCTGAAAAATATATTTCTTTATCAGTGTGCAATTTGAAAGGCTTGGTGCTTTAAACAGACTACAGATGGACTCATGCAGAGCTATGTGTCTCTGATTCAGCAGTAAACAGCACAGCAAGAATGTGTGTCTTAAGAAGACTTCAAATCCCACAGCAAGCAAGCAAGCAAGCAGTAAGCAGAGCAGAGCAATATAATTTTTCAGTTACAGGGTAGCTCCCACTCTAAAGTAGCCAAATCACCAGTTCTGGTTTCAGGTATTTGGTTTGTCTGGGTCTCTCCCAGACTACCTGACACACATGCCTGTTTCCAAGCATGACAGCATGTCACTGCATGCACACAAGTTACTGCATTATCAAAATCATTCCCTGTCAGGACATCTGCAGGGATATCCTCAAACACACCTAATTGCTTGCTTCCTTTTCCACCCTCCCAGTCAAGGTGGACCCTGGCCAAAGGCATTTGGAATGGGATTCCTCCTACAGCTCTGACTGGAGTGGACTGCCCAAGCAATTACTGCTCCTCTTTAACCTCTGTAGGCTTAACAGTGTTGATATCAGGGGCTGTGTCTATCTTGACAGTGGCCTGTTTCCCATCTACGAAGATCAGATATAAACTCTGTTGGTAATTTAGTACCCCTGTTGTCTCCAGACAACTTACCTCTGGCATGCTGTTGTTCCTATTTGCTGGCTAACCCCATTCTGAACCCCACTTTGCCTTCATGGACATCTATATGCTACATGGTCCCACTGGTTACATTTAAAACATTTAACCCTTGATCCTGGCCATGTAACTGAACTATTGACTTCCCCTATTACTTGTAAAATCCATTGAGGCAGTTTAGGCTGCCCAGCATGGGTTCCCTTTTATCCATGTGCAGCACTGGGTATCCCTTTCCTGTGCAGTGATGCCCTGCATGCTAGGTATAGGTCTCTTTTTTCCCCATCTCATCTACAGGGTTGCATTCCCTGTCTGCCAACCAGATTCTCATGTCCTCAGGCAAAGTGCTAAGGGCTTGTTCCCTAACCAAAAGGTCTGCCAGCCCTTGAAAAGTGGTGACCTAATCCCCACTTGACCACCTATGATAATAAGAGCTTAGTTCAGCAATATAATCACATACAATTTCATCTGTCTTGCGTCTGTGCTCACAAAATGTTTTTCTGTAAGCCTCAGGCGTTAATTTAAAACATTGTAATAAACAGTGATTAATCTAAACAGTCAGTATCAGACAGTTTAGAAAAACAGTTACAGTTTACCATGGAGTAAGGGGGTGAGGAACTGTACCCAGAGCCCTTGGTCAACATTATACTGTTTGCATACTCTTTCAAATATTTGAATAAAACTAGCAAAATGATCACCTTCTTGGAACTGAGGAAGAACTTTACTGACCTTTATTACTTCTGTGGTATGGTTACTCCCTTCCCCATTACCTCCATGACCCTGGTGAAGAGTCAGCATTTCCTTTTTATGCTGCCTCTGCCTCTCATTTTCTTTGGCTTCCATGTGCTGCAGTCACTCCGATGATTCTACTTCCGTCCTTTGGCCTCCAGTTCAAGTCTCTTTAACTCTAGACAGATTTTCATGTCCTCTGAAGAAAAGTTGAACTGTCCTATTTCTGAGGGCTGAAAATTCCTATCACCAAACTGGTTATCCTGCTGGTTGCTGGTCTGTGCTGCAGCTGTAGTTAAGGCTGCAATAACTTCCCCTTTAGTCAGGATGGCATGCCCCAGTCCTTTGGCTTGGCACATCTTAGCTAACTGGTTCCTTGTCAGCTTGCCATAATCCTATACTGACATCCTTGCTTGCTCTTCCTGACTATCTTAGCTAACAAAAAGTAAATAAATGAAACAGTTGTGATATGAAACTCTGAAAGTCTACTTTGTGGCTGCTTGAGAGTACAAACACCGTCTTTAGTAAAATGTGGTTGCCCACCGCTGCTGCTAATATGTGATAGGCACCAGTATGTGTTGTCCCCACGCTGGCCCGGTAATCCAGGAGTCTGAATCCTATCCACTGACACTGGAGAGGGATGTGCAGTTGGAATACAAATGAATACACTCAGTATTTCCAGATGCAGACCTCTCTGCATCAAGTACAATTTCAATTAAGAGCACACAGGGAACATACTCAGCCCAGGGTCTGGATGTCTTTATGTCTTTCTCCGTCAGGATCCCCAATAAGACTCCCCACTGGTATAGCAAAAGGGTTAGGTCCTCAGCCAAGTGTCCAAGCAAAGTCCTCCAGCACCCTCTCTATAAACCCAGTGCTTCATGTCCCTCGCCAATTAGCTGACACACACACACACACACACACACACACACACACACACACACACACACGCACACACTTTGAGATTTAATTTTCACATACACACACACGCGCGCACACACACACACACACACACACACACACACACACACACACACACACACACACACACACACACACATACACACAGACCTTGGAAGGCTGGCACAGTTTACCTGCTCTACCAACTTTGCCCAGATTGTAAGTTAGATTCACTGCAACCAGACACTCCACAATCAGCTACTCTAAGGCCCTTAACAAAGGCTGTCCAATTATACTGTGTAATATTAATACTAAACCAAATTATAGTAGTTCACCAAGATGGCTAGGCCTTCTGGAGTGGCCCACACAGTGTCACCAAAGTTTAATACTGTCTAAAAATGACCAGCCACATTGAAAAGTTTAAATATATTTAATAATAAATAGCAAAAGAACAAGAACATGCTAAATATATATCCATGGTAAACCACAGAGTTCAAATCACAAAAAATATTGAAAACAACATTGAAGGGCATCCTCATACAAATAAAGAAAGATGCTCTCTAAACTAAGCTTCACTATATTCCTGTCTGAATCTAAGAAAATTTACTGCTACCTAATAACTTACTTGGGCAAGTCAAGATAAAATACATGAGCAGTCTTTCTAGTCAGGCTTCCCAAACAGAATACTTTATACTTTGAGATTACTCCCTGTAAAATATAATATCCAAGAGGACTTGCAGAATGACCTCATCTGCTCAACTGACTCTAGGTTCCTACAATATCTTCTTTTGAAGTTTGAAACAGGAATTGAACATAGATGACTGCAATACACATCCAAATGTTTATGGCAGTGCATGGAGGCCTCCTCTCTTTTCACTGAGCTAGTGAACAAAGGCTCTGCCCCAGACCCAGTCTCTTTGATCCTACTCAGCATATGGGGTGGCTTCTAATGATTTAACAGCTCATTTACATTTCCCTTATTTTTCTTAAAATAAACCAGCTGGTTAACCTTTGCTGTGCCAGTGTCCTCTATTAAAATATATAAATTTAATTCAGTTACCATAATACATGCACATTTCTCTTCATTTGAGCAGGGTGCACTGTTGATATATTTTTACACAATTAACACAAGCAGAGCTCATAAATACATTTTCAGCACAAGTATCTATACAGTTCAGTTCAATATCCTAATGTCATACAATTATTTACAAAATTGCAGCTAGCTGTGCTGGCACGAATCATACAGCCACTGCCCTACTTCTCCCTGGCATGGCTGGCAGTACCTTCTATTGTCACAGTTATATTATATTTAAACCACATTTCTTGTGTCCAAATGAGGATCTCCTTCTTCAGTGCATGTAACAAACGCTTACAGTGTGGTTACCTGCACTATTCTAACATTGTGCAATACATTGCCAATCTGGTGGTTTAAAGAGATAAAGCCTTGACTTTACAATCTGCTGTAGTACTGAAAATGTGCAGGTAGCAGCCAAGTACAACAAAACAGACTTTAATGTGTCCAGGAATGCACTAAGCAATACATGGTACTGTATCTTGAGGTAAGCATATGCAAGGAAGCATGACCGCATCACAGGCTAATACTATGTACTCCTATTTTTGCATCATAAAGAGCTGATCTATCAATGATGAGGTTAGGATTAAATAAAAAAATACTTCCCTTTACCAGCATTATGTAAGAACAATTAGCAATGCACTGTTGTATAGTTCCTTAGCCCGTGTGGTCCTGGTCTTTGAGAGGGGAAGCCATCCTTTTGGGAGACTGCTATGGGTTAATCCCCTAGTGTGCAAGTTAGAGAGTAAGTGATGGGGGTGTAGGAACAAACTCCCTTCATGGCTGCCTGAATGACAATCTCCATAATTGAACAAACAGGGTCTAATGGCCAGCAGACATGAGTGAGAAAAGCACATAAAATGTACATCTGTCACGTACAATGCAGGAACTTCTTCATTAATAGAAATGTTATATATTTTGAAAAAATGAACCCTTAAGTATAAAACAAAATAAATAAAAATGTGTAGATTCAGTGACACAGGGGCAACAGGCACTTTAGTTCATAACATTGGATGGGATCGTATGATGCTCACTCTGTAGAATCAGCCCTTATGGTCTGTAATAGCTAACCTCGGGAAATTGCCCATTGTGCTGTGTACAGTCCCTGGCTTACAGTATATACTTTCTTATTTTTCTGTGGACACTTCAATGATATTTAAGTGTCTGTTAGTTTGCTATCAGTTATTCCTTAGCTGGTTCATTTTGCAGTATCTCATTTCCACAGCTGATTATCGGTCAGTAAACTATGCATTGTTTCAAAGTGATTCCCAGGCCAAAATAATATCATATAAGGTGGTTGTTATGAGAATGATAGCCCAGCATTTAAAATGAGGGACACTGGATCTCAAGAAATGAATGACTTGTGCATAATCAATTTATGTAACCTCGCATTACTATAAAAACCTCTATTTTATCTTCAGTAAGTTCTTCAGTTTTCATCTTCATCAAATCATATCATTCATTTAAATGACTACACTTACAAGAAATTATAATGTGTCTACTCAGCACTTATTATTATATACAAATAAGGAATAAAACAATTCTGATGTATATCTAGATTTTTTTCTTTGATATGAAAAGCAGATAATACTAAAAATAAGTAAATATTCTCTCAGCATTGAGAACTGCACAGTCCCAGAAACCATCTTTGCTGCCCCCATGCTGCAATCTTTCTAAGCTGTTACATAGCTAATATGATGTTCTCTCAAGAACCTCACCATTTGTTCCAATGTTTTCCAGGCCTTTAAAACATTAAATGTGTTGCAGAGTATTGCATACATTCCAAGAATTCAGACTGTCACTTCCATTTGCCTCTCCTACCTATGATTAATATAAGCATTCAAAATCTAACAAGAAAAGACAAATAGATTTTTTCTTGAGACCATGTTGTATTTCCGCCTACTAGGCTATTACTTGACTGGAGATTTCCCTTGATTGCTTTTATAAATGCCTTCACATCTTTCCTTGATGGGATAGGGGGATGTATTAATGCATTCTAACTCATTTTGTAATTATGTTTGTGCCCTTATGACATATAGCTGCGGATCAGGATGGCTGTCACAAACAAAAAGGTACTTGAGATTTTCAGTTGTGTGAGACTGTTTTCTGGAAATGGCAAGTTGCTGTATTATAATGCTGTACTCTCTAAAATCAGGTGAAATATGGAAACAACATCACAATAAATATGCTAACCCATATTAATTTTAAATATGATATATTATGATCAGTATGTAACCTATTAAGAGTAGTCAAGCAGAATGTCTGTGAGTGAAACAAAAAGCAAATATATATGAGGTTTTGCAGTCATAATGCATAAATAAATCTTAACGCATTTTGAATTATCAAAATAAATGTTTTTTTTTTTTAATTAGGAAACACAAATTGAAAATATCAGCAGTCTTCCAAATATTTTTTCTTGTCAGTCTTGAGCAAATTTTGTCCTAATCCAAGAATAATAAAATAGTTTCACTCATGAAAATATTAGAGAATGGTGACAAATCTCTCCATTTGAGATTTCAAGCAGATTATCCCTAATGAAAACCTAAGATTTCATTGGTGGTTACTAGGCTTGCGGTCCAGGGTATCACTGAGAAACCTAAATATGTTTTCATAGGTAGTTACCAGGCTTGCAGTCTAGGGCACCATTGAGAAGCCTAGCCCAAATTTCCTGTTATCCCCAAACACTACCTGGTTAAGTGGCTTGTTCACGTCCACACAGTAGGCAAATGATGACTGAGTGAAACAAGCCCTGTACCCAAGGAACTAGAACTCACAGCCTTAGCCATCTGTGCCAGCTGCCAGAGTGTTCTTTTATGTAAATATTACTGATATTAAGTTATAAAATTAAAAATTCAAAGAGAAAAATACAAACTGGAACATCTAAAAACAGTATTTTAAGAGGTACTAATTAAATTCAATGTTGACTGAGTGAAAGCAGAAGGTGAAAACCAATGCGGTTTTAGGAAGTAAAAACCATGCTGTCTAACACGCACAATATATTTTCTTTATGCCTTTTTAAGTATATTAGCCTGAATACAGAGAAATTCTGTATTAACAACAAACAGGAAAGAACACTTGCCATAATGTGTTTTTTTATACAAATTCCTCTCTGTGATAACATTTGCATTATTACTGTGAAACAAATAATCAATGTCCCTTCAATTACTAACTACCTCTAATTGTCAGTGATTGACATTAGCTCTCTAAGTCTTTAGGACTCACCTACTTTCAGTGACACCAAAGTTATCTCTATATGCTAGCTAAATGCGTTAAGATTTGGGGGTTTTGGATTGGATTCTAGTACACCTGAGCAGCTGACATTGATGTAAATTTTTGAACCCAACATAATTTTTGTTTTATAACTAGTACTAACGTGTTATGTAGGCAAATCAAAATGTTTCCAAAAATGAATGGAATTTAATTCAGGGATAGTAGTCACACTTTGAAATGTTTTGTTCACTAAACTTGAAAATTATACTGCACATTTTTATTTATTCAGCACAAAGGTGAATGGTACATTCTAAAATGTGTTACAGTAAGCAGATCTCAAATTTTACTGTAGGTATGATCAGGTTAAAGTTTCACTGTAGTGCAGCTAGGCTATGTAATCACATGCAATCAATACATGTGAAAACAACTTGAATGAGCCATATAATGCTTAACTGACAATGACCAGATAGATTTTAAGTGATGTATAATGTTTGCAACTACAGTTATTTCAGTGGTGTCTGTGATGTATAATGTTTGCAACTAAAGTGGTGTTAATGTTTGTTTTTCATTTATATATAAATGCAAGATTGCCTATGACCCTTCAAAACAGAGTCAAGGTTGTTCTATCTTGCTCACATAAACGATTATGACACAGGAAGTTGGACTGCCTGATCAGAGCAGATAGCCCCCACAGCCCAGCTTCTTATATAATGCAACAAGTGTAGGACTAGAAGTGAAAGCCAAATGTGACTGTTTTGAATGCCGTACTGGAAATGTTGTGAACGTCTGTGGTTTTGTATATATGTAATACAGTTTTTGTGTTTTACATAACAGTAAGACATACAGTGAACGTCTGTGGTTTTGTATATATAGGTTCATAGGTTCATAGGTTCATACTAGGCTATCTGCCCTAGGGCATTTATAAGCCTAGCCAGAGTGTGTTTGGCTTTCGCCATCCATTTTAAATGAATTTTGCTATGCCCTTTTTTGAGGTTAGTATACTGTGCCTCTGTCTAACAGTGACACAGAAGTGATACCCGAGGTAAACCTACTATCTCCCATCCACTCATCAAGATTCCTCTTGAAGACAGTCAATGAGGGACTCTGCCTAACCTGGACTGGGATTTTATTCCAGAGTGAAGGGAGCCTCTGGGTTATGAATCTGTCCCTCCAGCATGTCCTATTTATTTCAGTGCTGAGGTTCAAGTCTCTTGAGCACGTAGATCGATGGGATTTGGATTTTCTGAGGTGCAGCATGTCCATTAATTCCGGGTTGGACATGGCTTTATACGTCAGGCACAGATCGCCTCTGAGCAGGTGGTATGCCACTGAGTAGAGCTGGAGTTTCTTTAACCTGGCAGTATATGGCATCTGTTTGAGCCCTTTGATCCTCTTGGTGAGGTACTTTTGGGGTCTTTCCAGTTGATGCAGGTGTCTGGTAAGGTACATCCCAAAAGGGGCATTGTACTCGATTATGGGCCTGATGAGGGATGAGTAAAGAGGCACGATGACCTCCCCTGATCTAGATGTAAATCCTTTCATGATTAGGTGGGCTATATAAAATGTTTTTCTAACCACTTTGGCCACGTGGTTGTCAAATGAGAGATTGCGATCAACTTGGGTCCCCAGGTCCCTAATTACTTCTTCCGTACTTAATGGATTACCACCTATGTGGTAATTTGTGGGCACTTTGTTTTTGCCAAAGGGGATGACTATACACTTTTTGGTGTTTAGCTTGAGGCCATGGCTCTGGCACCAGTTGTCTGTTTCTATGAGGCCCTTTTGTAGGATGCTTGTGTCGGATGGAGAGTCGATTATGGTGCCCAGTTTGCAGTCATCTGCGAACTTGGTCAGCTACAGTCCTTCCATGTTAGCCTGTACCTCCGAGAAATATATACCGAACAAGAGAGGTCCCAGGACTGAGCCTTGTGGGACGCCACTTGTAACTGGTTTGGAGTCTGACATGGCTCCAGTAATTCTAACCATGTGGGCTCTGTCCTTGAGCCAGTTTGCAACCCATCTAGTGACATAGGGGTTTATATTTAAGCTGGTGAGCTTATCTATAATGCCTGAGTGGGGTATTGTATCGAAGGCTTTTGCAAGGTCTAGGTAGGCTGTGTGGACCACCTTCCCCTCGTCAATGGCCTTGGTGACTGTTTCAAAGAAATCAACTAGGTTTAAGAGGCAGGATCTGCCCTTAACAAAGCCGAACTGGGTAGGATCCAGTGTCTGTAGGTCCCCAATATCTTTATTTATGAGGTCCATGATGATCCTTTCCATAGCTTTGCAGACCAAGCTAGTCAGGCTTATGGGGCGATAGTTTCCAGGATCCGTTGAGGCACCACCTTTGTGGAGAGGGACCACTGTTGCTGTATGCCACTCTTTGGGTACATATCCTGTAGTAAGGCTGAGATTGAACAGTAGTTTTATGTTTGGGTTTAGTTCTTCTTGGAGTTCATGTAGGACGCAGCCCGGGACACCGTCTGGTCCCATTGATGCTGTGTTTTTTGCTTTGGAGAGAGTGGCTCTTACCTGAGCATCTGAGATGTCAGGGGGGCAGCACTCTGCTGGAATAGATATTTGCCATTTTGGTGGGGAAGGGGGGGGAGAAGTTTGCGCTGAACCTGTCAGCTAGGATATTGGCAATGTCTGTGGGTTCGGTGTATTTTTTTGTCATTTTGGACTAATTCTGAGCATATCTGGGAATTCCCACCCAGGTTCCTAACATAACTAAAGAAAGCCTTGTGATTATCCTTAGTGTCCTGTGCAATCTTTTTCTCGAAGCTGGCCTTAGACAATTTTATGTGTGCCCGTAGTTTTTTGCTAATACTGAACAGGGATGCCTTCCCTTTTTGGGATTTTGCTCTATCATGTAGTAGCTTCCTCCTTCTATTGTATAGTTTGTTTATGGCTGGGGTCCACCAGATAGGATGCCTAACTTTGGAGGATTGGGTCTTGGTTTTATTTGGGATTGCATGATCCATGCATTCCTGAAGGTATTCATAGAATGTGTTTATAAAGGATTCTGCGGTCTGGGCCGTATTTTCCGCAGGCCCAGGGGCTTTGAAGGATTCCACCTCGGTTTTGAGGAGTGTGAAATTTGCTTTAGAGAAGTTTTTCACTGTGGTTTTCTGGGCAGGGGCTGGGGTCGGGATGTGAATATCTAGTGAGATTAGTTTATGGTCTGATCTTACCAGTGAGGGATACACTTCTGCTCTGGAGCATAGAGTCCCCATGTTGGTGATGATCAGGTCCAGTATGTTTTCCCCTCTTGTGGGAGTGGCAACACGTTGTTCCATAGCATTTGAGTTTATAAATTCTAGGAACCTTTGGGCTAGGGTGTTGGAGCTAGAGTAATGCTCCCAGTCTATGTTAGGGTAGTTGAAGTCGCCCAATATAATGGTGTTTGGAGAGACCTTCATATTTTCCAGTGTTCTCAGGAAGACCGAGTGGGGTTCCTGGGCTTGGGAGGGTGGTCTGTAGCAGGCTATAAACTGGAAGGTAGTTTTACCCACTGTTAGTTGCACATGGATAGTCTCTGATGCTTCGTGCTGTGCCACCAACCTGGAGGTGTGGGTATCTTTGACGAATATTGATACTCCCCCTCCTTTTGTGGTTCGGTCCAAGTTTTGGGGCCGAAAAACTTGGTATGAGGTATAACCTGGTAGTGCTGGGGTGCTCTCGGGAGCCTTGAACCAGGTTTCTGTTACTGCACAGATATCGGTGTTCTCCATGCTAAGGAGAGTTTCGAGTGTGTGCATCTTGAGGTTTAGACTTCTGGCGTTGAGTAGCATTACTCTTAGTTTCTTATCCCTTGTGATACCTATGGAGGTGGGTTTGTCTTTTGAGCCTTGCCTAAAAACGGCATAATGGGTGTGGAAAGAGCCTTTGCCAATATCCGAAAGCCCAGGGGTGACAGGTGCAAGCCGTCCCTAGCGAAGCATCGTGGCTTGTCGAGCATGTCATCCCTGGCAGACAGGCATTGGATCCCCTTTGAATGACACCAATACTTAAGCCAATTGTTGAAATTGATCATCTTGTCTTCATATTGTGGCATCATTCTTGGTGAGGGTAAGATGCTACTCAAGGTCAGGGTCATACCGGCCTGGGCTACATGCTCAGAGAGCTCCTCTATGTCTCTTTTCATGCAGTCCAGGGAGGTATGTCTCAGGTCATTCACACCAGCATGGCCAATGACCGAGTCATATTTGTACGTGCCTTGGAGTGACCTGAGTGCTTGTGTTATGTGGCGGATCCTAGCGCCTGACAGGCAGCTCACAGTGACCCTCTCCTTGTTCAGCCTGGTGAGTCAGTGTGTCTGACGATAGAGTCACCTATTACAAGTGTATCAGGTGTGTTGTTTAGCCTTAAGGGCTGTGACTGTTCGGCAAACTGGCTTTGTGAGCTGTGTGTTGCACGTGTTTTGCTTTGGGGTAGCGGTTGCTTGGGTGTCTGCTTTGGAGGTCTCTGCTTTTTAGGCAGATTTTTATTTAGAGCCTCTGAGTATGTTTTTGTGTGTTTATGTGTTTGGTTTGCTGTCATGGTAGGTCTATGTGAGACTGGAATTGTAGTGAGTGTGGTTTCCTTCTCCTCCTGACTGGTTACGCCAGTACTGAGTTGAGAGAGCTTAGCCTCCAGTTTGGCTATATGGTTGCATCTCTCACATGTGTTGGAATTTGTTGGGAGGAGGAGAGGGTTGTCTGTGTACATGAGGCAGTTGTAACATTGCCTCAAGATTCCCAGATTCACCAGCTGGACCGGAGAGGAGATTGACAACTGACCTTTGGACATGCTAGAATAGTATTGGGAATTCCTTTATAATTGAAAAAAAGGGCCAGTGGGGAACAAAGGGGAGTTTGTGAGGGTGTAGTGCTTTTAATTTTTTAGTGCTGACTTATATAACTGCTTTAGTGAGCAAGTGCCTGGCGTTAGAGTGGGAATAGGGTGTTTATTATGAGAACTAGATCAGTTCTAAGGGAAAAAGTGAAGAGCAGACTTTGTGGAGCCGAGAATGGTTTAAACCCAATTAAGCGGTGCTGCCTGATGCTGCGCTATGTGCAAAATCGCGCAAAGCCACACTAAAGTGGGTTTTATACAGGGGGACTTAAAAGAGCTAGAAATTGGCCCAAAACGGCCAATAGACTACCAGATTCTTGTGCTGGGAACACTCCTCCAGGGATAGATAGGCTGCTCTAAGCTCCCCACTGCCACTGGTGAACAAAGAAGCCTCCCTTTATCCAAGAAAGGAAATGGGCAACACAGGAACTTTCCAAAAGTCCAGAATACAGCAAAGCCTGTATTTGGACTACTCTAGGTCAGGAAAGATGGGAAACAAGGATCATTTTTTTTTCTTTTTTGCAACAAACAGCAGGAAAATGCAATAAATATGTAACACAGGCTAGCACACTTGAGTGTGTAGCCTCAACAAGTAAATGTAACAAACAGGACAAACTTTAAATTACAAGCGCAAAAGCGCGCTAAAGCTGGCTTTAAAGCAGGGGGTTAGAAAGAGATAGGAAATGGCCCAAAAAGGCCAATAAGCTACAGGTCACTGGGCTGGAACCACTCCTCAAGGGACAGATAGGCTGCTCAGAGCTCCCCACTCTCACTGGTGAACGAAGAAGCTTCCTCCTATCCAAATAAGGATATGGGCAACACAGGAACTATGACACAGCCCAGAGATCAGCAATACCTGAAGACTGGACTATTCTAGTTCAGTAAAGGAGAACAAGGATATTTTTTCTTTTTTTTTTTTTTTTTACAAAGTAGCAGAAATTAGGTACAGAAACACAGTAAATGCTTTAATTCAGCTAGCGCACGTGAGTGTGTAGCCTACCAGTTAAACTAAGCAAAAACAAACTTTAAAAGTGCAAAAAAACTCAGAAATACAGGCAGGAATGCAATAAGACAACTTTGCATAGCTTATTTAGTTAAAAAAACAGAGAAGTCTATATATACAGAAAAGCAGCTAAAACACACAAACACTTCAGATGCAGTGCAACCTAGAGCACTTGAGTTGTAGCAAGAGGTGTATGTAATACAGTTTTTGTGTTTTACATAACAGTAAGGCATACAGTGAACGTCTGTGGTTTTGCATATATGTAATACAGTTTTTGTGTTTTACATAACAGTAAGGCATACAGTGAACGTCTGTGGCTTTGTATATATGTAATACAGTTTTTGTGATTTACGTAACAGTAAGGCATACAGTAAATGTCTGTGGTTTTGTATATATGTAATACAGTTTTTGTGATTTACATAACAGTAAGGCATACAGTGAACGTCTGTGGTTTTGTATATATGTAATACAGTTTTTGTGTTTTACATAACAGTAAGGCCTACAGTGAACGTCTATGGTTTTGTATATCTGTAATACAATTTTTGTGTTTTACATAACAGTAAGGCCTACAGTGAATGTCTGTGGTTTTGTATCTATGTAATACAGTTTTTGTGTTTTACATAACAGTAAGGCCTACAGTGAACGTCTGTGGTTTTGTATATATGTAATACAGTTTTTGTGTTTTACATAACAGTAAGGCATACATGGCAGCATATCCAAATACTGCTTTAGACTTTGTACTTATTATGCTGATTGTTTACATGTAGGCATAGAGTTTGAATTATGGGATGTATAACCGGTTCAGATGTTATTGTTGTGTATTGCGAAGTCTGTGTGTGTGTGTGTGTGTGTGTGTGTGTGTGTGTGTGTGTGTGTGTGTGTGTGTGTGTGTATGTATGCATGTTTATATGTGTGTATATGTCAGTATGTACAGTAGGGAATCAATTATCCAAACATCAGTTATTCGAACCCAGTCTTCCAAAGTTTTTGGGTGGGAAAAATCATAAAGTCTGAATATGTAAACGTACATATTAGTTTGTACATGTTTTTGAACTTGTAGCCTGCTAAAGTGGCCCTAGGCGTGAGTGAGTGTATGTGTGTGCCTTCTGTGGAAGGTTGGGTGTTGGGCTGGCAACTCGACAGCGTAAAACTCCACTGCCAATCATGAGCGGACAGGTGATCCGCTGTGGCGACCCCTAACCGGGAAAAGCCAAAACAAGAAGAAGAAGATTAAAAAAAAAAGAAATCAACATAAACAAATGGTTTTAAGCATATGGCCATTTAATGATTCTGCAGTAGGAAGCTAATGCATGCCCAGCACATATATTAGCAATACACCATGGCTGTGTGTTGATAGTTCATGTTCTATGGTGCATGGACATGAGGATACAGCCTGAATGATTAGAGTAGAACACCACCTCTAAAGGTAAATATATCAGTTAATCACATCTATGCATTTAATATATTGTCACTGTATGACAGATTTATATACAAAAGACATGTTGTACCTTTTTCATACAATTCTGCTATATGATACGAACTGCATTCCTGTTTTGATTGTTTGCACTGCTACAAGTCAGTAGGGATAATTTGATAAAGTAATGTATATATCTCACCCTTGCTCCTTCTGTTAGTATATTTGTTGCTTTTGCAGGCATGACAGCTGCAAAATCAATAGTAATATTTTATATATAACTTGCAGGATGGGAACATTTTATTATGCAAACCAGGGATGTTTGTACAACTTTATCTGCAGCAAGGGTTTGTCGAAATTAGTAAAAAAATATGGCTATGTCTTAAATCATGGGAGCAAGGAAAACGTAGTAAACTGCTTTAGAACTGTTTAGTAACTGGCCTGAACCACATTTCAATGTGGAACAAAAATCAGCAAAATGCTAAAACCATGCTTTGAGGAATATTCATTTTTTATTTTAAACTAGATTAACAGCTTTCATCTCAACATAAAAAGACCACATCAGAATCTAGTTGTATAATGCCTGCCATGTGTTTAAATAATCTTTGCCAGGTCATATGATCATTCAAAATGTCTAAAGGAGACATACCCTAAAAACAACAGTGCAAGCTAAAAGCAGTGTTTTGCCAAAATCACTACACTTTTAAATGTACTTGGCAGGCTTGCTTTATCAGAGCACTCCTACTAAAATTCTAGAATCATAGTGGAGAAAACTCTAGTAACGGATAATGATTTGCTTTCCAAAACTGGCACAAAGCAGGATGGGATTTTTTTTTTTTAGTGGAGAGAAGGGGAACACACAACCCAAAGTATTTAAATACATTAGTTAGATTTTCTTAATGTTAGTTAACTTAGTTATTCATTTATTAAGTTGATAATCGTAATGGCTGGTTACTTAATATCTAGCTGTCTGCATCCCTTCCTCAAGTCCTGTTGAATAACTTGTTTAATGGTCTGGAAATAGGGAGACATGTACATGAACAAATGGCTACTATTGAGTTATCCTGACTGAGTTGCATGATAAACACCATTAAAAACTGAACTAAAGAGCAATATGGTATTAATATGTCAGATGATATTTTGACAGTTTTTGTCATAAACTTCATACTACTAGAATAAAGATATATGGTGGTACAAAACATAGCTATGTCAACTTTGGTAAGAAGATACTGAAGGGAAAAACTTTATTACATCAGCAGCTCAACAAATGCAAGTCTGAAGTGAAGTCAGTAATCAAACTGCATTTATGTGTCATTGTCCAACATCCTATCGATGTGCTTCTGTGCAAGTTGCAATGCAGTCTTGCATATGGAGAGTGAGCAGACTCAAGTTATACTAAGCTTCATAACTATGTAATTATAATGTAGAGGCCACAGGTTTAGTGTGCATTTATTATATGCATCAACATTCAATAGTCGTGGGAATATTTACTTCTGGACATTTTTTGGCACAATTTATTTATATGAGCTAAATTCATATAGTGATGGATGAAGCATAGAAATAATACTATTTAATAGATGGTGAGGTCCATAAGATGTTTAGCCATTAGAAGTTTACATAGACAAACCCATAAAGTGTTTGATACCCATTTCAAGCCCTTAGTGCTCAAATACAAAGCATATAAAGCTTACTGATTTCTACTCCTCAGAAAATGGTATTAATGGCTTAATTTTGAAAATACATTTACAAAAGAGCGTAGCTGTACATATGGTCTCCCGAAGGCTAGACATCATCAAACACTCTGAGTCTTGACATAGTATAACTCAGAATCATTAAATCTCTTGAAGGAAACATAATGAGTTGTGTACTTTTCAGAATCAGTGTCAGAAGGCACTAATCATACTGCAGCACATGAAAATTCTGTGCAATCAAAAAAGACCCATCTGTATTTGGGTATACCACAATGTATTTCACCATCTGATAATTTACTTTGTTGCTTATTTTTACTTTTTCATTTTTTTATGACTGGGAATGGCCTAATTTGAATACAATTATTGTAGAATGTCCTGTGCCTGTGTCCTTTCATTCTCTTGTATTCTAACTTTAAAGCTGCACATATTTCAGCTGCAGTGCTTTCCAATCCTACTAGCGCTCTACACTTTGGCTGTGTCCAGTATTGTGCAGATGACTAACTAGTGCATCTCTTTACCAATTTACACTATAAACTTCTTCATGCTTATAGTTGAATGTGTGGGAGGCTGATTCTGCTGAGTATGTATAAAAAGAGGCGCGTAAGAGCAGAGTCATGATTGTGTTCACACTGTATGATGCACAGCACAACTGGTGAGTCATGCACTGCTGCACCAGGCCACGATTCATAGGCAGGCAGAATCTGTCTGATAATCTTATTGCTGTTTGCATAGAGTACAGTACTGGGTGGTATAAACTACACAGTGCACAGCTGTTATCTGCAGCACTCATTGAATAATGAACTCGGCAGTGAGAGCTGAAAGTGCTGCTCCATTTCCTGTAACATCTAAGTTCTAAAGGTGCACAAGAGCGTGTACAGCAGTACAGCACTATTCACAACACACACATACATACACACACATGCATAGTATTAGGAGGCCCTTTACTAATAAAGCTGGGGTGCACAGCAGTGTAGTACTGAGCCCCTAAACTGCAGCCATGTAATGGAAGTTTAGGAGGTGTAGAGTGTTAGTTAGGGAATACAACATGAAAAATATTGTGTGTCCTGTAATTATATGGTGCGCAATGTGTTTAGCATGTCAAAAACATTAAAGAAAAGATGTAAAGAACATCAAATCTGTGCATAGATAATCTCTCTAATGTGCAAATGGCATGAGGAGATAGTAAGAATACAATATATAAGAGTCCAGCATTGTGTACAGTACCTTCTAATAATCCTCTGTAGGCCAAGATGCCCTGGGAGGACAGCAACACTTTGCAGCAGATAGGATGACATCAAGCAAAAGTGCAGATAATCCAACAAGTCACGCATAAAATACAATGTAGATCAGAGCCATACAGAATCACACTGTGCTTATTGCCCGGCCTGTCACAGTATGTTTAAAGCTGCACTGCATGTAGGATTCATGCTCCATGCTTTCACCATCAGTATTGAGTTCTGTCATCTAAGGGTCATACACTGTTTTATACT
>NC_056727.1:9269566-9295621 GCF_019279795.1 Protopterus annectens | reverse complement strand
TTTCCCTCCAATATCCTTCCTCCTACGGTGGCACACCCCTGTGTGGTTGACGTGTATCTGGTGTAGGCCACCTCGGTGTAGTACCGCCACGCCGCTTGCTCCATCCTTACGCTGGCGCGTTTTGCGATTCACTATTATCTGCCTCATTTGCATGGAATTGACTACTAATACCTGGTTACGGCGCCGGACACCGCCTCCACTCCTTGACAACCATTGCGCTGGGGTTGCAGCTTTACATACATACTATGGTGTGTGGTGGCTGTGCAGCTGATTTGTGTTCTAATGCTCTTTCGGACATTATCATATTATTTCATTGCTTTACAACTTCTGTGCACACATCCCGGGTCTGCTGTTCTTTCTACGTGCGTGCCATTTATGTCATTTTTACATTTTGTGCATATTTTCTTTGGACATTCTCGGTGCCTTTCCACATTGGCATATTGCACCTATATGATACCTGACTTTGACAGCCTTCCGTTACTCCTCCGGTATGTTTGGGTAAATGTAAACCGCTTTTTGGTTTACATTTCGCGTTCTTACGCTACGCCTGCGCCACTTCGTGGATCGCTATTGCCCTCATTTGCATGGTGCAATACCGCACACAGTGTGTTTTGCATACCTACGCCGGGGGGCGGAGACGGTCCGGCGCACGCCGGTAGTGCACGTGGAATTCATTCATACCTGAATCGCTCAGCAGCCATATTTGGCGTTATAACGCCAACGCTATGCGGGCGCCTGGCGCAAGGTTCATGAATCCCGGGGAATGTCTTTCTTAGGTACAACTAATTTTTGTTGAAGCTGGGTACCAAATTATTTTACGATGGAAAACAAAAGCAGAAATGGCTTTCTGCAGGTTGAAGCAGTTAATAGCTTCTTCATTAGTTTTAAGACTTCCAAGTTATCACAAACGTTTTTTTTTAGACCATAGATTGTAAGCAATGGTACATGACATCAGTATTAAAGCAACAACATGGGGATAAGCAATGCCCCATAGCTTACTATTCATCACAGTTAGACCCAGTGGTGCAATCTTTGCCTCACTGTGTACAAGCAGTAGTTGCAGCAGCAATGGCAGTGCAGGCTTCAGCCTCAGTGGTGTTATTCCACCCTCTCACATTGAGAATGCCTCATGCAGTTGCAATAATTCTGCTACAAGAAAAGTTGCATACCTTTCTCCTGCTAGACATCTTTCATGTATGACCATACTGCTGAGTCAACCTCATATGAACAGTTAGCTTTACCTAGACAAGATCTTACAGATATGCCCTTGGATGATGCTGAGGTGACATATTACGTGGATGGCTCATGCAGAAGGGGTCCTACAGAAAAAATCTGGTGGGGTATGCAGTAGTTACAGACACTAAAATTTTAGAAGCACAAACTTTGCCACACAACTTGTATGCTCAAGCAGCAGAACTGGTAGCTTTGACAGGAGCATGTATTTTAGTAAAAGGCAAAAGTGAACATATATACTGATAATCAGTATGCTTTTTCTACAGTGCATGTGTTTGCACAACAATAAAAATAGAGGGATGATTACATCCAGTAAAAACCTATTAATCATGCAATTTATTTTGGAGCTATTAGAATCTATTCAGTTGCCTACCAAAGTAGCTATTTGTAAATGTGTAGCTCATACAAAACAACAGGATAAGATTTCAAAAGGTAATGCACGAGCTGATGCAGCTGCAAAGCAAGCAGCCTCAGACTCAGAAACTTTACTTTAAATGAAAAATTACAACCCTTTGAGATTTTAGATTTAGACATGTTAAAAACAATGCAAATGCTTACTACAAAAGCAGAAAAACAAAACTGGGTAAAACAAGGTGCAATTTTTGAAAATGGACTGTACATTTCCAAAGGAAAAACAATATTGCCGTCTAAATTATTTAAATATGCAGCTTTGTTGAGCCATGGGCAGAGCCATGTCTCAACAGGGGGGATGGTACAGTTAGTAAATAGAATATTCCAAATATATGGATACATAAATTATACAATAAAATTTTGTGCAGCTTGTCACACTTGTAACAAGCACCATGCACAAGGAGCATTTAAAACAAGCAAGGAAGTTTCCCTACACCACCATATCCATTCCATACTATTTGTATGGACTTCATAGAGTTGAATAAATGTGAAGGAAAGAAATACTGTTTAGTGATCATAGATATGTTTTCAAAATGGGTAGAAGCTTTTCCAACCAGGAACTGGATGCAGCAACAGTGGCAAAGGCCCTAGTAAAGGAAATAATTCCTAGATTTGGCATACCGAAAGAATCTATAGTGACAATGGGACACATTTTGTCAATCAGACAATTCAACAACTTGGGAGATTTTTTGGGATTTCCTTAAGGAATCACTGTGCTTACCACCCACAGTCAGCAGGACTGGTGGAGAGGTACAATGGAATTTAAAAACAAGTTAAGAAAGTTGATGAGTGAGACTCAGAAGAATTGGATTTGCTGTTTACCTCTAGCATTGCTGAGCATGAAAACAGTAACAAATGTAAAGGGTTTGATCCCTTTGAAGTAGTATTTGGAAGGGCATATTATGTGCCTCAGTAAAAGCTCTCATGCCTGCAGAGCTGGAGGCTGACAGTTCACTAGCTAATTATATAAAGAAACTGTTAATAAATAAATCTGTTTTGCAGTTTAACTCTTTTTCAGACAAAAGAACTTTCAGCTGAATAAAAACTTTGTGACTGATACACAAGGGCAAAATGGCCAAGAGTAAAGCAAACAAAAAGCAGAGCAACCCAAGAACTATTGCATAATTATTTTGTTAACTGTGCATTTGTTAACTATAAGTGTGACAATTTTTCTCTTATTGTGGTTTTTCCCTGCACTCAACCACACAAGTGAAAGTGAGAAGACGTGATGAACTGTTTATAGACTGGCATCCAAACTTTAACACATACCTGGCCATAAAGCAAGTGTATACAGAGACTATAAACTTTTCAAATTGCTGGGTTTGTACAGCTATACCAACAGCATATAAAAGACTGTAATGTCCACTGTCCCTCTGGGGATAAAATGAGACTTTGGAAAGTTTTTATACAGAAACTGTGAGATCACAGGACAAAATAGCTTTATTTTTACCTGTCACACAAAAAGGAGTTGTATGTTTCTACAAAAGTGATACCCTCCAGGTGGGCTGGAGTAATGGTAATATAACAATGTCTTATAAATGTTACATTAAAGTCAAAAGTGGGGGTACTGTTTGTGATACTAACCATGATTCATATCTGAGTTCAATGAAAACTACATTAAATGCAGTATGTGACAATCCAGTCTTAACTAAGCAATTGTCTATTAAGGATAGAAAAATGTTTCATGCAGGGATAACACGTATTAGTACCAAAGTAATGATTTTATTTGTGGGAAAAAGGCATATAAATGGTTACCTGAGAATTGGTCCGCAGTTGTTTTTGGGTTATCTGGTTTCAGCAATAAGACATACTGCAGAATTACCTTTGGGTAAGATACAAAACGTAAGTAAAACAGCTCGAGAATCTGAAGGTCCAGTTAAAAAACCTGTGAATCCAGTTGGTAAAATCGAAGCTGGTTGAAAAGACCATAATTCAGTGAAAGACAAAAGTAAATTGACTCATATGGACTTGGGCAACAGTGTTATATCCAGGGCAGGAATACCACCAGCCTATGGAGCAGTCAAATCGATCTGGGAGCTGAGGAAGCTGTCAAGAAGTCATGAGCAATGCAACTTTTTCCACCCTAGAATTGGTGACTAATGAACTGAATGCAATAAAAACTGTTGTGCTACAAAATCGAATGGCTCTTTACTTCACCCTAGCGGCAAGAGGTGGTACACGAAGAAGAATGCTGTGCATTCCAGACAACCAACATGAAATCAATGACCACCTAGAGGTAATTCAGCAAGTATCAGCAATGACTAAACCAGGCCCAAACCCACTGACGGACTTTTTCCAGAATCTGTTTGGGGGGGTGGGGTTCCATCCTATTAAACATTTAATTGCTATTTGTGTGGGTATACTCCTAATAGGAGCATGTGTTTACTGTGAAATTCCCTGCATGAAAAGATTAATCAAAAATTTGTTAATATATCTGTTACTGAAACTTTTTACCAAAGTGTTGAAATTAAAAGATTAATTTCAGATGATGCTTTTTCTGAAATATAAAACCAATAACTAACTTAGCTGAAAGTCCTCAAAGGGAAAAAGCAAAAAAAAATGAAATAATATTGTTTATGTTTCTAATAGAATGAAATGCATTAACAGGAGGGAGAATGTCAGAAAAATATGTATTCAAACATCTATAAACTGTTAGGGAAATGTGTGCTTTAGACAGGAATAAATGTGCTCAAATCTATATGAAGAGCAAAGGTTGAAAAATAGTATAATATGTAATGCATTTAATTCTGTTTTACTAGAATAATAGTAGAAATGAACTTGCATATTATTGCTGAAGCTTAAGTTGCAGTGTGAATAAGGCTTGACCCTGAAGGCAGCCAGCTCGGCTGAAACATGTCTTTCAGTGAGTAATTATTTGCAAAGTTAGAAAATAATGAATCTGTCTGCATGTGTATCTTTTTCCTGCTTCCACCAAGAAGAATGGCCTTGTGCGCACTATCAGAGATAATGTCCAGCTGGTGAACAGAGAGACAAAGAAATGTATTAAAGAGACATTCATCCATTGTATTCGAGCTAATCTAAGAGCCTTGAATTGGCTACATCCTCGGAAGGACATTGTGATTGACCAGGTGCTTTGCAAGGCTGTAATATTCTCATGGGAAAAAGATTTTTGAAAAGCACTATCTCAGCACTTTTTCATAAGTTACTATGATGTAAAGACCCTGTCACTGACCACGTCAGTGAGGTGGGCAAAAGCTGATTGTAAATGATATAAAATGGCAAACACTGCCTAAATAAAGTTAGACAAAATTCTGTACAAGTTTGTGTATATTTTTTTGCCTCCTAATGTACATTAGAGTATACGTATAGTAGATACTTGAGTTTCCTGCATTACTGTCTGTTATTGACTGTCATTTTAAAATGCCTAATGATTTTTACAGTCTGATTTTAACAATTTATTTAACACTAGTTAATGTGTATATTACATTATTTGGTTTTTAAATGCTTTGCTTTTGACTTATCATCACTTCCTGTTACTCACTGAGTTGCCCACTTACATGTTTTCCCACTTTTTCTAGTTTTACCTCTGTGCTAAGAAACTGTGTCCTCCCTCCAACTATTGGGTCCCGCTGTAACTCCTGGTGACTTCCCATACAAGGAACAAGACTTCAATATCAGTCTGGGAATCCCTATCTGATAAAGCGTGACCACTGTCTTATAATTATATACCCTCAGTGTAGGTTGTTATAGCTCTTGAAAACCTAGTTACTGTCTGTTATTTTACTATGTTTTATTTTATTTATTTATTATTTATTTTACATTTGTTGACTGGGATTGTCCGACTGACCTGAAGAGCCCTTTTTCAGTGGAGGCCCGGGGAGAAAAGCTCCAACATATTATACAATTTTCATTATAAATTAGCATTAAACAACATCACAGGATTATTACAAGTAGCAATACAATGCTATACAGTGCCAATAAGCAGGAGTATAGCATAACTATTTCAAGATGTATAAAAAGAAATATATCATTAAGATGGGTATAGTTTTTGGGGTAAGTGGTTAAAAAAAAGTTTTATCATGATGTAGTTGCATGAAGGCAAGACAATTACAATAGAATGTTTCTCTGAGGCAATTTGCTTAATAGATTTTAGAAAGTAGAAAGCGCAGTCAAGGAAGATTAGAGAGAGCTAGTGAGAAGAGTGAGTTAAGGGCAGAAAGTAGATTAAGGTAAAAGAGTAGGGGATGTTAAGGAGGGAGAGTGCAGTGGCAGAACCTGTGACTTTGAAAGTGGTCTTTGGTGGCTGTCTTAAACTGTTTAGGATGTGTAAAGGTCCTGATTTCTAGTGGGAGCCTATTCCAGGCAATAGTGGGGTGATAGCTGTACTATTGCATCCAAATTTAGACTTGCGTTTGTAGATTTGTAGTAGGTCTTGATTAGAGCTTCAGAGAGGTCTGGAGGAAGAATAATGGGAGATGAGAGGGGATAGTGCTGGGCAGTAGGAAGGCTGGTTTAGGATAGAATGGATGATCTGGAGCTGAGAGACAAGAAGCTGGTGGGGTAATTCAAGCCAGTTTAGGTGTTTTAGAGAAAGACAGTGATGATATTTGTAGGTTTGAAGTACCCCACCAGCTTCTTCTCTCTCAGCTGGGGTAATTCAAGCCAGTTTAGGGGTTTTAGATAGAGACAGTGATGGAATCTGTAGGTTTGTTAGGCAGCAAATCTAGCTACTTTGTTGTAGGTAGATTCAAGTTTGGTCAGGAGTGCTGAGTTAAGATTTGTGGGAATTTGAGAATTGTACATTAGACTAGATAGAAGGTAGGTAAGAGAGAAACTAATCTTGGCTTCAGAGATAAGGAATTTCTTGTTACGGTAAAGGAGCCCTAGTTTTGAATGTGTCTTTTTGATACAGTTATTAACATGTAAGTCCAATTTAAGCTGATCGTCGATGGTTACACCTAAGAGCTTAGTACTGGATTCTACCTGAATGGGAGTATTATTAAGGGACTGCATGGAGAAGGAGGGTTTAATATTTATGAACGTTTTAGGTAGGAAGAGTAAAAGCTTTGTTTTTTTAGGGTTAAGGATGAGCTGGTTGTTAGAGAGCCATGTTTCATCTAATTTAAAAGATGCCTGAGTAGCTGAGAAGAGCTTAGAGGGAGAGTTGGCCATGGTGATGACTGTAGAGTCATCTGCGTTTTGCACTAAAGATGATGGAGGACAGGAGGTATAGAGCTGATTAGTAAAGATATTAAAAAGTAAAGGCCCTAGGATAGACCCTTCAGGTACACCCATTTAGACAGGGAGAGGAGGGGAGAGTGCAGAGTGCCATCTCACTGATTGAGATCTATCAGTGAGGTAGCTGGAGAACCATGCAACAGTATCAGAGGAGAAGTTGAGGTTATGCAGTTTGTGCAGCAGAAGAGAGTGTGAGATAGTAGGGAATCCCTATCTGATAAAGTGGGTCCTCTGCCTTATAATTATATACCCTCAGTGTAGGTTGTTATAGCTCCTGAAAACCTAGTTACTGCCTGTTATTTTACCTGGTTTTAGTGGCAAGCACACTAACAGGAACCATTGTGGCCAGGTTTCCCTATAACAACTTTGTTTTTAATCTTTCATCCCCCAAACCTTAAAAACTTGATATACATTCTGCAGCTACAGTCATAGCACTTTAGGGCAAATGGAAAATGGCTGTATAATCCTTTTTCCATTACCCAGTAGAACACCCCACATAATCTTATCTTTAGTACCTGCATTCCTTTCTATTGGGTAAGTGATCTAGCTCAAGCTGGTTGTGGTTCTGCAAAATATTTCATGGTCAAAAGCTTACCTGCTAACTCATGCCTCATTGATTGTTTCTTGAGAGGGTTTAGACCTTGCCAGATCTACCCATTGCTAAACAACAATTGTAGGACTTCTGGTATTCCTGCATTGACCCATCTTCATCCTCCTCTCCCAATGAGCAAGTTTACTTAGGGTGCCGGAAACTCAGGTGGCATTTTCAAATATCCCAAAGACACCTAGTTCTTCCGGTGTTCCCTGGAGCATGTGCTTAGCCACATACATTTCTTTTATTTTTTAACTCTGTTTTTTGTTGTTTATGCTTATCATTGTTATATATGCAGACCACCAATACAGTCCTATTTAGCTTTGCTGCTTTCATTATAAGGGACTGCATTTGTGAGTTATTTCTGTGCACTGTACATTCATCTAGGAGTCGGCTGCTTCAATTGCAAGTTGTTTATATGGTTTCCGTTTAGTCACCCCAGGTTGGCAGGGTCTGTTTAGTGTTACTGGGCTATACTTTGTGTGAATCACTTATTAGCAAACCATATTAATGGACCTGCCATTATGAAGTGTCCACTGCACACTGCTATTGGTTTTTCTTTTCATTTTTATTACTCGTGTGCCGATACTGTGTAGCCTGTTCTCCACACTGTTTACCTAACCTGAATTGATTAATTGTTCTGTTTTGTGGTCATCCAGTTAACCCCTCCTATCCTGCTTTGTAGATACACTATTAAGTAGTTTATAAATTTGTCTGAGTACGAACGAATTAGTGCAATGTGCAGTAGTCCTATTAAATGTGGATACTGCTGAATTTGATATCGCTACTATTGCTATCTAAAAAAAATGCACAATATTTCTCCTATATAGGTCACAAGTCTGATCTATGGATAATATTTACTATTAACTAACCTGTATAAATGAGCTCTAAGTCCTTGGATACTACTTGCAAAGTATATTTTTGCAGCTGAAACAATCGGTGTCTAGGAATTTGTGTACTAATTTCAATCTGCATTCTTGTTGTTTCACTGCTTATACAACATCAAACTGCATCTCAGTGCTTGTAGAATTGTAAAGTGCATTGTTTTTCTTTATATTTCATTATCTATACGTTATGCTAATATCTAAATGCATTCTTACTCTTGTTAAAAGCACTTAAAGCTAGTTGATGTGTATATTACATTGTTTGGTTGTTAAATCTTTTACTTTTGACTTATCATCACTTCTTGTTACTCACTAACTTATCCACTTACATGTTTTCCCACTCTTTCTAGTTTATTTTATTCTTTCCTCCCCCCCAAGTCTTAAAAACTAGATATACCTTCTACAGCCACAATCATTGCAGTGTAGAGCAATTGGCAAAAATGGCTGTATAATCCTTTTCCCATTTTCCGATAGAATGCCCTACATACCCAATCTTATTTTTAGTACCTGTATTCCTTTCTATTGCGTAAGCGAACTAACTCGAGCTGTTTGTGGCTCTGCAAGTATTTCATGGTCAAAACCTTAACTGCTAACTCATGCCTTATTAATTGTTTCTTGGGAGAGATCAGTCCTTGCCGGTTCTACCTGTTGGTAAACAACGATTGCAGGACGTTTGGTATTCCAGCATAGACCCATCACCCATCCTCCTCTCCCAATAAGCAAGCTTACTTAGGGTGCTGGAAACTCACGTGTCATTTTCAAACATCATATAGCAAATCTTCTTACAGTTTAAAGCTAGTTGATGTGTATATTACAATTTTTATTTTTTAAAAACTTTTACTTTTGACTTATCATCACTTCTAGTTACTCACTGACTTACCCACTTACATGTTTTCCCACTCTTTCTAGTTTTTACCTCTGTGCTAACAAACAGTGGCCTCCCTCCAACTCTTGGGTCCTGCTGTAAGTCCTGTTTAACTCCCATACAAGGAACCAGCCTTCAGTATCAGTTCAAGAATCCCTATCTGCTAAAATGGAATCATTGCCTTGTAATTAAATAGCCTCAGTGTAGGTGGTTATAGCTCTTGAAAACCTAGTTTGCTGCCTATTATTTTACCCTGTTTTAGTGGCAAGCACACTCCCAGGGACCACTGTCATCAGGTTTGTCTATAACAAGTTTGTTTTTACCCCCCCCCCCCCCAGAGATAAAGTCTCGAAAACCTGGCTTAAATCTAAAAACCCATCAAACCACATTTACTATAAACATCTCCAAAATCAAGATAAAAAGCTAATTTCTAAAGACAAACAGCAGTACTTCTATAACAAGCAATCAAATAGGAAAAATAACCCCAAAATATTCTGGTCATCCATAAATAATCTCCTAAAACCTGGCACCAAACATAACCCCTGCCCACACCTTGACATGCCTCCAGAACAAATAGCCAGTATTTTCAATGCCTACTCTATAGACACTATTGCCAACATTACTGCTTCCTTCTCCACACCCATCCGTAACAGTTCTACTCCTACAACTGCATCATCCCATTCCTTCCCACAACATTCCACTACTCCCTTTAATACCTCTCAGACCTTGTATCATACCTCTCCAAGTGCTAATACATACCTTCAACTTCCTTCTCTATACCCTCAGTTTAACTTCTCTCCCATCTCCACCTCCTTCATTAAAAATCTTCTGTCAAAATTAAAACCAGGTTCAAACCACCAATAAAGCTCCTGCTGAAGTCATAAAAATTGCTGCTGATGCTGTGGCCTCCCCTATTAATATCCTGATCAATAGATCAATTCTTGAATCTTTTTTCCTTCTCTTTGGAAAAAAGCAATCATCATCCCTCTTCATAAAGGTGGCCCCTCAACTGATGTCTCTAACTTTTGTCCTATCGCTATACTCTCTCCTATCTCCAAAATCCTTGAAAAAATGTATGCAAAAACAACTCCTAGACTATATCCTCACAAACAAGATCCTCTCTCCAACACAGCATGGCTTCTGTCTAGGTCACAGCACATCCACTGCATTAATTTCATTCCTAGACATAGTCAACAAAGCTATGGACTCAGCACATGTTGTATCTGCCCTTTTCTTAGATCTGTCAAAAGCATTTGACACCATCTCGCACCCTATCCTTTTATCTCATCTATCAAACATAACATTATCTTCCCATGCAGTCAACTGGTTTCAAAGCTATCTTTCCAATAGAAAGTACACTGTCAAGTGGCACAATTCCATTTCCCCCTTTCTTCTCAACTCCACATGTCCCTCAAGGTTCCATCTTAGGCCCTCTGCTCTTTAATATTTTCATCAATAATCTCCATTTGGCCATCTCACAGGGCTCCCTTGTCCAATACACAGATGACTCGACTATAGTCTACTCTCCACCCAATGAAACAAAACTTTATCAATATACCCAGGCAGCCTTTTCCTCTGTGGAGACATGGCTTCACACTAAACATCTTTCTCTTGACTCACAAAAACTAAACTTATGATTTTCACACCCAAGAGACAATCCCAGGTAATAAATTCAACCTCAACATTTACTCACGCAACGGTACAAAAATCGAGCTAGTGGCCCATACCAAATTGCTAGGAGTAATAATAGATGAAAACCTCAAATTTGATTTGCATATTCTAAATAGCATATCTAAGACTCATAAGAAGATATAGTTGCTCTATAGGAATAGTAAGATCATCTCCCTCCCATTCAAATTAATTATAGCATAAGCATACCTGGTGCATTCCCTAACCTACAGCGATCCACTGTTCACCAATCTGCAGTCGTCCCTACAATCAAAATTATAAACATGCTATAACAAGATCGCTAAATTCGCTATGAACACCCGCCACTCTACTTACCACTGCATTGTCCTAAAAAAGTTACAATGGCCCAAACTTCCTAATTACTTACTATTCCTCTAGCTTACAATTACTTACATCTCCAACTGGATTTGTTACTTCTCTGATTCCTCCTCCGCCATTACTTTATTTGGCCACTGAGCTTGGTCAGTCCTTCTCTAGTCCAGCAAATTTTTTTCTTATCTCCTGCACTAATATAACATATCTGCTGCCAAACTCCTTCTTAAACCTAACTCTATTTTTTAACTGCTACCCTTTAATTACACATCACTAACATTCAGTCTACTCCCAATTTATACTCCATGTACTCCTTGTTTTTGTCTAATACCTTATGGATGTTGCTCAAACCAACACTCCATTGTTGTAAATACTGTACCTACTCACTTGTAATTATGATCTTTATACATCTGTTTGATTATTTTGTATAATTTTTGAGCAACTTTATTTTGTGTAAAGATTGCGAACTGTCTTTGGAATCTACTCTGTTTGCTTATGTATAACTTGGAGCTTTTCTCCCCGGGCCTCCACTGAAAATGGACTTTTCCTGGCCCAGTGGACCTTCCTGGTAATTAAATGCCAGTAAATAAATAATAAATATGTCCTTAATCTTGTCTAAGCAACAACTCCTTTTTGTTTGCTTTTTTATTTCCTCTGGCATATGTATGGCTGTATGAATTAGTGCAATACTGTGCTCATATTCCCTATCATTGAAGAGGAAAATAAATATGAAATGTGTGTGGAATGTTATTTTCAAAATACATGCAACACTGTGTTCTTGTATAACTAATTTGTAAACACAGAAATGTAGCAATTCATGGAAGTGTGCATTTCCTTTTCTGCAGAAATGTGTCTGATTTAACAGGTGATATTGAAGTAAAATGGCATGTTCTCAGAAAAGTTTGTACTGGTCATTCACTTGGCACAGCAACCCCACCCCTCTCCCACAACTTGCAGTCTAACTAGAGTGTGGAGTTGAGATTTCAGCCACATTGTATGTGCATTTAGAAATAATTAGTAACTGTTTCAGTTATATTTCTATGACCTGCACAAAACTGGCTTCATCTAATGCAACTATTATAACTCTTTTCTTGCAATGATAAAAATGTATAAATGTGTAATTGCAATATTGCAGTTTTTCTTTTTTTTTTCTTTTTACATGTAGTACTGATGTTGAATAAGGGATAAAAGCACAGCCATGATGAAAATTGTGTCCTCATGGCAATATTCAGGACTTATAAGAAACGTTTGTTTGGTAAAGGGGAGCTCAAACAAGCTGAGAGGAACACAAGTCATGTAGTTGTTGAAATCAATGCAGTTGGAGGCAGAAACTGAGAATTAGCCCAGTGCAACAAAAGGGCAAATGATATGGTAGCATATGCTAGAAACAAGGTCATGCAAAATGCAAGTTCCCATACCACTATGGGGTCCTCCAAATCTTATTTAGTTAAAGCCAGATGAATACATTCGGGTTGGCTGTGATACAGAAGATGATACAATAGGAATAATTAGAAGTGATATGGGCACTGCTCCATCTAACCAATGTCTGCACCAGCAGCAGCAACATTTGTTGGCTCATGAAAGTTTTATTTGTTCATTTATTTACTGACATTTGATTGCCAGGAAAGTCTGACTGGGTAGAAGCCCATTTGCAGTGGATGCCAGGCAGAAAAAAACCCTCCAAATTATTACAAAACATTTTAAGAACAATAATTTTGCACTCTTCAAAAATAGAACAAAAGCATCTGCAGTTTAAATAATTATAATAAATTAGACATAATATAAAAACATTGGTTAATAATCATTTCAAGGTATATGACAATCATTTAATATTGAAAGAAATTTTAGACTGTTTGTAACAAAATTAAAGGTAAGTTAGTCTAATACAAATAGGAATTGTAATATAAAGTGAGTGTAAAACAGGCTTATGGTATATTTAGAGAGAAAGTCAGGGAAGAGAATTAGATAGTAGTAAGGAAGTAAGTGAAGAAGGGAGATTAAGGAGGTATAAGGAAAGGAAAGGTACTTGTTCACATTTAGGGATATAGCTTATCCTGGTTTTGAGCAAGAACAGTGACAGTTTTAGCTAGGAGGTTTTTCAGAGTGGTTTCAAAAGATGGGAGGGAGGGTTTAGACCTGATGGATACATGTAAAGAGTTGCAGGCCTTAGCAACCTTGTACGAGTACAGACAATGCCCAGCAGATTTGCTAGGTTTGTAGACTGACAGGAGTTCTTGGTCACTGGATCACAATGACTGACTGGGAACATAGATGTGTAGAATGTTTTTTAGTGCTGGACAAGCAGATGGATGCTGGATAATTTTATAGGTGGCAAAACGTTGTGTACATGTTAGTTGATGTAGCAGTTCTAACCAATTTAGGCTTTTCAGTGCTATATAGTTGTGGATTCTGAAAGAGATATGTGCTGCAAATTTAGCAACTTTATTATAGCATTGGTCATGCTTTAATTTTTGTGAAGCCTGGAGGTTATTAAAGATGGAAGCACCATAAAAAGAATGGGGAGGAGATAAGTAGTGCCAAGTGTAGTTTTAGTTGCGTCGGTGAGAAAGTTTTTAGCCCTGTAAAGCATCCATAGTTTTTGATGAGTTTTTCTTATCCAATTTTGTACATGTAGGTTTAAAGTAAGATAATTATCCACTATCACCTCTAATAGTTTGCTATGAGAAGTGACTTCAATGATTGTATTATTAAGAGAGAGGACTTTAAATGTTGTTTTTCATGAGAGAGGCATTTGGGGAAGAAAGTAGTAGTTTAGTGTTTTTTGAGTTGAGCATAAGTTGTGAGTTGTGGAGCCATGTTTCAGTGCCTGTTAAAGCTTCCATAGTAAATTTTTGGAGCTGTACTATTTTGTTAGTTGTGCATCTGAGAGTGGAATCATCTTCATATTGTATTTGGGTGGCCTGTTGTGTGGAAGTATAGAGGGTGTTGATGAAAATGTTAAAGAGAAGGGGACCAAGGATACAGGCTTATGGTACACCAGTGGTGACTGGAAGATAAGGAGAGAGCATGGGGTGCCATTTTACTGACAGATACCTTTTGAACAGGTGGCCTTTGAAGCACAGAAGGGTGGGCTGAGAAAAACCTTGTGAAAACATTTGATGTAGAACTTTGCTGTGGCAAACTGTGTTGAAGGCTTTAGACAAGTCTAGAAATAAGGGCGAGACTAATCTGCCATTATCTCTAGCTTTATTGATAGTACCTAAATAGATTAGAAGGGCAGTGCTAGAAGTATGGGAAGGATGAAAGCTGAGTTCTGTATGGGATATTTCTTCCTCCGGGAGATAGTCTAGCAATTGTTTTTAATACATTTTTCAAGTATTTTGGCAAGGGGAGGTCAGATTGCTACAGGGCTAAAGCTATTCATGTCTGTTAAATTTCCTCTTTTCCAGATGCCTGAAATGACTCTTCTGGAGGTCAAGGACACTCTCAATGACAATACAGGTCTGGGACAGGGATGTGGTATATGTCTCATCTGCAGCTCGATTTGGATTTCTCACTGGAGTCATGAATCATGGCTCCAGTGGATATCCAGCATCATCTGAAAAAAAAGAGAGGGAGCAAAACAGAAAAAGAAAAACATTAGTACACAGCAATACATATTACCATGAATAACTACTTAAATAGCATATAAAAAATATTTTTCCACTTACCAACAAGATGACAACTGGGCATCTTACCATGCTGGGAGAGTCAGTAGAGTAAACTAGTGTGCCAGATGTGGGAATCATGTGCACTGCCAGGATAATGGGCAGAGATGTTGGTGATACAACGCCATGCATTACACATCTGTGTGCAGCATGGGTTCACTGTATTGCACCAAGCGCCTCAGGAAAAACATACCAGACCATAAAAGGCATTCATATTGCTGGCTTGGTCCTGAGGTAACACCAGGAAACAGATGTGGTGATCCACACATGCCAAGAGTACATCCAGGAACTGCTGCAGTACTCTCCAGGCAGAAACCAATGATATCCCTAATGTGCCCCCAGTCTGTCTCTGGAAGGTCCCCATAGCTAGTATAGTGAGGGCTATACATACTTCACTGTCCACAGGAATAGGAAGTCCACACATTCCTCCAGTGCTCCTGTTGGGGTCAAACATGCCCACTAAGAACCTTATAATTTCCCTGTCCACTCTAACCCTATCAAGGATTTCCTGATTATCAAAATTATAATGAGTAATCCTTTGCTTATATTCTCACCTTCTTGGCCAGTGAGCACTGCTGGGCACAAGCAGGTTTGACCCAGCCAAGACAAACAAGTCAGAACTAGAAATAGCAAAGCTCGCAGCAATTGATAGCATGTTCACTGATTGCAACTCTGATACACTTGGCGATGCTTCACTTAATATACCACATTTGTGACCAGTGCAGAAATGCAGGAAAATCTGACTATGAATTGCAAATGGTGAAAAAATATACTTTATTAACATACAAAGATTTGCATCACTTATTTCCATCTCATTATTTCCACATTTGCATAAACAGATTCAAGATCATCATTCATTGGTGCAAATGGCCTCTGTGAAACACAGTTCAGATGTGCTTGTTCACACACATGCAGGAGAGTCTAAGCACATTCGTGTCAATGATTATGAATGGCACTGCGGTGGTGGTGCTGCGGTAGCGTTGTCACCTCACAGTAAGACGTTGTCCTGTTCGAGTCTCAGCTAGAGCGTCTTCTGTGTGGAGACATGCATGAATAGGCGTACCTTTGTTGAAGGTTGTGCGTCAGGGCTGGCAACTCGGCAAGTAAAAATTTACTGCCAATCATTAGCGGACCGGAGTTCCACTGTGGTGACCCCTAACTGGGAAAAGCCGAAAGACACAACAACGTGTCAATGACTATGAATACCAGCCTTAGAGTTGCTTGAAAAGATTCCTGGTTTGTCAACACAGGTTGTTTTAACATCAGTTTAATGACTGTTTGTCATAGCCTATCACAGACAGATTATTTAATTTGTATGGTAAAAAACAAACAAGATGTGCTTTATACAATGTGAAAATTTGCACTTGGTATTGGTGCTTTGGCTGAACATCAGCACATCTCCTGTCAATAGAATTTCATTAAAAATACATATATATGGAAATACTACTAGACAATCAATCTGCAAACTATTACATGCCTAGCCAAAATCCTGGCAGTAACCAAAGGTTAGAATCTGACCATGTGTTTGTGAGGTAGACACCTTAACCATTATACGTATATATATATATATATATATATATATATATATATATATATATATATATTTATTTATATATATATATAGAGAGAGAGACAGAGAGAGAGAGAGAGAATATCTGCTTTTGTGCATTACTAGAAACAGACTGTAAATTATGTGTTCTTTTTAAAGTATCAAACACAGCAAAGTGAGTTTATGCAAAAATTTGATACAAGGCTTATAAATCCATCAGCAATCTCATTAAGTTCTAGTTTAGTTGTGAACTTACTTATCCTTTAGTTTGAATTCTTCTTCTATTGTGTCATCGTAAAGAATGACATTTCTGAAGTAATATATTAATTGGCACCATTAGCAGACACTTCAGCTGTCATAATATTAAGCAAAATGTTAATTTACATTATTTTTACTCCATTTTTACCCATACAGATCTCACATAACTATTCATGAATACCTTAGTTTAGATGCAATATTTCTGGTAAGTGACTATGTATATATTTAAATACGTGCACACATAGCTCAGAGGATTAAGGCTACAGGCTATTAGCAAGCTGTTTTCTGTGGCCCAGGGATTGATTCTGTCAGTTTCCATTTACTTAATCGCATGGCTACAGGCAAATGACTTAGCCAAACAGTACTACCTGGTTCAGTGTGAATGGATCAGTGCTCTAGCCTGGTTAACATATATATATATATATATATATATATATATATATATATATATATATGTATGTATATATATATATATATATATATATATATATATATATATATATATATATATACACGTGTGTGTGTGTTTGGAGTTTTGCTAATTTAGATGAAAAGAGATTTGATTAGTTGAGTGTCACACACACACACACACACACACACACACATACACACACACACACACGCACGCACGGACACACACATATATTACACATACGCGCGCACACACACACACACACACACACACACACACACACATATATATATATATATTACACACAAACACACACACACAAATGCACACACACACACACACACACACACACACACACACACAAATATATATTACACACACACATATATATATTAGATTCGCACACATACACACACACACACACACATATATATATTACATACACACACACACACACACACACACACATATATATTACACACACACACACACATACACGTATATATCACACACACACACAATTACACACACACACACACACACATATATATATATATATATATATATATATACATTACACACACACACACACACACACACACACACACACACACACACACACACACACACACACACATATATATTACACACACACATATATATTACACATACACACACACACACACACACATTTAGTGCTCTTAAAATAACCTACATAGCATAATATTGACAGCAAAAATGTCTAAAGTCAAAAATTATCTAAACACAAAATAGGAACAAAATCTAACCACATTCAAAAGCAATGTTTTGTAGAGAGCCAACTTGCACCCTGACACCCCTTTCTAATTATGTCACTCCATGGCTGTACAACAGAGAAGGAAGGACATATAGTCTTCCCAAGTATAACTTTGATTTTGTTGATGTTTTGTGCTTAGATATTTTTGAATATAGACACTTTTGAGTTTAGATGTTTTTGCCTCTGGTTTTTCTGTAATAATGTAGGTAATTTTTATACATTTAAAGTCATTATATTTGTTTTAATGGGACATACTCTTGCATTCCAAGTTGATCTCTTTCTCCACAACTCTGGCAACAAAATATGACTCCGGCATTTCACTTCCAGAGATAAAAATTAATAAGTTATGTTAAACTAAATTGAAAGACAGTAATCAAGGTGGTTGCATCTCTGTTGAGAATAAAGAATGTTAATAGCCCAGATCTTTATCCAATACCTGGATGTTTCAT
This sequence comes from Protopterus annectens, assembly GCF_019279795.1. NCBI lineage: Eukaryota > Metazoa > Chordata > Ceratodontiformes > Protopteridae > Protopterus > Protopterus annectens. The sequence goes on along the minus strand of NC_056727.1, from coordinate 9,277,304 downwards.
TGCAAAGATTTCTAAATATATTCTCCCTGCACTTACACCTTTGTATAACATATTACTACCGATGTGTTTTCTACCAAACTCATGAATGGTGGCCAACATATTACCCATCTACAAAGATGGAGCATTTGATTTAAAAAAACAACTATAGACTGAACAGTATTACATTGTTAATTGGTAAAACTTTGAAAAACGCCATTTGGTTGTGCTAGAGGAGGATAAAAATGGTTTATTTATTGGCAAGGTTTTAGTAAAACAAGTGGTCAACATTAACAGATTTAGTTGACATCTATGAGCAAGTGAGTAAGGCCATAGACTCAGGTACTGGAGTTTGTTCTGTGTATTTGGACTTATGAAAAGCTTTTACCAGCATTTCCAATCGTGTTACTATAGAATGAATGAATGATTAAGCTGGTTATAAATCGATTTATCTCTGAAACATATGTATCAGAAAGTGAAGGTTAAGGGCTTGTATTCAGTTTTCAGGGATTGAAAATGGGCTCTGCACTGTTCAGCCTAGTATTGTCATTAATCCCATTGTCTAAAACCTACTGGAGGATGAAATACGCACTTAATATTAAGACAGGTGCACCAATCTCAGCCATGGAATATTGTAGCTATTTTAATCATTATTTATCAAAATTGTTCAGTTGACTGAACATCAGAAGTTTAGAAATAAATCATGGCAAGGATTGTGTATTTTTTTGTGTTTGGGGGGGGAGTTCAATGACAGTCTAATTGTAATATCTGTATGGGTAGCTCTGAGTTAAACGAAGTTACAAAGTATTACGTATCTTGGAATTAGAATTGCCAACAATTTCAGGTTTAAGAAAAATGTACAAGACCATTACCTTACTGCAATTGCATATGTTCAAAGATACTTAAAAATTAATTAATGATTGCAAGGCATAGTCATATGGTAATAAGCTTGAGAATATTGGACTGTACTTGGTTAGCTACAGATGCCTGCAAGGAAAATTGGGTATAGCTTTTAATGCCCTACATATTGAAAAACTAACAGAAGTATTTAACTTAAACTCTTCCAGCCTCAAGAGGCAGGCAAATTACTTACTAACTTAGAAGGTGTTGAACCATCTTAATAACAAGGTTAATCACTCATTGTCTCATTTGTGAAATAAACTCCCTCTGGGAATTATAAAAAGCAACTTCATAGATCAATTTAAAGATCATTAGACACATGAATGGTACAATCTGCATACTCAGTACAACTGGAATGTGCATTTTGAAACGTTTTACAGACCTAAATGCAGTATATTGAAACTATGAATCTATCCTCCTATCTTCAAATTTCTGTGAACTCAGGGTTAGTGCACATGGTTAGAAGGAGGTAGGTGGAAGCAGAATGTCCCCCTATCGGGAATGTATAAGGCCCAGTTGCTCAAACAAAAAATGAAATCTATATTCTGCTACATGGAAATTCAATTATTTTATAGTTCAGTGACTTGGCTTCTTTGAGATAATATTCCACATTTCTTATTCTGTAATTGATTGTGTGTGTTTGTGTGTGTGTGTGTGTGTGTGTGTGTGTGTGTGTGTGTGTGTGTGTGTGTGTGTGTAAACAGGCAGACAGACAGATACATCAACACGACAGATGCACAGATCATAGAGAGACTAGTAAATTACATTAATTATAGACTGATATGGTGATGTTGTATCCCCATTTTAAGGATTTGTTTTCTTTTTTGCCACTTGCTGAGCATCTCACAGCTGTCCCTTACTAATAATCCTATAGGACCTGCTTTCTTTTAGGTGCAAAGGTATAGCAGGCTGTCATACTCCTGAATGTGATTATATCGCTTTGACTTTCCCTATTCCCACACTTGATGCATGGTAAATGAGCCCATCAGTGAAGGAAGTGAATAGGTGAATCCTTGTGCCTGTCATGCTTTCAGTATCATTTTTTACAGTTAGTTGCATACCTGCTGCAGCTCCTTCAGTGTCCACTTGGGGCTTCTATACAGTGCATAATCAATAGCCCTCACTTTAAAAAGGCAGGGTTAGCAGCTTATTACAGCATATCCTTTCACTCCCTTACCATGCCTCAGTGTAAGAACATTACTCAGACTGTGCTTACTGGCATCCCACAGGTAGTATTCTACACTATTAGAGTGGTCATATATTTTATTTGCTATGTATTTATTTAGTTTTACTTACAATGTTGTCTTCTCCTCTAAACAATGAATACCCAGTCAGATGTTTCTTCATAAGCACTACCGTCTTCCCACGCACACCTGAAGCAGCCCAAAGTGTGGAAATGCAATGTTGAAAGGCAAAGGTTTTCCCACAATCATGCAAGCAGTGATGTTGTCCCCAGTAACCTCCCTGTAAGAGGGTACATCCATTTTATTTCTGATCCCTACATTTAAAAGCAGAGCATGCATCCCAAAACACAAACATTCCCAGCATCCTCCTCTGACATAATTCCTCTCTGTATCATGCTGATTCCTCCAGTACTGGGGTTCTTAACAGAATGGGATGTCTGGGTTGGGGGCTCTACCCCCTCCCCATGCCACACAGCTGGAACTGAATGACTATTTACTGTGTATATACCCTAAATATTTGATTCCTGTTTTGCACCACCTAATTCTATGAATTTTGTGTAAACTGTATAGAACTTTGAGGGGGATGTGGGGGGAAAGCCAGCATACTGATGTGGTTTAAGGGGCACAATACCACTGCAAGGAAGCAGGAGCCAGTTAAACAACTGGCACCACTTGTGTTTTATAGTTCTGACAGTAAGCCAGTAATTAAGAGTTGGGTTCTTCCAATGTAAGAACACATCATATATATATATATACATATATATATATATATATATATATATATATATATATATATATATACACACACACACACACACACACACACACACACACACACAGTGTGTTTGTGTGTGTGTGTGTGTGTGTGTGTGTGTGTGTGTGTGTCAGATGGCATGTGAAAAATACAAATGTATTGAACAAAGGAAACAAAATATATAACATGAAAGGAAGCTTAGACCGCTGAACACTGTAATTAGGCCAAATTATAGAAAAAAATTAATACAGTTAATGCTGCCCTGTGGGTTTAGTCATAACACTCAGTACTAACATACTTATACAGAAAAGAATGGATTTCAGTTCCATATTAAAGATTATTTTCTATAAAATATATGTGGAATTTAGAGTTTCACTTATTTTGAATAAGTATACACTTTCTCGCACACGATCTCATATATAGGTACTTTTCAATTTATTTGGTACAGCAATCAAATAGTAGAGTTACACTTACTAGAAAACATAAGTGGGTGTCACAACTAATGGAAGATTAATTCTGTAGAGTAAAATCAATTACATGTACGCAGAAACTGTATTCGTAGGCTGAATTTTGCCAAGTGGTTTAGTTAGTTGCTTTTTTCAGGATGCCTGCATTGGATGCTTATATGTTTAAAAAGTCACCATCATGGTCATTTCCTAGTTGAAAGGCGAAACTCTTATTGAGAGAAACCAAGTACCTAACTGTCCAAAGAGTTTTTATTGATCCAGTGGCAGTGACAGCTACATGGAAAGGGGGAAGCCTGAGTTCAATCCTCAAGCAAGGGTTAGTATTTTCTTTTCATAATGAGTTATTCATACATTACTAGGTTCATAGTTCTTTTGTACATAATCTTAATAAGGACAACCTGATACCTCCTTGTTCTTAGGTTCATCAAAATGTTCTAATAAGGTTTCACGCAGATTCCTACTACACCACATTTAAAACTTTAACTTCAAAGACATTATAATAAAAATGGTTCAGCTGATGCCTAATCTAACGAATAAAATGTGTGAAGTTGGAGCACACCCTCTTTGACTCTCTACTGATTCCTGTAGGAGCACCTGAAGGTTCAGGACTAGGCCCATTACTGTTTAACATATTCAGTAATGACCTACATCAAGGTGTGAAGGAAGCCACCATAGTCAGGTCACTATGATGATGGATCCACATTAGTCTGAGCAGATGGAATCTACTCACAACTGCAATCTATACTCAGCAGTCCTTCTCATTAATCAAACAATGTCTCAAATCTCACAGCTACTTCTTAACCTAAGCATAACTAAACTAATATTTCCTCCATATTCATAATAATAAGATGCAATGTATAAACCTTGTCCTATTTCTCAGTTAATGATACTAAAATTGAGCCTTTGTCCCAAACAAACCTTTTAGGATTTACAATAGGCAATAATGTAAAATTTGATCACCATATCCGAAATGCCTTCACACACACACTAACTGCAGACTCAAACAATTCTACCGAGTAAAACCTCCCCTAATCCCTTAAGTACAAATGAGTTTGGCTCATACCTTTCTAATTTCAAGGCTCATTTATATATCTTCACTACTAACCGATGAGAAGCAAGCCAACTAGCCCATTTGTAGCAGTCCTTCAAGAAAATCATTACATTTTTATCTTGCCTTAACAGTAGCTCCCAAAACCGCAAAGTACTATAGGAAACTAAATGGCTTAAACTGTCCAGTAGCCTTTCAAAACAGCAATTGATAACTACATGCAGAATCCTTTGCTTTCCAGAAACAAAATCCATCCAATACTAATTTAATACAATGGTACAAACCTACTCAACAGCTACACTGAACATGTCAAAACCTTGTTAACATAGAAAAAAAACTAACGCATTTCATGTAGACACTCTCACGCTGTCTCTCTTATCTTCTACATATTTAAAGAATGGAATAAACTTTATATGATAAGCTTCCTCTCTCAAGGCATTTAAGAGCTTCATGTTTCCATACCTTAGCAACAAATGGTTATGCTTCCTTATCAACAGAAACTAGTAAGCCTCCGCATTATGTCCCTTAGATAAGTCACACTGTATTAGTTGATACATACAACTGACATTAGACTCGCATATCTATAAGGGCTCAAGTTTACCAGCCATGAAAGTAGTTACTTCTTCCTTATTGACAACAGACTACTCAGAGTTTTACATGCCCTCATTAGTAGTTTATACAAAGTATACATTATAGTGTCAACTGCTACTAATTTCACTTGTCATTGCATATGTTTGATCGGTTTACATCCAATTGGTCGCGCAGCCACAGGTCGATCCGGCAGAATTTCTAACCTAATTGTCGAATCTCATTCGCGCGAATGCGCAGATTGTCACGTACAGCATCGAATTCGAATTTTCCGATCGCACACCCGCCGCAACAAGCGCTACCATGGGTCGAGAGGGGGGTATAGTGGCCTGGCCGGTTTTCGGTATTCTCGGGTTTGATATCCGAGTAGCTTCAACATTCCACGGTCCTGGCGTCCTGCAGTCGGCATTTCCATGTTCGGCCATCAGCCGTACGTGCAAATGCATGTACACCTGGTTGATCACACTAACCCAAATTTGCTGACATGAAGCTATTATGTCATACCTCATTGATGTCAATATTCTTTTTACTGAATAAAAGTCTCCTCCCTACCTGTAACTTCTATATGCATTTACCCGTATAACATTTTGCTCTCTAATGTGCCTTTTTATATTGTTGTTAATTTTTTATTACTAACAACAAATATAAAAACTGTCTACAACTCTGCATAAATCAATGTTGCATTTCTCTGCTTCATTATTCCAAGCCGTCAGTGTTTTACTTCTTTGTATTTTACAGCTTTTCAGGCCTGACCTCTGCTGAAAAAGGGCACTACCCAGTCAGACTATCCTTGCAAAAATAAATAAATAAATAAAATAAGATAATATTATTTTGCAAGTGGGAGCACATTTTCTGATGGTCTTCTTGATATTTTATCAAGACGTTTAAGCAACTGCATATTAGTTTGTTTCATAACACATGAGCCTTAACCACAAATATAATTAATCATTTTATTTCACAGAATCATATAATGTTTCCATGTAGAAGTTCATTCCAAAAGTGATCATTTACATCTAATTGCACATTTTTAGAAGTCCAGTAAATGTCATGCCAATAACACAGTGATTTTCCCTTATTTGATGCCTACAGGTTAGAATTTTTAAATATTTTACAGCAATCAAATTCTTGCTGGCTTCCAGTAACTGATGATGTGAGCAACTGAAAGTCTCCATCTCGTAAAACACCAATTTTTTATGTGTTGTGTGCACAAATGTTTATACAAATCTGCTTGTCAGTTAAGAAATTGTCTCCATGCCTATGTGTTTTAGAATTCTGATATTACAATTGTATTATTCCAAAAAAATTAAAGTTAACTTTTAAGTCATTTGTTCAGATCGCATTTTCTTTTTCCAGTAATTTGAACTTGAAGCACTCAATAACTGTATTATGAAAATCTCTTGCACTTAATTCAATCAAAAACAGAAGCAGAGTTAGGAAAAGGTGAGTACTTAGATAACTGATATTTTTCACTAACAAATGTATTGTTGATTCCAAGCCAGAAATTACAGGCAATAAAATATAAACTTATTATGAGAGCCATTCAACAGAGTTGAAAAAGATAAAACTAAAATTATGCACACTATGTATGTCAGAGTCAAGTCCAATAGTGGTTAAAAACGACAACATAAAAACAAGCCCATTTTAAAGAAGAAAGAAAAAATAAGATAAAAATTAAAATAAATGTCTAAAACTATGATTGAACAAGTTCATGAAGTGGATTTTGGTTGCATTGTTTCATCAAATTCAATAGCTTAGTCCATGGGTTGACAGAATTAGTATTTGAGGATAATCTACTTATTTTGATGACAGTTCCTCTGTCAATGACTTCTCTAGGAAAGGTTAGGAATTATTTGAAATCAGAAGGCGTTTACTATATGTGTTCAAGACACATTTGCTTGAGACACATGTCCATCCTGCCACTCAGTTGTTTCAGCAAATGCTTTAACTCCCACTAACCCATCTCCCATAATATTAGCTATCTCTCCCAGGACCCTTCTCCAAACCTTGCAAAATCTCAACCAGTGTCTAACCCTAAAGTCCCCATCCCTTCCTAAACCTAAAATCCCCTTCCCCCTCTTGTCTACAATTGCTTTCTAAACCTAAAGTCCCCACTCCACAACCCTAAAGTCCCTTTCCTGCCTAAAGCTAAACTCCCTGTCCCACTCCCTAATCCTGAATTCCCCACTCCACTCTCTGTCTCACTCCCTAAACCTAAAACCACCCTCCCATCTCACCTTTCCTTCCCATTTACCTGGTCTGTGGCAATCACTTGCATGCATCCATCTCCTATTACATGAGCAGGTAGTGTGGCAGCTGTGTCGATAAATACATTTGAGTTCGAGGTTGAACAATTGGTCAGATGTGGTTATAGCCATTAGAGTATCTTACTGTGATTTACTGGAATTCAAGGAGCTGAGAAAGGAGTGGCTGTAGAGCATCCATTAAGAGCCCTGGTCTTCATCCAGTTCCTAGTAATGGTGGCCTTCCTCTCCATTACTACAACGATCCATACTAAGTAACAATCTTCTATTTTAGGGTGAAACTCATGGATATGTTATATAAGTCCAAAACCTTGACCAAAATTATCGTATCTGACAACAAAGCTTTAAGAAAATAGTCAAGTGCAAAGATAAATAAAAATTTTAAAAATGGATGCTGGAAATGCAAACAATATTCCAAAGCAATCTGTCATCATATAATATCTGATTGTTTACTTTTAAGTTAATTTTTGTGAAGAAATTGACCAATTTTGTAACTTCACTTTTCATAAAAAAATACTGTTGAAGCAATGATTTGAGGTACACATAGGTAGAGACCTGTA
>NC_056727.1:9059566-9264566 GCF_019279795.1 Protopterus annectens | reverse complement strand
CCAGAGTTCTCAAAAACTCATTGGCTGTAATGGAGACCAAGGGAAGAAGAGTTTGAAAGTAGGAAATGAGAGTTAAAGCTTTTAGAGAAGGCAGGGATGCCAGCAATGGCACTGTCTGAATACTGCAACCCAGAAAGACATGATCCTGAGAGAGTCAGGGAAGACTTTTTGAAGTTTATCATGAACCCCAGGGTCTGAAGAAGAGAAACGGCAAAATAAAGAGTTTGCAAAAGGACCTCCAGAGAGGATGCCTGAATCAGCAGGTCATCAAAATAAGGAAATATTTGGATCCCTTGAAGCCTGCAAAAAGCAATCACAGGAGTGAAGCATTTGGTGAACACCCTTGGAGCAGTAGAAATGCCAAAGGGCAAAGCAATGAACTGAAAATTCCAGGAAGCAACAGACAAGATGGATTGGAATATGGAAATAAGCATCCTTGAGATCCAGAGACACGAGAAAAGCCTGAGGGAGCAAGAGAGTAAACAGAGTCTGAAGGAACAACATCCAATAGGAAGACACCTTCAGACTAAGGGAGCAAAAGATGAAACAGAGTCTGAAGGAACAACATCCAAAGGGAAGACACCTTCAGAAAAGTGTTTAGATGAGAGTGGTCTAGAGTTGGTCTTCAATACTCTCTTTTCTGGGCACTAGAAACATTCTTGAATAAAACCCCTTCCCCTTTGGGACATAGGCACCTCTTGAAAAGTACCTTGAGATAAGAGATTTTGAAGAACCTCTGGGAAAAAAAAGAATTTGTTCCCAAGCATGCTGAGGAATGCCCATAAAAGGAGGACGGAATATCCACACCATGAAGTACCCATGACAGATAATTGACAAAACCCAAGAATCCTGGATGATTCGAAGCCAAATAGGAAGAGAAAGGTGAAGAGGAAGAGGAATGTGGCTGTGAACAGGCAGATAGTAAGACAGTACCTGGTTTATCAGGAAAGGAAAGCTTCCCTGCAGTCTGATGGACCTTAGCAGGAAGAGCCCATTTACCACCCTTTCTACCTTTAGCAGGAGGGCAAGATTGCCTATGAACAAAGGCTGGCTTAGAAGGGTAATTTCTCTGAAATTTAGGCACAGGAGAAACAAACACTTGTTTAAACTCCTGTAAGGCCTTCCCATTGTGCTGAGGAGACTTAAACAAACCAGTAGCCTCTTCTCTAAACAAACGTTTATTATCCAGAGGAGCATCCATCAACTTGGCCTTAATATCATCAGGTAAAGGTTGAAGCCTAAGCCAAGAATACCTCCTCAGAACTGAACCAGAAGCAGCAGCCCTAGAAGAGGTATCTCTTGCATCATAACTACTCTTGATCAAATGATGAACTACTTGAGAGGAAGTCTCAAGCTAGGAAGAGCAGAAGATTTGCTCTCAGAGTCTGGAAGATCAGACAAAAGCTGACAAGTCTGAAAAAGAAGAGCCAACACATACCTAGATATATGGTTCTGATAATTAATTGCCCTAAAAGCTAGGGTAGACAAAGTATAAACCTTCTTACACAGCCTGTCCATGTTTCTGGTCTCCTTGTCAGAAGGCAGTAAATTGGATGAAGGAACCAATTTAGACAGCTTATTAGAGACTACAGACATCGCAGAGGGGTCAACAGCAGGGCATTTGAACAAAAAGGAACAATTCTCAGGCACCCTATAAAACCTATCAGGCTTTTGGAAGCAGGGGGTGAAGAATCAGCTGCTTTAGAGGCATTGGAAAAGACATCCAGTAAAGCAGCCAAAACAGGATGAATAGCTGCAAGTTTAGGAGATTCCATTTGCAGTAACTCATAGTACCTCTTATGGATATCAGAGACCTGAACACAATCCCACTTAAAAAATTCCATCATCCTACAGATTGTGTCCCCAAAGGAAATTTTCTTAGGAGTATCAGGACTATTAGATTCCTCCTCCTCTGACCCATAGTCCAAAGGAAAAGGAATCTCAGTAGAATAAACAAAGGATTTTTCATCAGAATCCAACTTTTCCTTAGAAGAATTCAGTTCCCCGGGCCTTTTAAGTGGAGAAGAGGACCAAGGAGGAGCAGGAACCAAAACCCTTGAGGAGGCCTTAATGACAGTAAAGCATTAAATAACCCCTGAATAAAGGTCTGCCACTCACTTTGTGGAACCCTGGGAGCAGAAGAAACATGTTTAGTTTTTTGTTTCTTTTTTAAGGGGAATGTCTGTCCTAGAAAACTGAGAAGGCTCTGACTCAGGATGGCATTCAACAACTGTAGTAGCACCTTCTTCCCTAGTAAGAATCTGCGGAACCCCCCTTTACCCCTCAGAAACAATCAACCATGGTTCACCCTGAACATCCAAAATGGATGCCTGCAAAGCCTCATCGGATGTGCTGCCCACCAGATCCTCACTGCCCTCCAACTGAGACACAGCAGAGAAATTTAACAACACAGCCAGGTGAGCCACTGAGTTTGTAGCAACCCCGGGAGAAGCACCCAGCATGGGCTGGACAGCGGAAGATTCTGGTCATACCTTTTTCACCTTCTTCTTCCCTGAAGGCTATCCCTCATGGTGGGAAATTCCTTCCATTGTATCTTTAGCAAGAAGCTTAAGACACTGATTCTCAATATACAATGAAAGGGAAGAAAGCCGACTGTGAAGGGTTTTCAGGACGAATGCCTGACAAATCAAACAAGACGTATGGTCATGAGAAGCTCCTAGACAAAAAAGGCACTTATCATGGCAGTCTTTATGGAGAATCTGTCTCCCACACTGGCAATTACCCTGCCTGGATGGCATTAACCCTAAACAGTGCAAAAAATTCAAGAAAAAGAACAAAACCCCAACTGGGAACTTATCTGCAACAGTGAGGACTTCAGCAAACAGGAGTAATCACAAAAATGCAAAAAAAAAAAGGCAGAACACAGACGTAGGCAAGCAGACCAATGGTTAGAAACAGTATTCAGACTGGCAGCAAAGATGTTCTGAAGATGGTACATCTGAACATCACCTTTGTGGCTTACGCTACGTGAGGAGTGTTTGGCTGATGGTTAGCATACCTTAAAGCAATGGTAGGCTTTGGTAGACTGCCCAGATATCAGGCTTCCATGGCAGGGAATCTCATATGTAATGAATACTGCAGCGGTGAATGTAAGGACATCTGAGGATTACAGTCAGTCAAATATACTACACATATTGTTCAAAAAAATGCATGTTGATGTAAAACCTGCTGCCCTATTAAATGCTTAACTAAATATAGTCAGTCAAATATGCTACACATTAGAGTTTCATACTTTTATTGTTCAGAAAATGCATGCTGATGCAAAACCTGTTGCTTTATTAAATGCTTAAGTAAATAACAGCAATATTTCAAAAGCTATCCTCCATTTTGATCTTTTGTCCCCCACTATTTTTGGATTTGCCTTGTATTGTTAAGAGAAGTGGTTAAGAGGTGTGCTATCTATTTGACATTGCTAAAAGCTTTACTTGCTTTCATAGCCAGTAAAACACTAAGCACTCATCCATATTTTTTTTCTGTAACTGGTAGTAAAAGAAGCAGATAAAGTGCCATGCACTATAAATAATTATGATCGGGTGACTAATCATAACCTTTTATTATGTGCTGTTGACATGGCTGCCTAGACTTATTGGCATTCATCCCTCATGCACACACTGGTTAAGATCAGAGACCAGCTGTTAATTTTATACTGTTTGACCAATGCAGGCATACATTTCAGTTTACAACAAGGTTAATTACTGTGGCATTAGAGGGGAAAAATGATAAAGTAACAATCCAAAACATCTTCATTGTTTTAGTAAATATTTATCGGTAATTTTATAATTGAAGAGAGTGCTTTCGTTGTTTTATTTTCATTTTGTTTTTGGGGAAGAAGTTTAACTTGGCTATATATATATTTATTCCATTGCTTGCTATGATCACACAGGTTGTTTTACATCCAGTCAATCTTTTTTGAATGAGTATGCTGGGTTTCAAATGGGTATTTCAGCTCTGTCTACATATATGGCATTTGCATTTGTTATTTTGCAAGTTCTGCATAACACTGGAGACACTGGTGTACCTGTGTGTTAGTTTTTGGCCACAGAAAGCTACTATTCTTCCATGAACTCAAGGATGGAGATGCACGATATGCCAACAGGCTGACCATTTCAAGATTTCCTACCTCAGATTCTACTCATATTTGTAGTCATATATGTAAGAGTTTGGTTGATGGCAGGCACAGCTATAAACACAAAGGTTCCCAGACAGACAGTGAGATATTTGAATTAGTTTTTGCCATAATATCGCTGGAGTCAGTTTCTGCTACTTTTAAAGTCCTGGATGAGGATATGTAGTAGAAAAATTTTACCTTAAAGCTTATTAGTACTACTATTTACCACTGTAAGGATCCAGATGTAACAACGGGACTACTACTCCTGATGTTATAAATGTCCTAGACCCTCAGCCATTGTTTGAAACTTTCTGGGATGTAGTTCTTGTACAGATGGCACTATCTGCTGGAAGGGTGTACTGGTTGCACTTACCTTTCATAATGACTTATGAACTGTATGTCTCCTGCTACCAAAATGCTTATTCCTACAAACAGTTTCTTGAAGATCCATTCACATTTGCAAGGTGCAGTATTTTTTCCAAAGTAAGAATGGCAAAGAGTTGACTTCTAACAGCTGGATGTATTTATTTGTTTATTTGTTTGTTTGTTTATTCATTTATTTATTTATTCATTTTATTTATTTTTTATTTGTTTGTTTGTTTATTTATTTATTTATTTATTTATCTATTGTTGTTATTTTTACAGACTTACATTTGTTAACTGGATGTGTTGGTCCAAAGACGCTTTTAATGCATGAGCCATTCCAATTGGCAGTTGAGAAGATAATTTTTTACATTAAGATTAATAATTAGTTTAAGCATCATATTACCAAGTATCACACAATTTTGAGGTATTTTGAATACAAATAATTTAAATAAAAATAGTTATACAACACAATAGTAGTCGTAATAGCATATATAAATAATAAGCAAATATGGACATAAGTAAGCAGACTGGACGCAGTCAAATAGAAAATAGCAAATTACAGGATCTAGGTAATTTACAGTAAGATGGTGATTAGATGAGGGAAAAGCAGAAGAGGTGGGCTGTTGAAAAATAGATAAGTATAAAGAAGTGGGAAGTAAAGAAAGGGAGCTCTGTGACAAGACTGCAGAAAACAGTAGTAAAGAGTGTATGCTATGGCTGAAAGAGCTAACATGCAATATATAGTAGAAAAGTAACAACACAGTTAAGGTCAGTTTGGTTTTGTGCTCAATGTTTTTTCCATGGTTGTCAAAATAGTGACACAGAAAGGAGTTCCTGGTATGTTTATTCAATATTTCTCTGAAATCTATCATGATGGTGGTGGATTTGAATGGCCACTTTAAAATTTGTGAGTAATCTGAGGAAAGTAAAGGTGCTCCTTGTCGCATTGCCTGAACGCATGTACCTTGGAGAATTTAGTTAATTTATATTTTTTTCCTTGAACTTGGAAGGACTATGCAGGCTTGAATTCTATTCATATGTATATTCAAGTAACATATAGAAACAATGTTTTTATCAAGTAATGCATATAATCAAGTGATTATATACTTAAGATTTAAAAATCCAATGTGCATTATAAAAGATCTTGTTGTCCATGGTTGAAATTCAATCACAAAAATGGGCTAAAAGATCTGCATTTTAGAAAATGAAATAGGAATGAATGGCTCAGCAAATACCAAGACAAATGACGAAATGCACTTGTCTGAATTAGGAAATGCCAATGTATAGTGCAATATAGAAAAAAATAGGAGAATTTACTGCAAAGAATTAAAGCTATGAGTTGGAAACAAGACTCATCTTGTATTTCTTGGTTTATTTTCCTCAGTCTCCTTTTGACAGCTGTTCACTTAACAAGGCAATGTTTTCTGTCACCCATGAAAAGAGGGATTCATGCCTAGTGGGTTTATTTGGTAAACAAATAAAGTATTAGGTTTTAGATCTGTTTTTGTATAAGAAAAGATTGAGAAATTGTGAAGCAGCATGCTAGTTTCCAAAATACCATTGTGATGAACTAGAAAACATTCTGTGTGAAAGTCCACTATAGTAAGAAATTCTTACTTTCAAGTGGTTTTACCCCAACTGTACTCTTACATAATTGTGTATGTAAAAGAGGCTACACCTGACACACTGAGATAGAATGATGTATCATTAGAAAGTCAGCATCTTTCAAAAGCACAACTATTATGTCTACAATGAGACATTTAAAAGCCTGCAAGAGTATATATAATAGTAAGAAAAATGACAAATAATGTATATTTTCTGAACACTTCCTCAACAAAGGAAATTGAGCTGCGTTTGGCATTAATTGGCCTAACTGTACCCATAACAACTTAAAAAACAAAACATAAAAAGTCATGAGCATTCAAAAGCCATGTAGCTGAAACAGTGGTCTGTGTGTGTGTGTGTGTGTGTGTGTGTGTGTGTGTGTGTGTGTGTGTGTGTGTGTGTGTGTCAACACACACACACACACACGCACACACCTACACACACACACACACACAGTGTGTGTGTGTGTGTGTGTGTGTGTGTGTGTGTGTGTGTGTGTGTGTGTGTGTGTGTGCATGTATTAGTCTATCAGCATAGCTAGGGTTACTGAGGCCTGAGATCTTTTTGGTAAGTAAATGCTGAGGTCTCTCAAGTTGGTTTAGGTATTTGGTGTGGTCTATGCAGGAGGGTGTATTATATTCATTTATGAACCCAATAAGGAATGAATTTAGTCTAACAATAACATTGTTGGACTTGAAGGAGATGACATGGAGGATAAACTTTGCAAGGCAGAATAATTTTCTAAACACCACAAAGATACAGCAGTCAAAGGAGAGTCTGTTATTAATATATGTACACAAACCCTCAATGACTGTATCAAATTTAAGTGGAATGTTATGGATATGGTAAGCAGTAGTAATGTTAGATTTACCAATGAAAGTATGTCACATTTCTAGGTGATGAGTAGGCCTGTGAAGCATTTGTTTTGGGCAGCACTTGCTACAGACTTTGAATATTGGAATAGGATCTGATAATCACCCACAGTTTGCAAACGTAGTTAGCCAAAGTCCCTTGATATCAGTTTAAGCTAAAGAAGAGTGGACCCGGGACAGAGCCTTGTGGACCACCACTAGTGACATATTTATTTCTAGAGCAAATACTCTGACCTTAGCCATATAGATTCTGCCAGACAGCCAATTACAATTCTAGTGAATTATGTATGGATTTATGTTGCACTGGGAGAGTTTTCAATAATCCCAACATGAAGAATAGTGCTAAAGGATTTGGCAAGGTCTAGATAAGCAGTGCAGACTGTAAGCCCTTTATCCATAGTCTCAGTAACCCCATTCAAATAGTTCAACCAAGTTGAATAAGCATGCTTTGTTGTTTTCAAAACCAGTCATATGTGTATCCAGGAATATAAGGTCACCTATATCATTATTTAATTGTTCAGCTGTAATACTTTTCAAAGCTTGGAAATAATACTAGTGAGACAAATAGGCCTCTAACTGCCATGGTCAGTACCATCATGCAAGGACACCACAGCTGCTGTTCGTCACTCCTCATTGGCAAAACCAGTGGAGAGATTCAGGATGAAGAGTTGTTGGAGGGGGATTTCCTAAAAGGGCTTTATACTCTTAGCAGGCATCCAGGGATATTGTCAGGACCCATGGAAGTAGTGTTTTTTTTAAGTTTAAAAGTGGCAACAAACTTGATCCAACCTGATGTTAAATAAATGAAGTGTGGGGAGCAATGGTGGACAGAGAAGGGGGGGTAGATGGACTGAAGTTGGAAGAGATTGTCTCAACAAGCACAGTAGCAATGAACTTGGGGTCACTGAATTTAATTTTAGAGTAAGGTAAACATTAAACAATAAATAAACAGATAAATGATCAGTGGTGATCTTATGCAGAGTGTTGCAACTTTTGGCAAGTTGCCAACCCATGCAATCCCATGGTTCATTGTGAAGGCACCCACAGAAAGCCCAGGAATATCCAACAGTTTTATGAAAAGCTGTGAGCTACTGTATAGGATCGCAGTAATAACAAGTATGTATTTTTTTAAACCTGACAGGCAGGCAAATATACTGTAATTTACAATAATGTCATTGTATAGTAGCAATACACCATACCTGAGAAGTGGATAATTCATATTTTGACTTAGGAGGCTTGAATTTGATGATTAAGACTCCTGTAGCCAAACAACACTAAACAACACACCTTATAGTCAGTAAACCTATAAATAACGTACTGCCTGGCTTAGTCTAATGCTTAAATCATTCATATGTTCTTACTGTTTCTTAAATTTTATTTGTTGCATTTTAGTTCATGAAAAAGGTTTGTTTCATTGTATGCTTTATTGTCTCTGTCCTGGATCATGGATGAAAAGGATCTTCTGGGACTCAGATAGTTAACGAATAAATACATGACTAGGTATATCTGTACTTTAAGCTTCTACTTATAAGACAGTTCATGTAAAGCACTTAAAATACCTTTTCTTTATGGTTTCTGTTATTCACTATCATATAATGCTGAAATAATTACCCTACACTGTCCTTTGATATATTCTTCATGATACCCATGTCAGAATAATAACATTCTTCTTTCTTGCACCAGATGTAGCTTTAAATGATTAGTCCCTTAAACCCATTTGTAACTTACCCTAATGTTTGGGCTGCATGTGTTACTGTAACAGTGGACTGGTATGAAGAGAAGCAGTTAGCAGACGTTAAAACCCTAATGCAAAGACATTTCTTAAATGATACCTACCTTGTGCATAAACTAAAACCCTTCACCCTTCACAGTTAAAATGCATTATTTGGGTTGAACTACAGCACACGAGATCCATATAAAAGTGGTATAAGATTCAGAGATACTTATACCCAGAGCCAAATCATAGCCAAATGGGGGGCAAGATAATGGATCAGGGCCCCTATACATACATACATACATACACAGCAGCCCCCCCCCACCCAAATAGCAATTTAAAGGTCAATGATGTATTTTACTTCAGTATATACAGCTGACATTCTAACATCATTAGTACAATTATTACCATACAGGAATTTGCAGTACTTGTTTTCTTATTCACATTTACTCTCATTAAATCTCCTTACTTATAGAATAAATCTCAGCCATTCCTCTATCAGAGGTTTTGTAGTACTCTGTGACCATATATTTGATGTTATTTGCCAACAATATTTTGACTAAGATTGATCTTCACTGCTCAACAAAGTAAAAAGGCTTTCTATAAAATATCTGAAGTGGAATGTGATTCTGGTGAGCACAGACTGGGGGCAGAGGTTAACTCTCATTTCAACATCTTGTTATCTGACAACAATGTCATAGAAATAGTGCAGGAAACCAAACTTCTAGGAGTAATCATTGACAATAAACTTTCCTTTGACCTCCATATACAGCAAAATATAACGAAAACTCATCAAAAAATGGGACTCTTATATAGAAACAAACATTTCTTAACTACAGCAACCGAAGTTTCCCTTCCAAAAACCTTTTTACTTCCCTCCCTTCTTTATGGTACTCCTATTCTGACTAATTTATAAACTTCTACCCTAAGCAAGATGGAACAGTGCTACAACAAAGTTGCAAAGTTTGCCACAAACTCTAAATGTTGCACACAACACTGTAAACCACTACTAGAACTAAACTAGCTTCAACTTCCCAGCCAACTTGCTTTTATTCAGCTATCCACTCTGTACAACCTTATTTTCAAGCCTACTGCCTGCCCTGCACTAGCCAACTTAGTCGCACTTATACACCAAATAGATCCCTACGATCAGAAGATAAAAATCTCTTAGCTATCTCAAAACCAAAAAAAAAAAAAACAGGTCAATCTCTGTATTCATATTCTGTCTCTAAACTATGGAATTCACTACCTCTTGCTATCAGGTCTATGCCTGTCCTAACACGCTTTAAATCCTCTTTAAAAAGATCATCTCCTCTTCCACACTAGCTCATTTTCTTCTTCTGTCACATCTCACTCCTTCATAGCCAACATGATTCTAATGTCACTCCTAACTTCTTCTCTGTTTCTATAGCACATCCTTAAGCTACTGCTCAGTCTGTAATGCCTCTGTTCTTACCTCTCTCACTACCTCTCTGCATCACTAACTTTTCTGCTGTTATTTTCTAACTGAAACCATCATTATATTTTTATGCACTGTAACAACCAATGTCATACACTGTACTACCTACATACTACTTTTCTATACTTTATGTACTCATAGGCTATGTATATATTGTCAGAATGACTAAAATGATCTATAATGATATAGTTCTATAGAATTCTCCAGATGTGTAGTATATCTTGTAACCTAGTTTACGTTCTATCAGCTTATTTTTTCATAGTATTCCCCATGCCACTTATATTGCTTTTGGACTATAATGTATTTGTATTGCACTGCATGTGGAGCTTTTCTCCCCAAGCCTCTGCTGAAAATGGGTTCAGCAGACCCAGTCAAACCTCCCGGTAAAGAAATGTCAAATAAATAAATAAACACTGCATCCCTGATGGTGCTAGGTTCTTTGGTCTGATTAATAATTGGGACTGCTTGTGTGAGATCTCTGCATGTTCTGTGTGTGTGTGTCCATGTGTTTTTTTTTTCTAGATGTTTTGGTTTCCTCCTGTATTCCAAACACATTCTTTAAGTGACTTTTTGTTCCAAATTTCACGTAGGTGGTTGTGTTGTAAGAATGTGACTGTGTGCATCACGCAATGATTTGCTGTCTTGTTCAGGACTTGTTTCTCTGCCTTATGCTTGTTGAATGTCAGGATAGGAACCTGATTGCCAAACCACCCCAAAAATGGATTAAGCAGTTAATCAGGGAATGACTGGCCTGTTAAATCAATGAAAGAAAGAATGGATAAATAAGTGTATAACCACAGCCTGACTGCCACTAACCTACATTGGGCTTTCATAACATCTGTACTCTGGTTGCCACCACACATGACTATGCTAATAATCACCATTTTCTGTTTATTCTGTGATTTGCAAAACGGGTGATTTTGTCTTGTGTTTATCAAAATTCTTATTTATGAAATGGATCCTTTGAAATTTCATTACATAACTGTGCTCCCCATACAATATTCACTTTGCTGAATTCCTAACAATACACAGATCATTTAGTAATATTATAAACAATATGGATCCCAGGATGCCGCGGTGGTACGGCGGTAGCGTTGTTACCTCACAGCAAGAGGTTCCCCCGTTCGATTCTCGGCTGGGCTTGGGAGTGCCTTCTGTGTGGAGTCTGCATGTCCCCCCCTGGTTGGGTAGCGTTTGAAAGACATGCGTGTGTAAATGGGCGTGCCTTCATTGAAGGTTGGGCGAAGAGCTGGCACCTTGGCATTTCATAAAAATCTACTGCCAATCATCAGCGGACCAGAGTTCCGCTGTGGCAACCCCTTACTGGGAAAAGCCGAAAGACAAACAACATCAACATAAACAATATGGGTCCCAGAATGGAGCATTCTGGCATTCCATCGGTGCAAACAACACTCTGGGAAATGTATCCTCGCAGCTCTGCATGCTACATCTTTACATAAATAGTCTTCAAATTAGCCGATCAAAGTATTTGAGAAATAGAGTGCCGAAAACTGCTGAGATATCTCAAAATGTTACATATCCCTAGAGTTTTTATTTATTTATTTTTATTTATTTATTTTTATTTGTGGTGGTGCTGCGGTAACATTGTCACCTCACAGTAAGACATTGTCCTGTTCAATTCTCAGCTAGAGCGTCTTCTGTGTGGAGACATGCGTGAATGGGCGTACCTTCGTTGAAAGTTGTGTGTCAGAGCTGGCAACTCGGCATGTAAAAACCTACTGCCAATCATTAGTGGACCGGAGTTCCACTGTGGCGACCCCTAACCAGGAAAAGCCAAAAGACACAACAACATTTAGTTATTTAACATTTGTTTAGTGGGAAAGTCTGTCTTGGAACGAAGCCAATTTTCAGTGGAGGCCCGGGGAAAAACATTCCAGACTGGAGTGGAACTGAGTGGAACAAGGAAGTATAAAACACCAAAAAGAAATGAGGTTTGGGACAAACCAATTTGTCCAGGGACTATTTTGGGGAAAAGGGGGGAAAGAGGGGTAGTATAGGAGGAATGGGGAAGGGGGAGGGAGGGGGGGTTTCTGTGTGGTTAAGTCAGGTAGCTGGGCTCTTGACATTAAGGGGTTAATTGGCTTGGGTAGTTAGGGGAAGTGAGGTTGGTTAAGGGAGGAACTTAGCTTTTATATTTTGGCAGCAGAGGAAGTGACGTCACATTTAGGTGTGAGTTGGTGACGCTAACTCACATCCAGGAAAACCTGTAGGTACTTCAGTGGCAGGTAGGGCATGGATGATGTGTGTGTGGGTTGGAGTGCATCAGTGATGGGTTGGTAAGGCCAGTGGGGAGTGTAGTTACAGTGTTTTTTTTTTGGGGGGAGGGCTTTGGTATTTATGTACCAGATGGACGGAGAACAGGGAAAGAGTGCAGTTAAGAGTGGAGGACAGCTGTATGAGTGAAGCAGGGAGATGGGGTTCTGAGTGAGTGAGGGTCACATGTGTGGAGGGTAGGCAGTAGAAAGACGAGTTGGGAATGGACTCAGTGTTAGTCGCTGGGCTGGTGGGGGAGTAGCGACAGCATGGCTGGCTGACGTATGTTTCAATTATCCTGCACAAGGGTTCCTTTTATGATTGGTTTCTTTTTGTTTAATAATAGCTGACCCATATGACTTGTTTTTTCTCTGTTGCAAAAATAAGCATGCTGCCATTCTGTATTAGTTATTGGGCACTGCTGGTCAGTCGCAGCATTTTCATCTGTTTCCTGGGTCCCCTGTCTTACCTTGTGCGGTTCTCTTTGCTTCACAGGCTGCTCATGGTGGCCTCATGGTGCATAGCTTCTGTTGGGTGGGGTAGTAGGACTATTCCACAAATTATCTGTTGTGTTCCCCGTCTCTACCTCTCATTCATGGGTGATTTTGGGCCAATCTTCTAGGAAGTCGGCGGGGGGGTAGTCTTTTCCCAGTTGCAGGTCTTTGAAGGGGGGGGGGGGTTCGGTTGTTTTCCGGGCTGGTAACTGTGCAGGAGGTTTTGCACATGTACCGTGAGGTGCTGAACTGTTGATTAAACCTTGGCATGATGGAGAGCTCAGCTGTTCCCGGTTTAGCCTGTGAGCTCTACCGGAGTGAGAAATAGCTCAGAGAGAGCTATAAATTCAAGTAAGAACTAAAAGAAAAAGAAAAAGAAAGAAAGAAAGAAAGAAAAACAAGATACTTTCACAGCGCATTCATGGGTATGGGGGGGTGGGAGGGCTTCACACAACAACTCATAGGCCGGGTCAAAAAAAAAAAAACTTGGAATTTACATGAGGACATTTACAAGCACTGGTATGCTATTAAGAGGAAAAGTAATGATAACACTTGCAAACATATATCGATCAGTGTGGCTTTTTAGATTTCATGTTTTACACAGCTGAGTGGCCTAGTGGTCTAATGCACTATGCTGTAATTGACAGGGTGCTGGGTCCAATACTTAGTAGGGGTGTGTATTTCCAGACAGCCATTTCAACTTGCAGAGTTAATGACCTTTATAGTCTGTGGGAACAAAAATATATTGAAACCTATATTAAATTCAGACAGGTTTCTGGGCTTAAGGCTGCTGCTGCATAAAGCTTTTGTTAAAGTCAAGGACCTTGAAACAAGGATTCATTATGACTAAAGATCAAATGCTTTTAAATTGTTGTGTAATGTATAATATTTCTGGTGCTGTTGAGTCTTTTCAGGCAAAGGAATCATAAGGAATGAAAGTCTTCCCTGTTTATTTCCATGCAATGGTAGTTTCAAATCTGTGGCTGTCTTATTTATTTCCATTTGCCAGCTTTATAAATCTATATAGGTGCAAACTGTTTATATTATAGTCTTTAAAGATCTTGCAATGGAAACCAATTAAGCAATAGATAATGACTGGGCTATGGATGGATTGTAGATATTTGCTTATTAGTACTGGAATTAGACAATAAGAGCCTTATTATATATATATATATATATATATATATATATATATATATATATATATATATATATCAATATGGGAACTGAGCCATTAAGGAAGCATACTTTTGAGGCAATTAGTAGCACAGGCAGAAGAAATGTTTCAAGGGGTGTGTACTGTTGATGTAGAAGTGACAGAGCAGGTGAAGGAATCCAGTCAAAAGAGGCAGCGCTCCACTCCAAGGGCTACGGTGATGGCTCATGGCAAGAGGCAGCGAGTATTGAAGGAGATAGTTCCAGCTGACCCATCAGTTCCAGGTGGAACTCAAGACGGAGGATCAGGTAATGATCTTGCATCGACTATCTTGGCAGGTGGGGTAGACACTGAGATTGTGGGGTAGTTGGGGAGGACAGAGAGTCCACTGGGATGGAGTTTGGTAGTGAATGGAATAACATGGGGGTGCAGCTGTGGAGGTTGCAGGGATTTCTGGGTCAAGTGGGGGTGCAATTAGGGAGGGCAGTGCAGGGTCAGTGAGTAGCACAGGACTGGGTTCAGAACTTGGTTCTGATTTCTGCCTTCGCCCATGTGACTAGATAACCACACAAGCCTTTGGTCAGGGATCGAGTGCAATCTTCTTGACACAGCACATTCCATCTTCAGTCAAGGAGAAAATTTGGAAAGGGGAATATGTGGATGTCTTTGAGCTAATTGAGGTGGAAGGGGTACATCAGCTGGTTGAGGCTGAGTCAGCTAACATTAAAGATTTGCGGTCTGCCTTCGCTGCACTGGGGAGGAAGAGGGTAGGAAATTTTGCCCTAGGACATAAGATAACAGGGTATTCAGTTTTGTTTATTACATGACGGTGCAGCTTGAAAAGTTTGGCACTTTGGCTTTGCCCCTTTTGGGTTACTTTCTCATGATTTCGGAGGCACAGCATTTATGGCTAGGGAACTCTTGGTTATGGTATCACCCCAGAAGCGGAAAGCAGTGGATCCTTCTCTTCGCTGGGAGGTGCAACATCCTCACAACTGGTTGGCTACCATGATGGACAGTTATGGGGGATTAATAGGGGGGGGGAGAAGGGGTTGGTGTGTGTCGGGCCTTTAATGGTGGAAGTTGTTCGTGGGTAGGATGCAAGTTCTTGCATGCTTGTTCAAGGTGTGGGAAGAATCATCTGGCCATTCAATGTGGGTACCATGAGATTAATTCTATGACTGTAAACTTCGCACCAAGGGAGGGTGGCTTTCCTTCTGCTTAGGGTTTTCAGACCCTTAGGGGTAGAGGTAATTTCATTCAAGGTGCTTAAGGAGGAGATATTAGATGAGTCTGCATGTCCTCCCTGCGTTCGTGTGGGTTTCCTCCGGGTGCTCCGGTTTCCTCCCACATTACAAAGACATGCATCTGGAGCCTTTCTTCCCGGGCCTCCGCTGAAAATTGGCTTCGTTCCAAGTCGGACTTTCCTGGTTAACAAATGATAAATAAATAAATAAATAAATAAAAATAAATAATTTACGTGGATTATGGGGAGGTGGACTCTTGAGGGGGGGTAGGGGAAGGGTCACATTTTCCCATTAAGGTGGAGGTTTTATGACAGATGCTCCAAGGCTTTCCTGATCTTGTGCTTAAGGAGGAGATATTAGATGGGTTTTATTAGGGGTTCTCTATTAAATCTCAGGTAGATGGAGATGGTGTGGTTTGCAAGAATCTGTGATCAGTGCAGGGCAAGAAGGACATCTTGTGGGGTTTGCTTGAGAAGGAGTGTCAGACAGGTCAGTTACTGGGCCCGTTTGGCAGTCCACCTTTTGACACTTTTAGGGTTTCTCCATTGGGACTGGTACCAAAGAAATGGGCAGGGGAGTTCAGGTTGATTCACCACTTGTTGTATCCCAAAGAGAGCTTGGTTAATGATTTCATTGCAGGTGAGGATGCCAGTGTTAGTTGTGCATCCTTGGATGATGCTGTCAGGGTCATTAAGGGTTTTGAGGAGTTGTGGTTAGGGAGGGTGGATATTGAGTTTGTTTTTCATTTGCTGCCAATCAGGCAGTAGGACTGGCCATTACTGGGCATGGTACTAGGTAACAAATTTTATTTTTTCAAGGCCATGCCAATGGAGTTGTTCAGTTGCCTTTTTATTAAAAGTGGGTAAGAGTAAACACCACTGGGTTAGGGTGAATAAGTTGCTTTGGGAGGGTTTGTTGCTTTGGTTTTGTTTTTTAGATCAGTTCAATGGAATTTCTTTTTGGCAGGTAGACTGGATGGGGCAAGAAGAAATTCAATTATTCACAGATACAGCAGGGGGCATTGGCATGAGGGCTTATTTTGGTGTACAGTGGTTTGCAGCTAAATAGCCTCTGCATTGGAAGCAAGAATAGAAAAGGAAGGTCATGCTTTTAGAGTTGATGCCAATTTGGGCAGCTTTGGTAATTTGGAAGGAGCGTTTGCAGGGGACACGGGTAATTTTCCATTCAGATAACGTGGCAGTGGTATGGGTGCTGCAGACAAAGATGGCCAGGTCAGAATTGCTATTGTTGATTTTGCATGCGTTGGTTTTGCAGAGTTTGATCATTCATTTTCATTTACAGGGGTGGATGTGCCTGGGGTGAGTAGTGCCATTGCTGATAGCGTGTCCCAATTTCAGTTTTTCAGGTTTCGGCTGTTGGCACCAGGGGCGGAGGAAGTGCTGGTACTCCTGCCAGAGAGGTGTGGAACCTTGGGTCAAGGTAACCAGGAAGTTGGTGCGTCATTCT
Source organism: Protopterus annectens (assembly GCF_019279795.1). NCBI lineage: Eukaryota > Metazoa > Chordata > Ceratodontiformes > Protopteridae > Protopterus > Protopterus annectens. The sequence goes on along the minus strand of NC_056727.1, from coordinate 9,247,783 downwards.
TGGGTGGTATGTACAAGGAAGGCTTACAGTAGGGCTCATTGTGAATTTGATCAGTTTGTCTTACAATTGCCAGAAGATGAAGGGGTTTGGTCCGAGGAGTTACTGCTTCCTTACTTAGCTCAAGCCTGGGATTTAAGCAAGGCCTTACAAATGGTTAGGGTGGATTTAGCTGCAATTAGCATTTTCACACAGGTATCTGGGTTACATGGCTTTAAGATGTCTTGGACAGTCAGGCGTATGTTGAGGGGATGGGAAAGAGTGGCTGGAGAGTGCAGGGTTATCCGATGGCATTGACGAGGACATTGCTGAAGGTTTTACTGAAAGGTTTAGCCTTACTGGATGGTAACTCCTTGGATTATATTATGTGGCTCACTTTGTGTGTATGGTTATATTTTGGTGCATTCCATGTGTCTGAGTTGTTAGGATCATTACTTTGGAGGGATGTAATGATAGGCCCTGGGACGGTGATTATTGGGCTGCGTAGGACTAGGACAGATCAGTTGGTGAAAGGTGCATTGATAGTGCTCAAAAATGATAGGAATGATAGGCTTTGCCCAGTAAGAATTTGCTACAGAATTAAGATGGACTCAGGTGGGGGGCCCATATGACTTGGTTTTCTAGATGGCGGTTGGCAGAAGGGTGATAATTGGTCGGCACGTTATCAGTAGAGTTTTTTGTTCCATGGGTTTTCCAACTGAGAGGTTTGCATCTCATTCCTTTCACATTGGTAGGGCTTCAAACTTGGCTAGGGATGGCAGTTCCACTGCGATTATTAAAAGAGTGGAGAGGTGGTCTTCTAATGCATTTTTATCTTATGTTAAATAAGGTTTGCACTGCATATGTTATTACTTTTCTTTCTTTCTTCTAGGAGTGCAGATTGTCATCCTTGGTCATTCTTATATCCATTGGGTAGAGAAATGTGCAGCGATTAGGGTGGATGGACAGAATTTGGGTTTGTCTCAGATAGTTTGGACAGTTACTTGGGTCTATATTAGATGCACAAAAAGACTTTAGGGTGAATGCTCACATGAGCGAAAATGCCGGGAATCGAAACTGTGATTGTGGGGTCGTGTTACAGTGAGGAGTGGGATATTTGCCCTTTCCTCACTGTAGTGCGACCTTGGAATATATCATTAGTGGGGGTGTGGGGGGGACGCAGCCCCTCAAAATAGCAAGTTCGATTACCGGCATTTTTGCTCATGTGAGCATTCGTGGTAATGTATTTTCGGTTTATAATATAGACCCCAGTTATTTGGCATGGGGTTAGAGAGCTTAGATGGGATCAACTGATGCATGAGTTTGAAGTGGTAAGGTTGAGAGTAGGTTATCCGTGAATATTAGTGGTTAACTTGGGCGGTAATGATCTGGCAATCCTTGGAAGAAACAGTTGGTGGATATCACAGCAGAGGATTTGTTTAAATTGCAGACTTTGTGCCCTGGTATGTGTATATCATGGTCAGAGATAGTTCCACATTTGACTAGGAGGAATGCGATCAATTATCTGGCTGTTGAGTGGGTTAAGAGGTTTGTTAACCAGAGGTTGGCCAGGCAATTCGGGGACTTAGGCATGTACATTGTAGAGCATAGGGACTTCAAAGACAGTGATATTGTTTGGTTTTAATCAGATGGGGTGCATTTGAATGATGTGGGCTTATATTTGTTTAGTGTACATTTGAAATTGTTTCTAGAGAGTATGGTGAAGGTTATGAGATAAGTGGGGGAGAAGCCTGTGATTAGGCTGGTGGGCACAGAAGAGGGACAGGATTGTCCTCTTCTGTTCCCCCTCTAGGTGGTGGTGTTGAGTTTGGGGATCAAGTAAGTTGCTGGACACTGCTTGATAATAAGTGAGCTAATTTGGATGCTGCTTATTTGAAAGGATAAGCAGGTATGCTGCCCATTTAAGGTTTGGTCACTGTGAGTAGATACACTCCCCTGATGGATGATTTGAACAGGGTGAGTGGGTACGCTGCCCTGATGAATGACTCGGCCAGGGTGAGTGGGTACTCTGCCCTGAGGTTGTTTGAAAGAATGCGAAGTTTCCAGTTTTTTGTTGTTCTATGTGAATAAAGTTAATGATTTGGTTGTATTAATAAAGGTCATCAACTGTCTTTTGGTGTGAGTCATTTAAAGGGGACCGTGACAATTAGTATTATCCGAAATTTAAATTAGGTTTGTCTTGCCTGTGGTAGAAACTGACCAATGTGAAGCAAACATCACAAAGTCAATTACAGATGTACCACTAATTAGACTAAATTTAATTTAATAGCTATCTTAAGCACAGGAACATTTCACTTTCCTCTCTGAAATCCATTCAATGCTTCAGTATATTCCTTAATGTAGACATCTGAAGACTGCAGCAAGGATGTGGAATGATAGCAGATCAGTTTTATTTCATATTGGTATTTGATCACACATAGTATTGTTTTAAGAACCAAATAATCATTGTAACTATGCCAACATGCCAAATATAGATTTATTCCACAGACAGTAAGCTGCCAGGATATTGCTCCTTTGGCACATTGTACATCCATCACCACAGCCTCATGGTGTTTAGGCTGCTAATACTTGGGAAAGTTATACTTTTTAGCTAAGTGAATTTCTCTGTTTAAGTCACTGCTATTTGTATAACAGAAAAGTGTACGTAATGCTTACATGCATTTATCTTTTAACAGTATAGCATCAAACATATTTGTCACTAAATGTGCTATTCACCTTTTGGTACAGGTCATCCAGCCCATCAGATCTGCAACCAGCTTCTAATCAATTTTAAAGGAGCACTCAGACGAAATCGGCTTGTTAACTATATGCTGCATGCACTATATGCACTATATGCTCCAGCCCTGTCCTGACTGATGATAAAAAAAATAATACTGTCAAACATGCAATTCTTAGATTATTTCTTTATATGCTTGCTTTAATACATTTCTAATTAAAGGACAAAGAGACATGAACATTTTCCCTTTATTTGAATCCATTAGCATGGTTTACTAGATAAAAGTTAAAAAAAAAAACACAAGACATGATAAATGTAAATATTGATGTAGCTGACTAATTTATGTTCATTTCACCTTTCCTCAGTTAAGTAATGATTTACATATGTTATAGTAGTTCAGTATCTTAAAACACTGTTAAAGTAGACCTGAGCAGATTTAAAAAACATAAATGAAAACAATTATAAAATATGTTGCATTCTTGTTTTAGCCATGTCAGATTTGTTGAATGATCTCAGTAACTATGAATCAGGGGATGCAGAATACACACACACTCACACACACACACACACACACACACACACACACACACACACACACACACACACACACACACACACACACACACGTACACTTACATATGTCTACCTGATAACACCAAAAACCCATATAATCAGAAACAATAACACCAAAACAAAAACAGAGAATCTTCATTTCAATGACTCCACATAACACAGAAAATTTTATTTATTAATTTATTTATTTGACATCTGTTGACCAGGCTAGACCGACTGAGCCATTGCCCTTTTTCAGTAGTGGCCCGGGGAGGAAAGCTGTACAGTACAAGTAAGCAAGAAAATTGCATGATACAATACAAATTATAAAGTACATTTCCTTTACAGTACAAATGTGAGGAAAAACAATAAAAAGAGACATTTATACAGCATATTAGGTATAAAACCAGGTAATAAAAAAAAAACTGGCAAAAAACTCATTTGAATTTACCAAGGAAAAGTAATGTAGAGCATATTTACATGTTTAGTGGTTGAGAACAGTAGTACAAGGTTAAATTAATACATAGGTTTAAATCATCTGAGAATAATATAGAAGTAACATTAGCATGGATGAGTTCTTTATGCATTAATATTAGCATGAGTTAAATTAATACAGAGGTTTAAATTATAGTGGAGAAAAGGGCAAACTCCCAAATGCTAGCCAACTGCCTCCTTTCCCTGGGTAAGTTATCAGTTATATGAGGAGTAGTTGAAATGAAGATTCGCTGTTTTTGTCTCGGTGTTATCGTTTTCGATTATGTGTTATCAGGTAGACCCATATATACATATAGATAAATAGATAAATATGGGTATACTTCAAAGGATCAAAATTTCACAACATAGAACCTTTGATCAGTGAAGACCAGTTGCAGAAATTGTGAAATATCAAAAATAAAACAAAGAAACAAAAAAAAAAATCTAACAGTTGAAAATGTCTTCTTTCATGTTTTTGCAGGGGGGCAAGCCCCCCTGCACACCCCATACCCCCTGCTAATTAAATATACCAACTCCAAGATCGCACTACAGTGAAGAGAATGGTAAATTTTCCGTTCCGCACTGTATGGTGATCTCCATTCACAAGGGTCGATGTTTCACAACATTGATCATCTGGTCTTCGATGATCAGAGGTTCAATGTTGTAAAATTTCAATATATATATAGATATAGAGATATATATATATATATATATATATATATATATATATATATATATATATATATATATGTGTGTGTGTGTGTGTGTGTGTGTGTGTGTGTGTATATATATATATATATATATATATATATATATATATATATACACACACACGCACACATGTATACAGATATATATATATATATATATATATATATATATATATATATATATATATATATAAAAACACATACACATAGACACACACACATATATATATATATATATATATGTATATGTGTGTGTGTGTGTGTGTGTGTGTGTGTCTGTGTGTGTGTGTGTGTGTGTGTGTGTGTGTGTGTGTGTGTGTGTGTGTGTGTGTGTGTGTGTGTGTGTATATTCAAGTTGCATGATTTGTCTGTATAGGTACATAGGCATTTCCTTCTGTAATTGGTCTAATTACAACTCAGTGCCGAGGGATTATAACATCAATTTACCTCTCTGGGATGCTTTAAGACATGAGTTAAAGTTGATGGAATGATTTCCTGACTAACAATGCAACACTGTATTTAAAGAAGAGACAATGCCAAGACAAAGATATTAAGTACATAGGAAATTAAGCAAGTCTTAAAATGGTTATAAAATATGGTGTTCATGAGCATAGTCTCACTTATAAATGGTATGATTTCCTAAAAATAATGATAATTTAGTTATTTTGCTGTTTGCTCGATAAATGCTTTAGTCTGAGAATTGACAATATAAAAATAGCTTCTAGCATTATGAAATGTATATTGAAAATTAAGAGAAAAAATATTTTTAAAATGCGGGCCAGTGTCTTTAAATAAAATTGATAATAAATTAACTCTCATTTTATTAAATTCTACAGTTGAGACTAACAGTATTTTAAACTGTATTTCTGAGTCAAAGGTATATGATATTAGTAAAGTGAGAAATATTCAGTATTCTATTATTAGTAGTAATAGTAGTACTAAGAAACTGCAAATATTAAGACAGGGTAACAAAAGAATGATTGTGTGTGATATATCTAAGATAAGATCAGCTGTTTCACAATTTATGATCCTCTAGGGTCATAGGTGTGTACTAGGTTAACAACCAAAGGGACTTCTTAAGCCTAACCATCCATCTCAAATCTCTGACAAGTTCTAGTACCCTTGATAAGTGTAAGCAGGGGCTTGGAGGATGAATCATTTACAATTAGGGGCCTGGGAGATTAAACATTTACAGGCTGCCTGTGTCCTTTAGTGACATATGTATGAAACCAGGGATGAATTAACTGTTCTCCTTCCAATTGTCCAAGTTACATGTAAATTGGGTTAGGGAGGAGCTCTGCTTCACATGGATGGGAAGCCTGCTCCAGAGAAGAGGTAGTCTCTGGGATATACACACATCTCTCCAGTAGGTCATCTTTATATCACAGGCAAGATTTAAGTCATTAAAATGTGTAATGCTGATGCTGTTTGTAGTTTCAATCCATTCCAGATTTATATCATGTGGAATCTCGGAGCCAATGGGTTTACAAATAAATAAGACTATTCACATGCACATTAGGCCTTGTACCCTTGAATAGAAGGAATGCTACTACTACTCCAGAACCAAGTTTATCTAATTACTGAAAAGCTGATGTTTCCAATGGCAAGGAAGACCCCAGTTTCAAGCGGTTTATTGTTTTAGGTTCTAGCACTAAACACTGCTGACTTGGTGTTACCCAGATTGGAATTTGTAATGTCAGGACATACTTCATGTAAACTCAACTAAAAAGGCAAGAGATTCAACCAGTATGCAAAAACCAAAGTGAGACAGATTCAGGACATCCCTTTTCAAAATAAGGGTGGCATTTGGCCTTTTTTACCCATGCAGACCCATTGGGTCCCCTACATTGACATCAATTTACTAGTCAGTTTTTTCAACCAAATATTTTATTCATAAAATTAGGCATTGTTCTTGTGTGGAGACAGAATGCTGCTCAAGGTCAGATCTTTGCCTTCTTTGTTGACCTGAGTGGATATATCAACAATGTCTGTCTGTAACTCCCTTAGGTTTGAATGTCTAAGATTATTCGCTGCCACATGGGCAATTACAAGGTTGTAATTCTGTATGGGGTGATACAGGGACCTTATGGCCCTAAGTGACAACATAAATGCAAGCACTTGATAATTACTGTGTTTATGTGTCTTGCAATGGAGTTACCCAGAGCAATAACTAGAGTGGGGCAAAAGAGGTGCCTGGCCAAGATGTAAACTGTTAGGGGACCCAATCAGCAGCTAGTGATGTGGTACAACTGCTGTATCAGTATTCATTTATGGAGCCATGGATGAAGTTAGGTTCAGATCCAGTTGTAGCAGCCTTAAGCACTTATAGAAGACCTTCTTTTTGCCTTCAACTTTGGGTTGAGGGGGGAACTGCCCAGGCCACCAGACAGTCTAGCTATGACTCTATAGTCAAAGATGCCTAAGACATTTCTGTGATATTCTACAGGCTTATATGACCTTAGACTGCAGACTTGCAGACAAGATAGGTGACTCCCAGTAGCACAGAAGCAGGTTTGCATGTGTGTGTCTGTGTATGCATCTTTGCGCAATAGAATTTTGTCTTCATGACTTTAGCAAGCTAGGAAGAAGTGGAAGTCCTAAAGCCCTAGGAGTCTTAGCATTTTTTTTTGTTTACTCTCTCAGTATACATAGCAGTGATGATGTATGATGCATTAATAACATAGTGTTGTAATGTAGTATTGTTGAGCTATTGTTTACTGACCATGGGTGGGATTGATAGAATAGCCTCCAATTTAAATAAATAACTGTATCTCCCCAGATGGAACCAGTCTGTATTAGAAGAAATAAGTTGTTGATAAATATAAGACAGTTGCTGACTATGTCAGAAAAATGAGTGATAACAGGCCAGTTAAATATAATACAAAAGCAAGCAGAGACTCCATGGTGAAAGCGGGTTTTGAAGTCAACAAATATTGTATATAACATGTAAGATAATTTAGACACAGTATAGATCCAACATGCAAAACAGCGATGATTGAGGTCATTCAATATAAAACCAGGTAAGTCATAATAGTATGGAGAACCAATTCTTTGTGATTTTTTTTTTATGATAACTGGTTACACCTGTAGCTATGTGTGAGTAATCAGGAATTATGCAGCACAATGGAAGGGAAAATTGATGTAATTAGTTTAAGAGGGATAATTTTACAAAATGAAATTTTTTGTGTTTACTAACAAGAGCCAATGAAAGAGGAACTGAGGAAATACTGTTGTCAAACATAGTTGGGAAACAGCTACTTAGGCACTGGGACTCAGATCACAATAAAAGCTGGCTGGAAGTGAACATTTTATCGCCTAGCAGTCCATAGCCAGTTCAACTGAGCTTTCTCAGGAAAACTTTGGAATGTTTATAAATTAGAATTCTAATCTCCATCTTGTTCAGCTGTTCTTGGGTAATTACTCTCTTTTAAATAATGTATTTATTTAGCATTTGTTGACTGGGTTAGTTCCACTAGGTTAGTAGCCTCTTTCAGGGGATACTCAAGGTGGTATTTATACTACTATTGGATATTTGTCCAGGGCATCAGAGAACTTCACCTACAGTTGGTAGGAGAAGGATTTGTATGTTACACACCCTGACTTCCTGTTTCCTGTTCAGGCATGGAGGCAGCCAGGAGGAACAGGAAAAATATATGGCTGATTCAGCATTGGCTGAAAATAAAGTGAAGGTTGATGAAAATGTAGTTAAAATGGTAGAATCGCTACCAGAAGTTTTTTCTGATGCTGTGGGTGCAGAAAAAACAGTGATATTGTAAGAAAATTAGATTGTAGCTGTAACAGAGATGGATTCAGAGGAAATCTTTCAAAGGAGATTGTTTGAAGGAGAGACAGTTACCTCTGAGAAATGCATAATTACAACCCTCCAATCAGGAAGATTGTGGGATGATTATTTGGAAGAATTGATAAACCAAAGTGAACCAGAAAGTGGAGCAGCAATTTTATGTAGTGACATCATGAAGAAAATAAAAGAAGAAAAAGGAGAAGTGACTGTGCCAGAAAAAGTTCAAGAGACAAAAACTTATGCACAAACTGTGGGAGAAGGAGCATAGAAGAAAGAAGAAATAAAAGAAACTAAAAAGAAGTATACAGTACATGTGAGCTGTAAAAAAGAAGAAAGTTTGAACAGGTATAAGGCTTGGGACTCTGTCAGAGCACCTCTGGGTGTCAAAACAAAAGAGGTAAGAGCATTCATTTCAATTAATGAAGAGACTTTTTGTGACTTGATATTTGAAACTGGGAAGGCCATAAATTTTTTTAGGTGCATATGAACAAAATAAAAGTATTTATCCATGGTCAGAATACGTCATGCAAGCTTTTTACAGACAAACAAAAAAAAAGAATACTGATCCAGTTTAGAGCTGAAGTTAAAGCAAAAGAACTGAAAGAACATTTGTTAACTATATTTAAAGAAGTAATGGACACTACAAAAGTATATGATGAAAGAGGACTATGGACTGGGCGATGGGAATGTAGAGTAATACGGAAAATGGAAAATGATAATGTTATGTACGTACCTAGTATTATTGATGTTCAGGGTAATATAGGTTTTGTGAACTACAGGGATCAACCAAAAACTTGTTATTTTGTGGAAACAATTATCATTTAATCAATGAACGTGATAAAAAAGATGTTATTTATGTGGTAAAACAGGACATAATGCAAAAAATGTGATTTAAAGTGCAAAAAATGTGGCAGTAGTGGTCGTTCATGGCTAGAATGTGACATAAATGTGCAAAAAAATGAAGTTATACAGGAGAAAGAGATAGAAGAATGTGTTATACAAGAAAATGTACAAAAAGATGTAACTGATACAGGTTATACATGAAGTTAAAAACAGTAACAAGGAAAAAGAAACAGGAGACAAGTGAGGATGAAGCTGGTTGGTGCACAATAAGAAATAAAAAGAATTGAACAGGGAAAAAAAGTTAAAGAAAGGAAAAGAAAATTCAAAAACATAATGCTTAGAGAAAATAAAAAAGAAAGGGATACACATTTTATTATACTAATTGTTCTTTAAAGCTGAAAATATTAGCTTTAAATGTGAACAGCATGAAAAAATTTAAAATGAGAATAGGTATATTACAATAGTGTGCTGCAGTAGATGCACATATTATTGTTTTTATTAAGAGGAAGGAAGAATACAAACTGAAAAAATTGGAATGGTGTGGTAGTTGGGAACATGGGGAAAGAAACATGCTCAGGCATATGTATATTATGTCAAGAAAACATTAAAATAATACATGTAAACATAGTGGAACTAGGCCAAACTATGGTAATAGATGTGAGATGGAAAAATATGTGTATAGAATTATAGCTTTATATGCATATGTAACAAAAAAAGAAAGAAATTATGTTTAAAAATATTCTTGAATATGTTTGTGTAAATATGGACATTATAGTGCTGGGTGATTTTAATTGTAATTTATTTTTTCAAATAGAAATGTTATTGAGTTTGCTTTAAAAACATACAATATAAAACAATTGCAGTAAGAACAATACATTGATACATCAGAGATAATTCAAATAATAATAATAACTATCTACAATATGTACAATAGTGCTGCCTAGGGATAAATCCAACCCTGAGGATAAACGTATTAATAAGAAAGAAAGCAAGTATGCAGGTGGGAAGGTACTATAGCCACTCAGAGTGTAAAGGCCTCTACTTAGTATATAGACCAACCATGTCCACTTATCTTGAGCTTCAAAGGTGAGGGGAATTTAAGAATCATAATGGTGCTATGAGGAGGAAAGAAAGAAGCAAGGGAGGGAGGAGCATCAATTATTAGAGTATCAACCAGACTAATGGTAATTAGTTATTAGCCAGAAGTTCAAATATGACATTCCATAATTTTTGGAAGTATGTGCGTTTACATGCATTTGTAATTATGAACTTAGAGGTAATGTATTTAACAGCTATATTCCCGAACCCACTCCAAGACATTTTAGAACAATCTAGCCAGTGTTTGGAGATATAAAATTTAACTAGTAGGCATAGTGTTATTAGAATATGGAATCTTAATTTTGAAAATTTAATGTTAGTGATGTGTAATAATGCCATCTCCCATGAGAGGGTTGATTTGTGGTAGCCCATCTTTTTGAGTCTCACTTTTAGAGAGCACCAAATACTGTGAGAGTAGTGGCAGAACCAGATTATATGTAAGATACCAGCATGGGGGAAGGAACAGCAGGGGCAAGTAGGAGATATAGTGGGGTTAAAGTTGTTCAAATGAGTGAGAGTGTAGTATAAATTATTGTTAATCATAAATTGTGTATAAGTGAGCTTTTTGAAGGGGGAGAATGAAAGGGAGGATTTAATGGCTGATCATTTTTGTTTATCTCGAAGGACGGTCCCATGTTGATCCCAATATTTCCTGAATACCATCCTATCTTGAAACTGAATTGTATTTATGAATTTACGAGATTGGGAAAGCATATTTTTTTTACTTGTTAGGATCTGGATCAGATTAAATACCTGTAGGAAGTCATATTTTGGAATCATGAGGTCTTGAATTAGAGATGCAATAAGTTCTCTGATTTGCCACAGAATTATAATGCATTTTTAGATACTTTTAAGGTGTCTCTTAGTTCTAGTGGTGAGAGAGCTTTGGGCTTCTGGATATCCCAGTGTGAGTAATCTTTTATTAAGGGAAAGTCTCCAAGATTGATAATGTTATTATTTAACTTGATGTTGGGACTTAGATGGATGGGCTAAAATAGAAGGAGAACTTTATCTAGTTTCAGGGATTTAAAAATCTCTTGGAAGGATTTGATTTTACATTTCAGGATATGGTGTATTTTTAACTTCCTGAGAGTTAATGGGTCTAAGAAGGGGAGAGCTTTGGCATTTACACTCTTTTCCAGAACATGATTATACCACATTTTAACCCAAAGGGGAGTCCACGTATTATTGTTCAGATGGTAATTAACAATAGTAATTAATCTATTGGCTTGCAAGATTCTAGAGTAGAGGTGAAGGTCTGGCAAGACCTGCTTTAGATTTTGGGAAAACAAGTCTCTAATATGGCACCCTAACCGATTTTGGATGCCAGATGAATTTTGCAAAAGCTTTGTGAATTTTAATGAAGAATGAGTTAGGAATGAATGAGAGAGAAGCGTAAAACTGATAAAGAAGCTTTGGGAGGATGTTCATTTTAATGATAGATGTTTTAGACAGTAAGGGTAGTTTCATCTGTTGCCATCTGTTTAGGTCTTGGGATAGAGTTGACCATAATTGTGAAATGTTAGAATGTACTGTAGAAGATACAGAGTGGTCATACCAAACCCATAAGTATTTGCAAGAATAAGGCATGTTAAAAGGAGAGTCTGGAAAAAGGATTTCTTTATGAGCTACTGGGTTGATCGGGAGTGTATAGGATTTATTTAGGTTGATTTTATAGTCTGAGATGTGGGCAAATGTGTTTATGGTAGCCATTATTTTTTTTTTGTTTCAGTCAAAGAATGTTCAAAATATATGTTCAGGTCATCTGTAAAAGTGATCAAACTTATTTTCGTGTATAATATTCTAGGTATTGAGTGGTGGGTTGATTGTCTAATGGAGAGAAATAGAGGTTTGAGATATAAGTTGAAAAGAAGAGGGGAGAGGGGCCCCCTTATCTGGTACCATTTGAGATTTTTATTGGCTTTGATAGTTTTTTGTTTATGTATATATGTGTGTATGAACAGTTGTATAAAATTTTGATCATATTGCTGAAACTAGAGGGAATGTCAAAATAAGATAATACTATGAACAGAAAACTCCAGTTGTCCTATCAAAAGCCTTGGATGCATCCAATATCGTTGCGTATCTTGGGTTTTTATCATTTGTGGTAAAGCCAAGCATAGATTCTAGTGTCAGTGTATTGTCATAGATATGTCTTTGGGACATAAAACCTGCTTACTCTTTGGAGAGCAAAGATGTGATTACTTTTTTAATTCTTTCGGCTAGCAAGGAGGATAAAATTTTAATGTCAATGTTCATCCATGAGGTTGGCCTGTAGTTGTTCACAATTGATTTATCTAAGTTGTTTTTGGGGAGACGTATGGTCTTTGAGTGGTTAAGGTAAAGGTCCAAAATACCGTTAAGGGAAATACAGTTGAATAGATTAAGTAATATAGGGGCTAGTGTGTCTTTAAAGGTTTTATAGAAGTCTGGACCTGGAGCTTTCCTTAAGATTATCAATGATATTGAGGACTTCTTGTAGGGTAAAAGGGGCAAGTAGGATCTTTTTCTGATCTTCATTGATTTTTGGGAATGTGACATTGTTGAGATAGTCTTTTATCTCAGGGATTGGGATTTGTTGGTTGTTTTTTGCATAAATATCTGAATATAGTTGGTGAAATAAATGTTGTTGAGATAGTCTTTTATCTCAGGGATTGGTATTTGTTGGTTGTTTTTTGCATAAATATCTGAATATAGTTGGTGAAATAAATGGATAATTTGTGAGTCTGATTTATAAAGTGTGTCTTGGTAATGAATAAGGTTAATCCTGAGTGATCTCTGATTGTTTTCAATTAGTCTAGCTAATACTTTGGAGGGGGTTTGTATCCATTCGGAGTATTTTGTTATCAATCTTAGTTCTTTCAGGGAGTAGATGGAGTGGTGTAACTCAAATAATTCCTTTTGCTTGTCTATCATTTCCTTTTCCAAAGCCGGAGTGTGGTTAATTTGAAGCCTGTCATCCAAATCTCTAATATAACAAAAACAAACTGAGTAGAGTAGCAGTTTAATCATAAGAACAAAGCTTTCAGGTTAAACACACTTCATCAGTATTGACTCAATACACCTACTAAAAACAATTTATATACACCTTAATTAAGTCACAGCCAATAAAATGCATCACATATTATTAAAGAAACACGACATTTTTAAAAAATACATATTAAAATATTCCATAAATCCTGATTTATAATGAAAAAATTAATGTAAACAGTTTTGTCTTTGTTTTAAAACAGGTTTCAGTGATACCATTTGATTTAGGCCAGGTAATTTATCTGCAGATAGAAGGAGTATCCATTCATATTCACTCAATTCTAGTTTAGTATTTATATCACCACATCTATTATTTGTAGTTACATTACCGATAACTTTAAGCAGGAAACCATGCTCTAAATTAGTCTCATTTATATGCTTTGCTAAGGCATTTGTCAGAATCTTCCATCTAATATCAGAGTTATGTTCAATTATTCTATCTTTAAGTCCTCTATTTGATTTACCTACATAGTAACATTTGCATTTTTTACACATAGCCAGGTATACAATATTAATACTATTACAGGTTGCAGCACAATTAAATTCAAATCTTTTTCCAGTTGATGTGTCAAAATGGTTCACATCTTTATCAATATAAGTGCAGCAACAACAACTGTAGCACGGAAAAGTACCATTTTTTATCTTAGTAAAATTCATGTTCCACTTTATATCTTTATAACATAGTTGTTGTTTCAAGTTGGTACTATTTCTATATGCAAACCTAGGTGTAGAATCAATAAATCTCCTTAAATCTGGTAAGGCCTGTAGTATAGGCCAATTGCCAGAAATAATCTTCTGTATTTGTAAAGTAGTTCTGTTATATGTTGCTACATATGGAAGTTGTGTGCGAGTATCAGGGGCAGCGGATGTCACATCAGTAATATTTCTTCTGTCCCTGAAGTATAGACTAGCATCACCATCTCATAGTCCAGCTATTTCATTATAGTAAGATGTAATCATACTGGTATCATAACCCCTATCTATTAATAGTTTGGTCATCTCATCTGCTTGTTGTCAAAAAAGGTTGATATCAGTATTCAATCAACTTAAACGTTTCATCTAGGAATTTATTATTCCCCTAAAAACGTGGAGAGCGTGCATACTTTTTTTATGTAGATATTTATTACCATGTATAGGTTTTTTGTATACGGTGGTATGTATATCAATACCATCAAAATACAGTGTCACATCCAAAAAGTTAATATTATTTGAAGAGTAGTCTATAGAGAATTTTAAAAATCCAATACTACCATTCAACATTTCAACATAATCATCCAATTCATTTTTACTGCCTTTGCATATAAAAAAGACATCATCTACAAAGCGTTTAAAGAAGCAGATTTTGTCTGACATAGGTACAATGTTATTAAAGATAGTTTCACGTTTCCAATAGTCTAACACCAATGTTGCATAGGTATTAGCCACCAAAGTACCCATAGCAACACCAGATATCTGGTGGTAGTACTTATTGAACATATAAACATTATTTTCAAGGACAACTTCAAGTAATTCACAAATGGTTTCAATACGACATCCATCTAGTAACCCTCTTTCACACAACACTTTTCTAATAGCTGCTATACCATATTGATTAGGAATTACAGTAAAAAGGGACTTAATGAACATTGTGACCATAATGAAATTGGTTACATCTGTATCATAGAACCATGTGCTCAAACTAGTTAAAAAATCAGGAGTGTCCTTGATATAACTTTGTACATGTTTCAAATAGGGTGAAAGGCAATACTGTAAGTAAATTGAAATGGGTTCAGTGAGCCAACCACGTCCAGAGACAATTGGTCTCATGGGTGGGTTTGTAAGTGACTTATGTATTTTGGGAAGGCCATATAAAGCCGGTACAACAGGTGCAGGTACTGTAAAATAACTAAACGTATCTAAATCAATATCCTTCATAAGCTACAGGTCATAAATTATCATGTTTACTCAGCTTATCATTTGTTTAACATCTAACCCAGATATTTCAACAAAGGTATCCCCATCAGTCAATAGTGCATTCATACTAGAGAAATAATCTAATCTATTCATTAATACAATCACGCCACCCTTATCAGCCTCTTTTATGATTATTTCATCATTATTCTTCAGTGTTGTTAAGGCCATGCGTTCATCACTGGTTAAATTATACAGTTTACCAATTCATCCTTTCTATTACAATTCTCTAATTTGTATTTCACAAACATTATTAAATGCACAAACAATTGGATGACTTATAGGGATAAATGTACTCTTACGTTTGCATCCAACTTGCTGTATACTCAAAGTAGCACGAAAAGTTAATTTCAAGTCCAACTCTCTGCAAAATAATTTTAAGTCAGTTAGTGCATCAGTCACTGTGTCCAAGCCGGCTGGTATAAAACTCAATCCCTTTTGTAACAATAATACAGTAGCTGGCGTAGTTTCATAATTTGAAAGGTTAACAATAGTTTTAAGTACAGATGTACTCACTTCCATATCTTGTAGTTGGAACGGGGCCCGCTCTGACTTCTCTCTCTCTTTTTCTGTGCTGGACGCCCTCTCGATATGCTCTGCTGTCTTTCCTGCACTTATTCCGGTAGTTTCAAATGAACAGGTTGTTGGGGGGGGGGGCTGAAAAGCCAAAGGAGTATCTTTGTTTTGTGAACCAGCCAATCGTTGAGTAGAAGGTGAAACATCCAGGGTACTGTGCTCATTGATAAACTTAGAGACTGGTTGTTCTCTGCTTATCAAGCTAGTGGGTGGTCTGACTGGTATGACAGACATATCTGTTACATTAATTATGTCCAATGTGTCCATTAACTCCTGTGTTTATCTATGCAGACCGCTAACATTGTTAGCAGTATTTCTTAATGCTTCATAGGAGCTTTGTTTAGGCAATGAGAAGATATGGCTGGTATTAAAATCATTAATATCTCTCTTAAGCTTAAGATCCTCCATTTTTACATCACATTTATGCAATCTATCCAACATTTTATCATATTCAGTAGTGTGTGAGGCAAAATTAGGCAACAAAGAGATCTGACTTTCTTGTGCAACTATCTCCTGTTGCATGTGTTTTTTGATATCAGAGAAAACATCATTCAGTAGGTTCATATATTCAAGACCCAGCTTGATGTTCACTTCTTGCCATTTCATAAGAAGTATGGGATGTGTATTGCCATACGAGGGCATTTGCAGTATTCTCAAGCCCCGAGATACAATACCAAGCTGTAAATATATATTAAAGCTGAAACGTTGCTACTGTAGTACCTTATATTTCTCAACTTTATATTCCAACTTCTTTAGTAATACAGCAAAATCTGGGTCAGCATCCCTCTCTGTTTGTTGTTGTATATCATCTTGTAGGACAGTCAAAGAAAGCAACGGATTGTTCTGTCCCAACAGATCATTCAAAGTACAACTCATATCTGGTTAAAAGTACAGCAAAAAGCTGTAAAATGGCTGTGAGAAAAATTGGACTGTAGGTAGGAAAAAACACCTTAAATCCTGATACTGTGATATAACAAACAAGGCAATCACGGATTTAAGTAAAACACAGCTCAAACAAAAAGTGCAATAGAACAAAAACGAACTGAGTAGAGTTGTTCAATTATTCTGTCTTTAAGTCTTCTATTTGATTTACCTACATAGAAACATTTGCATTTTTTACACGTAGCCAGGTATACAATATTAATACTATTAGAGGTTGCAGCACATTTAAATTCAAATCTTTTTCCAGTTGATGTGTCAAAATGGTTCACATCTTTATCAATATAAGTTCAGCAACAACAATTGTAGCATGGAAAAGTACCATTTTTTTATCTAAGTCAAATTCATGTTCCCCTTTATATCTTTATAACATAGTTGTTGTTTCAAGTTGGTACTATTTCTATATGCAAACCTAGGTGTAGAATCAATAAATCTCCTTAAATCTGGTAAGGCCTGTAGTATAGGCCAATTGCCAGAAATAATCTTCTGTATTTGTAAAGTAGTTCTGTTATATGCTGTTACATATCGAACTTGTGTGCGAGTATCAGGGGTAGCGGATGTCACATCAGTAATATTTCTTCTGTCCCTGAAGTATGGACTAGCATCACCATTTCATAATCCAGCTATTTCATTATAGTAAGATGTAATCATACTGGTATCATAACCCCTATCTATTAATAGTTTGGTCATCTCATCTTCTTGTTGTCGAAAAAGGTTGATATCAGTATTCAATCGACTTAAACGTTTCATCTGGGACTTTATTATTCCACTGAAAACGTGGGGAGTGTGCATACTTTTTTATGTAGATATTTATTACCATGTGTAGGTTTTTTGTATACAGTAGTATGTATATCAATACCATCAAAATACAGTGTCACATCCAAAAAGTTAATATTATTTGAAGAGTAGTCTATAGAGAATTTAAGAAATCCAGTACTACCATTCAACATTTCAACATAATGTTTGAAATGTTGAATGGTAGTACTGGATTTTTGAAATTATTATTTATATTACATATAAAAAAGTTTAGGGTGTTACAATTAGTGACCCCTAACAAGGGAGGGGGCAATAATATGAATCATTTGGAGACAGTAGAACTCCAATGGATTTTTAAGTTACGAGCACATCAAGATCCAGGTCTTAATCAGTCTATAACTATTAAACCTATTCTTGAAGCAGGTAGATTAAAATAAAATAACTTTTTATAGGTACAAGTACAATAGGACATGATAGTGCGTAGTTTAGTATTTATTTGCTTATTTATATATTTATATGTTTAGCCTTATATAAATATATATATATATATATATATATATATATATATATATATATATATATATATTTCTTGAAGACATTGTTTATTGTTTGTGACCACATATTAATTTATTAACTTATTAATTTATCAATAATATGAACTTATGAACATATTTGAAGATCTTTACAGTATGCTTTACAGCCTTTTACACATATAAATATATATTTTATTAAAATTTGTATATATTTTTATATGTTTCACATGTTATTTAATTATTATTCTTTATTTATATCTTAGTCAGTTATTCATTTTAATGAACTAATACACATATTAATGTATACTCATGCAGCTTTTTAAGAACTAGGCAGTTGTAGGTATAGGCTTTAGTTTTTGGCCACTATAGATATAAAATTAATATTTGTCATGAGATTATACACATAGAATAAATATATATTTCATATGATATTTAAGATTGTATTAATATATTATGGATTATTTTATTATTGTTTACTGTTTTTATTGCATCATAGGGTTCTTTTACCATTTTAGCTCAGTGGTTGAATGTTATATTTTAAGAGCACTGATCCATGAGGCTCTATAGAAGTTTCTTCAGTTTTTTCAGTATGGTCATGAACTGATTGAATAATTGTTTAATTAGATGATTATGTTAATATGGTGATTGTAGTTGTCCTATAAAATGTGAGTTTTTTTGAATGTTTTTTGAGATCTGATGAAGCGTACCTTGGCAGTACGTGAAAGCGCTCATCTTTTTTATATGTAATAAATTCTTGTTGTTTTTCGTGGTGGTCCCCACTCGTTTTTATTTCTACATATGTCATAAAGATATAAAGTGGAATGTGAATTTGACTAAGATAAAAAAAAAATGGTACTTTTCCGTGCTACAGTTGTTGTTGCTGCACTTATATTGATAAAGATGTAAACCATTTTGACACATCAACTGGAAAAAGATTTGAATTTAAATGTGCTGCAACCTGTAATAGTATTAATATTGTATACCTGGCTACGTGTAAAAAATGCAAATGTTACTATGTAGGTAAATCAAATAAAAGACTTAAAGATAGAATAATTGAACATAACTCTGATATTAGACGGAAGATTCTGACAAATGCCTTAGCAAAGCATATAAATGAGACTAATTTAGAACATGGTTTCATGTTTAAAGTTATCGGAAATGTAACTAAAAATAATAGATGGGGTGATATAAATACTAAACTAGAATTGAATGAATATAAATGGATACTCCTTCTATCTGCAGATAAATTACCTGGCCTAAATCAAATGGTATCACTGAAACCAGATTTAAAACAAAGACAAAACTGTTTACATTAATTTTTTCATTATAAATCAGGATTTATGCAATGTTTTAATATGTATTTTTTAAAAAACGTGGTGTTTCTTTAATAATATGTGATGGATTTTATTGGCTGTGACTTAATTAAGGGCTATATAAATTGTTTTTAGTAGGTGTATTGAGTCAATACTGATGAAGTGTGTTTAACCTGAAAGCTTTGTTCTTATGATTAAACTACTAGGCTACTCAGTTCGTTTTTGTTCTATTGCGCTTTTTGTTTGAGCTGTATTTTACTTAAATCCGTGATTGCCTTGTTTGTTATATCCAAATCTCTAATCTCAGATATCAATCAGATTTCTTTTCCTTTCCTTACTTTTTTTAAATAGGTGGATATTTGTATAAATAAACCTCTAATCACAGTTTTGCACGCAGCCCATTGGATGTCGTAGGAAAAGTCAGCATTGCGAGAGTCAGTATTAAACTCAGTTAAAGCTAGTGCAATTTCTTCAGTAACTGATGAATTATGTAACATATTGTTATTTAGAGACCAGTTAGTGGCCATATGAAATGTAGGGAGGCTGAGTGCAAAATTTAGTATTACCATGATCGTTGAATTGTCTAAGAAAAATCTTGGATTGGCAAGATATTATATTTGCCAATTTGTTAGTATATTGGAGATTAGAAAGAAATCTAAATGTGACCAGGAGTTATAGCAGGTAGAAAAATATGTATAATTATTGTTGTTACAAGTGTTCTCTCCAAAGGAAACAGGGTCAATCAGTCCAAAATCCGAGATTAAATCCATCAAAGCAAGGGAGGCTTGTGTATTGTATGACTTAGAACTGCTAAAGAGGTCAAGGTTAGGGTCAGTTACTGCATTGCAATCACACCCCAGTATGTAATAGTAATTGGGAAATTTGAGTAAGATGTTGTAAATTTACACAATGAAGTCATGTTGCCCAGAGCATGGTCCATAGATATTTAGGACTAATATTGGTTTGGGGAGTAGTGGGTTAGATACGTGAAATAGCACCACCTACCCTCTTGGTCTGAAGCTTTATCCATAATAATGGGTGCAAATGAGTTTTTAATGATAATAGCTACCCCTTTAGAATTAGAGCTATTTCCTGCAGGAATTATATCCTTAACCCATTTCCTACTCTTTTCATATCCCCAGTCCTCTTCAACCATGTGGGATTCTTAAATAAAACAAATGTCTGAATCTGATTTTAAGAGGAGGTGCATTAGCAGGTTTCTTTTATTTTTGTCTTTGAGTCCTTTAATATTCCATGAAGATATTTTCCACACCTTATTTATATTTTATATAAACCTCGGTTAGAGTTGACTATGAATCTGAGGTAATAAAAAGAAGCAGAGGTCTTCTGTGAGGCTTAAGATTAATTCGTCACTTAAGTACCCATAAATTGACATCTGAGAATGCAGCACTGAGCTCTCTCAAACTTACCCCTGTGCCTACCCACAAATTCCCTAAAATTGAGAGAGAGAGAATAAATGAACAAGTAAGCATATTCTTGCAACAATACTATGATTAACTAACACAATAAAACTTAATTTACATATTATGTACATCATTGACCTAATTCCAAATGTCATCATCAGGTACCCTACTAGACATATCCAACAAGCTCTTAACTAGCGGTTTTACCAGTAATTAGGGTTATAACATTGCCTATGAACCATTGAAGGTATAGTTGGTAGGTAGTTTATACATTAAAGAAATATACAAGACTATAGTCCAACACTGAGCAGATGTAAAAATACAGAAGACCCATTGCAAATGGGTCCAAAAGGAGAGAGATTAGTACAATAATTAGTTACAAACAATGTTAAGTTAACTATAAGAATGTAATAAAGCAGATTAAGCTAAACAACAGTGCATATGTGTATCATCATATCATGTTCTTGTAACATAAATTTGAAGTCACTGACACTGCCTATTAGGTTATGATTGATAAAGATTGATATGATTTCCAACCCAGCACCAAATATTCTGAACAACCAATGATGTGATCCCATTTATCGCACATTAAGAGGTTTGGTGCTTCTGGTTTGATTGGTTAAGGAAAAAACAGAATCTGAATATGAACAATCATCGGTCTATTGTTGACTGGATGGGATAGAGTTCTATTAAGTTTACTACTGGTTCCCTATGAAGGAAATTGAATGTCCCAGTCATATTGTATGATTGGTTACAGAGCAAGGGCATCTATGAGAACTAAGAAAGTGATTGGTGATTTATTATTTTAAAAATTTCTAGTGGCAACAGTCCTAATTATATGATCTGAATAAGGCTGAAAAGCCGAAAGTGCTCATCAGACTGGATTTATTCATTTATTTTTGATTTTATTTCGCCTCGTAAATAAAATTGTTTTAAGCAATATTACTCTTGGTTGCTGTGGTGGTGTACTGAACATTTGGTTTTGTTTTGTTTTTTTCTATCGGCACCTTCAGCAGTGCAAAGGAGTTTTATTTCTTCTTGGACTTTTTTCCTTTTACACTGCACATGGCTGATGCTCAATTGCCTAACAGAGAGAATGAGGAACTATGCTATAACTGGCCTGACAGGTGAGCCAATTAATCCATTATTACAACTGAACCTTATTAATGAAGATTCTAACTTTCCTACAACACTTACTGATGAAACTGACTTTGTTAACATCTATCAAGAAGTAGAAAATGCTGCATATAAACTTAAAAGACTGCAATGGCAATGTTTCCGCTTGGAAGCCTGCATTTTTCATAAAACAGTGCCACGAGGAATGCGAATGAACTGTTTACCTAGTTATGGAAATGTATATCGTGATCTGCTTGCCAAATGTTAGGCAATAAATTTGGAAACAAACCAGAAGTATATGAGCTTATTGATAGACTTTTTCGACCAGAGGAAGAGAATATAGCTACCATTATTACTAAGAAACAATCTGAATTGGAACGTACGTCTTTACGGGACACTAATTTAAGCAAGTTGGAATAGTTGCAAGTTAACTTAAATGCATATGATAATAAACTAAGACAGTAAAGGACTAAAAAATTAGCTAGTGACTATCAGGACTTCAAGAATGGCCATATATTTGAATGGCCTAGGGATGAAACTAGTAATAGAGGACCGAGAAAGTCTTATATGAATAGAGACTTGAATACTAGGAATGAACAAACTGGATGGTGACCAGAACAAGACAATGCTATGGTGAATAAACAAATAAACCTAGTTACAAGTCTGCACCCTACATTAACCCCGGCTAGAATTGATACCATCTCAACAGATATTCCATCTGCTGATTTAGCTGAGGTTGGTAAGAGTGCTTCATCTGCTGGCAATACCAACCATGAAAATGAGTCAGGAAACAACTTAAATACAGCCACTAGAACAAAAAACGGAGCTGTTCATGCCCTGGTAAATCCTCTTACCCTACTGCTGTCTTTGGTAAGTTTTCATTACTTGCATCTCTTCCTGAATGTCTCAAAACCTGGCTATGAGAGTCTTCGGATGTGGAGAGAGGTATGGATTGTTTGAGAAGCCTTTGTGAGACCCCTCAACTCATGTTGGGACAGTCAGAGGTACTAAATACCTTAGCTTTGTCTTTGCTTAAACACGATGGTGGTTGCCACCACTTAAGGGTCTTGTTAGCTACCTCCTTTACTTACACAGTTTCCTGGTGACTAGGATTGATTGCATCCAGTTTTATTTTCAGTAAATTGCCACATTCTGGAAATGTGAATTTGTTTGTCTTCTTACTGAACTATAATCCCTCTCTTTAGGTACCATTCATTTCTGTGACAGTGCATATATGGCATTGTCCTGGCTTGTGTATGAGAGACTCTATGCTCAAGACCCCCAGCAAAATTTCTCACCTTATTTAAACCTTTGGGAGTGAATCGCTGGTACTGTAACACCTTGCTTGCCTCTTTCTATGTATCGGAGAGCCTTGTGGTATGTGAAGAGAGGAAGAAATTCTTTACAGAGTTCGTATATGCGGCCACATGAGTCAGGCTGAGACTGCAGGAAGAGGTCAATATTTCCTGTAGTGTTCTGGCTTAATAGTAAAGTCTGTTGCCACCTTTGAGGGTCCCACTGGCAACCTCACTTCGAGCTGAATGTACCTGGTGGCTAGAAATGAGCGCAACACTTTTACTTTTAATAAACTAATATGCATTGTGAGAGGCGGTGTGCAAATGATTCAGAAACCAAAGGCTGGGACCGGAAAGGTATACAATGGCTCTGGAGAAGAATAAAAAAGAATGATGAGGAATTTATACTTTTCTAGGCTTCAGGTACTTTTCCAAAACATTTCTGGAATATTGGGTTAGCTTCCTTGGGCGAAGCCATGTTGTATTTAATTTCATTATGATAAAAGTTGAGAGTATTTGGGAATCTCATTTGGAATTTTATCTTTTGTTTAATGAGGTCTGCATAGTAAGGGGACAGTTTCCAACATCTTTTCTTGATTGCCATGGGGAGATCTTGAGAAATAGAGATAGAATAGGTATTCCACATAAAGTGTTTTTTTTTGTAGGAGGATAGAATATCTTGTACATCTTGGTAGCTTAGGAGCTTTATGTAGATTGATCATGAGCTTGTGTTGGTTTGATTTTTATAAAAGACTCAGTGTGCTCTTTTGATTATACAATCAGATGCAGGCTCTCTTGTAAGCAATAGTGCACTGAAAATTTGTTTTATTGTAGGGATCAGTTGATTATGTTCATATTTTTCCGGTACACCTCTGATGATGAGATTATTCCTTCTGCTCCTCACTTCTAGGTCTAGTAAGGAATCAATGTCTGACAGGACCTTGTCTTTAGCTTTCTCTTCTGATTTTAGTTGGTCTAAGTCCATTTCATTAGATTTGATTCTCCCTTCTACAGAATCCATTCTTTCAGCAATTTGTTTTAGAGTGCCACCAAATGTACTGAGCTGTTCCGAGAAACCTTGGACAGCAGATTGTAAAAGTAAAAGGGCACTCGTCAGATCCTCCATAGTAAAAGAATTTTCAGCTTTTTGTTTAGAGGGGTCTTTATTCTGTTCTTGTTGTGCTTTAGATGTTTTTTGTCTTTTGGGTGTAACTTCTTTTTCTGGAGATGCTATTGCTGATAACTTGGTTTTGGATGTTTGAGTTTCCATGCCTTCAGCTTCTTTAGGCATTCTTCCACCGTGGCTTTGATTTCTTGTTTCCCTCGTGGTCGCTGTCTGTTATAGGGGTGCTGAAGCCTTTAGGCCTCTATTTTGAAAACTTGTGCTGCATACTTTTTATCCAGTAAAACAGAATTAATCTGATGGTATTCACAAATTTATGGGATATTTATACAGAACCAAGATACTTGCAGGATTTTCCTCTCTTTATGCTGTTTGTAGCTGTTGAGTTGCTGGCAAATGCAGTATTAACCTATATTTGTTTAAGAGCGTTGTGGAGAGGGTGCTACTCAGACAACCACCATCTTGGAATCATTTTAATTGTAATTTAAGGAAAAATAAGAGCAATTGTGATGTTAAACTGGCTAAAGAAATTATGAGAAGTGGAAAGTTAAGTGTATGGGAGAATAACCACTGGGCCTATAAAAGGAATAGAATGATGACAGAAATTGATTATTTTTTTAACATCTGATAGTTTAAAAGTTATAAAAAAGGAATTAAGTATGCCGGATTTTCAGGTCATGTGGCAATATGGGCTAAAGTACTGGAAAATGAAGAATATAAAAGTATAGGAAAAAGAATAAAGAGAATTAATGAAAATG
Organism: Protopterus annectens; assembly: GCF_019279795.1. Lineage (NCBI taxonomy): Eukaryota > Metazoa > Chordata > Ceratodontiformes > Protopteridae > Protopterus > Protopterus annectens. The sequence goes on along the minus strand of NC_056727.1, from coordinate 9,222,778 downwards.
AATTAGATTTAGAAGAGAAAAAAGAACTTGTGGAATTATGACTATGCAGGTTTTTTTTATGAGCATTGCACTCCCTGGTGGCTTCATTTTAAAGAAAAATATAAAAAAGTATTTTTAGAATGCATAAGGAAGAAAACAAGAAAAGAAAATGAGAGATATAAGATATTAAGTCAAGAAACATTTAGAAACTTATTAGAGAAGAAAAAATCCTTTTATGAAAAAGAAAGAGAAAATATAAAATGAATCAAATTAAAATGAACAACTTGTTATATAAGCAAAAACATTGTTTACAAGGAAAGAAAAAAGAGGTAGCACCATGTTTGAGTACAATAATAAAAGAAGGAAAATAATAAGAGAATTAAAAAATAAAGAAGGTAAGCAAATAAGACAGCAAGAAGGAATATAAGAAATAATTAAAGAATATGTATCTGAATGATTTGTTAAGAGAGAAGAAAACATAGAACAAATTTATAAAGTTGAAAATTTAAATAAGGAAATAAATAGTATTTAGAACAAAAAATAACCATGAAAAAAATCAATGAAATTCTAAAAGGTATTAACATGAATTCTGCAACAGGACTGGATGGAATTGAATATGGTATATAAGTAATGAAAGAGTGGCAAAAATATTGTTTTATAGAAGTTATGAATAAATGGTTAGAAACTGGAATTAACGTAAAAGGAATACATATATACAGGAGTTATACAATTCATATTTAAAAAAGAAATAAAGAGGAGATAAAAAATTGGAGACTTATAACATTGAATAATACAGATTATAACATTTTTATGAGAATAATAACAAAAAGGTTACAAAAAATGGTTAGAATATATGACTAAAATGTAGTTGGAAGAAAAGGAAAAAAAAGTCAAGCGTTACTATGGATAATAAGAGAAATAATTGATGATATAAATAAAAATGTAGACGTGAAGGTTATCATAGGGGATATAAGTAAAGCTTATAATAATATTCAATACAAATCATTATGGGAAATTTTGCAGGCATGTAATGTAAGCAAACAATATTACAAGTAATAAAATCTGTTTATGAAAGGAACTATGTAAAAATTGCTAGACTGTAAATGGCTGGATTGGGGAAGAAATAAAAATACAGTATGGAATAAAGCAGGGCTGCCTAGCTAGTAGTGTAATTTTTCTCATTAGTTATGAATGTAATAGTGTAGGAAATTAATAAAATGTCAAGTAGTGGTGGATACAAAATGATGAAGGAAGTACACTTGACAATAATGTATAATTATGCGGATGATATTGTATTAATTGTTAAAAATAAAGTATGGATGGAAAAGGTAAATGAAAAATTAAGTATATATTTAAAAAAAATTGGTTTAAGTATAAATATGGATAAAAGTAAAGGATTTGGTTTTGAAGGTATGATAGGAGATGTTGACTTCAATGAAAAATATATAGATATATTAGGAATAACATTTAGAAGGAATGAATGCAGACAACAACAATGGGATAATGTTCTCAAAGAAGTAAAGGATATGACTAATTTTTGGAAATCATATAGATTTTCATATAGAAAAAAACACACTTGTTGAACACCATGATGATAGGAAAAAAATGCTTATGTTGCTAACATCTACATGATTCTATTAAGTATGTAAAGGAATTAATGATGATTATATTTTTTTTATATGGAGTTCCATATATGAAAGAAGAGCAAGGAGGTTTGGGTTTAATAAGCCCAATAGTACATGAGGCATCTTTAATTTTATATAAGGTATTAAAAGGAAGTATAAAGGAAAATAAAAATTTGATAGAAATGATACTATATTATAAATACAAAGTAAAAGCATTGTGAATGAAGAAATGAAAGAGTACCAAAACAAAATTGTCTTATGGAAAATGAAAAAGAATATATGTGAGTAAAATAGAAAGGAATGGTACTTAAGTATAATAAACACATTTTATTGTATTGATGCATGGAAAGATTTAAAAATAGATAAGAAAAAAGCCATAATGATGAGATATAATAAGTTTTATGGAGATTGTCTATTAGAAAATTGTCGGGTAAGGCAAATATGCCATACAAAAAAAAAAAACAAACAAACAATAAAAGCAAGCTAGAATATGTAATAAATGTGGAGAGTTTGAGACTACTGAGCATGTGTTTTTGAAATGAGAAAGTGTTAATGACTTGTGGAAAGAAATATGAAAAGACAATAGGGCGAAAGGTTTGTTAAAATTTGAACAGATAAATATGGACATAATAGAATTTGGTTATTATGGTGCATATAAACAGGAAGAATTGAAGAAAATGGACAGAGTAATATTTTATTTTATTTTTTAACCCAGTGACCATCTCTTCTTTAGCTTTCAAAAAGTTCCGACTTCACTCATTAGAGCCCTAATTAAAAAACTCAAACCAATAACCGTTTCTGCTGACCTCCTCCCTGCAGACTACCTGCAAAAAGCTGATGATGTCATAGCATACCCTATCACTATTTTGATAAACAGAACCATAACTGAAGCCTCTATTGCCTCTGTCTGGAAAATATCCCATGTCATACCACTCCATAAAGGTGGCAGCTCCATTAAACTATCAAACTATAGATCAATAGCTATCCTTTCCCCTCTGGCTAAAATTATGGAAAAGTGTATTCATAAACAACTCTTACACTACCTTATTCAAAATAATCTTCTGGCCAACTCCCAGCATGGATTTAGACCACAGCACAGTACCACCTTAGCCCTCTTCTCCTTTTCTAATGTCATAAATTCCAGCCATAATAACAACAAACTATCTTCTGCCCTGTTTCTCAATCTTTCCAAGGCCTTTGACATGGTTAACAACCAGCTACTCTTACTTACCCTTAATAAAATATCCCAAAATAACCATGCTATACAATGATTTCAATCTTATCTTAGTGGAAGACAGCAGGCTGTCCTTTGGCAGGACAAACTCTCCACCCTTATCCCCATTACCCTTGGTATCCCTCAAGGCTTCATATTAGGTCCCCTTCTTTTCTCCCTCTTTATCAATGACCTCCACACTGTAATCCCAGATGCAACCTGTATACAATATGCTGATGACTCCACCCTGATCTGCTCAGCCTCTACCCCTATAGATTGCCTTAGTTTAACCCAGAAAACCTTTAATATAGTGGAAAACTGGATCTCTAATCAACATCTGATATTAAATCCTAATAAAACAACGCTATTGCTCTTCTCCCCTACTCGCAAATCCTCTCAACTTTCGTTTACTATAACAGTGGGACCATAAACTCACCAGATATGTATACCAAACTCCTGGGTATTATAATAGACAACAACCTCAAATATGATATGCATGTAAACCAAACTATTAAAACCGTTAATAAAAAACTTGGCTCCCTATACAAAAGCAAACCTTTAATCACCCCTCTAGCTAGGACTGCTATTGCCCATACCCATCTGCTTTCAACTTTACTTTACTCTATGCGTCACCAATACTCACTAACTTGAACAAAACTGATCTCAGCAAACTCTCTAGCTGCTACAATCAAATTGCCAGGTTTGCCACAGGAACTCCCTACAGGACACACCATTGTCAAAACCTACACCTTTTAGCTTGGCTAGAACTCCCCAGGCTAATTCAATTTAATCAACTTACTGTAGCATTCAAGGCTATTAACCATCCAGAAAAAACACCCTCCCTTAAAAACATTATCCATCCCTACAAAAATGCTAGGCCTCTTCATTCCACTACAAAACCTTTGGTTCAATCTGTTAAAGCTAACAACCTATCTGGAGAATCTTTCTTTGCAAATTCAGTAGGCAAAACCTGGAATTTTCTCCCATCTGACCTTACTCTGAACCCCTCTCTTAATCAGTTTAAAAAAATCTAACCCAGTATTTTAAAACTCGCTGGTTATGTCATTGCTCTAACCCTGACTAAAGCCCCATCTACTTCCATATCCCTGCAATTTCTTATTCATAGCAACTAACCTCTTACACTAAAAGGTTTGAAAAGAGAAACTGTAATATCTTTGCAGATACTCTGTATATAAGCTGCACCTATAGGTTTGATGAGAAACTGTAACATATTTGTATATATTTCTGTATATATACTGTATTCTTCATAAGCTTGAAATGTGAGACTGTAACTTGTATGCTAATACAATATGTCTGTGCATATACTGTAACTTGCTTGTCTTTATCTGTTTGTAAGTTTGGAGCTTTTCTCCCTGGGCCTCCACTGAAAAGGGACATGTATCCAGTCGGACTATCCTGGTCAACAAATATAAAATAAAATAAATAAATTAATTATGCTTTATGGTCTATATGGAATGAGAGACTAAATGAAATTAAATACAATGGAAAATGAACTTTGACAAAAAGTTTGGAAAAAAAATGTTTTGGTTGTGGATAAAAGAGTGGGGTGGAATGGAGATTTGTAAATAGATGTAAATAATGTAAATATGTAAATATGTAAATAATATGTAATGTATATATCAATAAAAAACCCTACTCCTAGAATTAGAAAAGGAAATAACAGAAGAGTTAAATAAGGTATTAAGATTAGTTAATTTAGAATCAGAAATAAGACCAGATGCGATGGAATATCAAATGTATAGCAATTTGTTAATATGGCAGAAGAAATACTTTGTGAAAGTATTAAATGAATGGCTGGATGAAAGTTTTAGGCAATAAAGTAGCATGTGTTGGAATAATAAAGTTTTTATGGAAAAAGGTGAAAAGAATGACATAAGAAATTGGAGACCAATATTACTTAATAATATGGATTATAACTTTTTATGAAAATAGTACAGAAAAGAATGAAAAATAAGATATGAAAAATAATAGAAGATGCAATGTATAGTATAAAGGGGAAAAGAGGCCTAGTGTTATCAATGACAGTAAGAGAAATAGTTAATAAAATAATGAATAGAAAGACAAAATTAAAAATATTAGCAGGTGATTTAAATATGGCATTTGATACATTACAAGGTGAAATATTATGGAGTATAATGAAAGCTTATAGTATAAAGGGGTGGATATCCATCAGAATTCCCCTTCTTCCTATCTTGGACAAAATTCTAATATCGCACAAAGCATGCACACAGAATAAAGTAAAGGCGTTAGTGAATGGTTAGCTAAGTCAAGAAATGGATATTAAAAGTGGGATAAGACAGGGATGTCCAGCAAGTAGTATATTATTTATGATAGTAATGAATGTAGTGGTTATTAAGACAAATGCTGAATTGGAAGTAGTAGAATATAGGACTACAGAAGGAATTAAAATACCAATATTTTATCGTATGCAGATTGCATCTTGCTAGTCACGAAAGATAAAGTGTGAATGAAGGAAGCTGTGATGAAAGGAGGTACTGCCAGCACAGTTAGCTGGAATTTTGTAAATAATTATATGTCATTTCTGAACATCAAATTGATTTACACAAGATGCTTATGTTACAAATGTATTAGAACTCTATGCCATGTGTATATCAAACTGATTTATACAGATGTTTTTCTTGAAAATGCTCGCTGAATTGGAAGTAGTAGAATATAGGACTACAGAAGGAATTAAAATACCAATATTTTATCGTATGCAGATTGCATCTTGCTAGTCACGAAAGATAAAGTGTGAATGAAGGAAGTAGTGATGAAAGGAGGTACTGCCAGCACAGTTAGCTGGAATTTTGTAAATAATTATATGTCATTTCTGAACATCAAATTGATTTACACAAGATGCTTATGTTACAAATGTATTAGAACTCTATGCCATGTGTATATCAAACTGATTTATAGAGATGTTTTTCTTGAAAATGTGTATGTAAAGTGCTTGTGTTTGAAATGTATCCACAGTGTGCCCTACTGGAGAGAGCAGAAATATAAATGCACTATTGTAGAGGGGCGGCTCGTGCTAGAGGACTGCAGGACTGCAGCCCCCTCACCTGTAAAAAGAATAAAATAATTGCAAGTCCCCCCACTGGAGAAAATAGAAAATAAAAAAACGCACAAGTCCCGGAACTCCACACATGCGTGCTTAGTTCTTGAACTCCAGACTGCTCTGTTAGGCAGTCCAGCTATGGAAGGAATGGAACTCTGCCCTACCAGCCCAGAAGTTGCACAGACAGGAAGAACACCAGATTGCATTGCCTGCAGGCTGGAGGCTCCAGCCTACTCTCGTCTCGCAGGGAAACCCAGAACAGCCTGTGCGGGCTGTTATGGAGGGTGATCGGGATGCCAGGCCACTACAGAGGACTTAGCTGATGGAAGATCTGGTGTGTGTGTGTGTGTGTGTGTGTGTGTGTGTGTGTGTGTGTGTGTGTGTGTGTGTGTAATGCCCCAGTTCCTACATGGTGGTGGGTAGAGAATAAGGCTTGAACCCTGTACCATGGGCCCAAGTGGCAAGAGCCTGAATTCCCTACTCACCACCATTTGTAAAACATTTGCAGATTTTTGCCTCACATTTGTTCTGTTCTGTTCCGCATAAAATCTGTGGTTTCTGCATTTTTGTTACTTAGCACAACCAGTGGTGCAGTGGTAGCATTGTTGCCTGAGAGCTTCAGGTTGTGTGGTTTGATTCTTGGATGGGGTGCCGTCTGTATGTCCTCCGTGGGTTTGCTCTGGTGTCCTCACTGGATATCTGTCCCTATTTTTTGGACTGTATTCCTCCATTATTGGCTTTGTCCAGATTTTTTGTGCCAAGGTTGACAGCTATGGTGATAACTGAACTCACTGAATATGTTTGGGGGCTGTATTCCCCATTATTTGCTTTGTTCAGGTGTTTTGTGCTAAGATGTTGACAGCTATGGTGAGAACTGAATTCACTAAATGGTAGCCATTTATGTTTCAGTCTTCCTTTCTTTCATAAAACAGATGATTTGGCATAGTGGTATGTTTCTCTGACTGTTTTGCACAGGATCCTGGGTTCAATACTTGGCAGCGAAATGTATGGTGGTAAAACAGCATTTTATTTTAACAACTTTCCAACATTATACAAGCAGTGCTTAAAATGTGTCCCTGTCTTTTGCCCACCCCCCTATATTTTGGATTTTTCCAGATTTATTGTGCTGCAAAGCTCAGAGATGCAGCTGAGTGTCAAGTAGATTTTATAAGAGGCTGAGAGCTGCAGGGGAACAAAGGTTTAGTGCTTCTTGTGCTGTGTCTGCTTGTGTTGTTATTAGCACAATAGGTAATGTGCTTGCTTTTGATGCAGAAGGCTGTGGGTTCTACTCCCATAGTAGGTAAATGCATTGCTGATACTGTACTGTATTGTAAAGGGGTAGATGCTGCAGTCTTTTTTGGTGAAGATACCTATTAACTATGAACCTGTTATCAGTTTGCCATCCATTCCCTATTGCAATATTACTAGCTTATCATTTTTTTAATCAACTTAGGCAATTTATTCCTCAAGGGCATTAGGCACTTTATTTTGTAGATGAAACAATGAAATATAAAGTTGTTTGCTAGCAGCAGCCTCTTCATTAGTTACAGATTTCTTTAATGTGGAATTATTTAGATGACTTTTACTTCTTCAGAGATTGTGCATATTTACTGATACTGGTGGACTGTAGAAGTTTGAGTAGACTTTTATGATAGAAATGTTCTGAATTGGGCAGTTTTTTCGTTATTGGTGTATGCATTTTGTTTCATTGTTTATTGAAAAAATGTTCAAAACAAATTTAAAACTCCCTCTAACAACTACTATATTGTACAAGGAATATAATTTAATACAATCAGGAAGGTGTATCAAAAACCACGTGTATGTTTTGTGTGCAAGGGGCCTATGATTTGAAAACAGCCCATAGTTAATCTTTATCTGCCACTGGCAAAATGTATTTTCTTTGAATGTGGGTTTCAATGCTGTTTCAATGATTGTGAGTTTCAAGGGCGGAGAAGTTTTAATGCTAAGTCTGTTTTCATTGTGAGATTGCATTGCTTTATTTAGCAGATGTCTTAGTGTTTGTGCTGTAAAATGCAAAATAAAACTTTCAAATGAAGTCCAAATCATCGTAGAAGTAAAGCAGTATGCACATTCATGTTTATGGTAAATGAGGTGAAATAGCCAAGTAATGGTTCATTGGAATAGCTGCAGGGGGGAGGCTCCATTCGACCATGATTTTGTGAGGTGGAAGGGCGGCAAACTCAAAGACAGCCCCGGCTGAACTATACCTCTCAACTGTCCAGATTTTCACAGAATGAATAAATTTTTGCTTCTTATTTTTGGCTTGTTCCTCATAAAATGTGTGGTTTTCTGGCAATTTAGGAATTAAGTCAATAAATAATGACAAACACTGAGTTTCAGACTTCATAACCTTTAGAAAAATGCATACTAAAGCAAGACCTGTTATTCTATCAATTGTCTCAGTTTATACAACAATTTACAGTACTGTTTATATGTTCCCCCAGTATATTTGGCCATGTCCAGATTTCCTGCATTAACAGCTTGAGAGGTACGTGCAAATAAATTGCTTTATAGAATTAGGCATAACCAAACCTCTCAACTGTCCCCAATTTTGGCTCAAAATGTTGCTCTTCCCCTAATAATCCCGCTGCAAAATGGCAATTTTGGAAGAAAACATGGAAGGCTTACAATTAAGAAATAACTGTAATAATCAGAGTTATGGATTACTTTTATTTCAGAAATGCATGTAGATTCTTTTATTTTGTCAGCTGCTCAAGTTAGCAGTACTAATATTACAAAAGTGTCCCTTATGTGACAGGTTCCCAGCTATATTGTGTGGCTATTTTATATTTTTGCATCACATTTGTGGTCCATTTTTCATAAAATTGTGGTTTTTTTGGCAAATTAGTGGCAAATCATTAAAGACTGAAGTTAGAAAATAATGACACTCATTTGAGTTTTAGATTTCGTACCTTTCATAAAATTCATACTAATGCAAGACCTACTATTCTATTACCTTTCTAAGTTTATAAGAGCAATATTTAAAAATTGTCCTTATTTTTGGGCCTTTGTCCCACTTCTGTGTATGGCTTTGTCCAGATTTCTTGCTCTGAGGTTGAGAGGTATGACAAATGTGTCAGGGCCATCGCAGTCAGAGACATTTCAAATTGTGACATACTTGTTGCACCCCATTCCCCCATATAGTGACTCTGGATGTGTCGAAGCAAGGCAAGGAGTAGTTATGCAGTGTAAATGTGCAGTGTGTCCCCCCATCCAAGGTAGACACAAGTGCTACTTTTATTCTGTCCTTGATTTTGCAGAATGTTCTGGTTTCTGTCATATTTTATACTGTTGATTTATGCTTATTATTACTCAGAAAGTCCTGTTGATCTGTGTTTAAGTAGCAATGCTTTAATGACCATCAGGTAAGCTTGTCTGAGATTGTAAGATGCAAGTAAGCTTTAATAAGCATACTGTTAAAGAATTGCCAACACTGAAAGCCTTTCTGTTGTTGCCATGCAGAGAATACTTGCATAACTAGATAATGTATAAGCCTTGGGTATTTAAATGCATATGACAGTATTTGTAATAAAGGACAGGATTACATTATTTTAAGAAACACATTACATTTGTTGGGGACTTGCAGTCATCTTTGCAGGCCATATCTTTAAACCAAACAGAATGCCAATCTATCATGTGTGGTCCATTACCTGTACAGTAATCCTTTAAGCAATGTATCTTGAGCTTGTTTCTTGTTTGCTTTTCATTTTTTAATTTGATCATGTTTTCCCCATGAAACAAGTAGATAGTTGTCAGGCAGCAGGTCTTTTTTCGATAAGAAACATTTTTACAAGTGGGGCTATCACAGAGATTGCTACTTTCAGCATGTTATTTGGTACTTTAATAAAGCTGAATATAAATTATAATTAGAAATGCAGTGCAAGGAGAAGTGGTTTGAGTTGAGAGCTGCTTGTTTTTCTTATACTTGATTTTGACTGGCATTCCAGTAATGTATTTAAAAAGTAATTTATTGTTTCATGCCTTACAACCTTTTTGTTTCCATCTAGATATTAAGTAAGCTGTCATGCAGCCAATGCTTTGAAATATTTTTTTTTCTTCTACACTTCATTTTGTCTTGATTGGACTCTCATAATGATGGTTTGGCACCCAGGGCAACATATTTAATTAAAGTTACAGTGTTTGTGGTTGTGAGCATAGCTCCTCCCCTTTCTGGTTGGCCACACCCCTTCCCACTGACCCCACCCATTCACCTATCTCCTGCAGCCCCCCTTTGATTTGAAGTCACCAGCCACCACTGCTATTGTAACTGTTTAAATGTATATCAAACACAAAATGATGATACCAGGGAGTAAATGCTCCTTACCAAAAAACCAGCAGCAAAATTCTAAAGTAAAATAAAGATGGTAAAGGAGCAAACAAAGGCTGGAAATACTCAACAGCATATAAATTCCTTCCACACAGGTATTGAAGACAGGAACAGTCCAAACTGGAATAAAAACTCGGTTTATTTGTGCACTGGTAAGTGCTTTTACCCCTTCTGGCTTCCTCAGACCATTAAAGCTTGGAAGACAAGAACAATTCTACTTTTATACTTCCATAGTATACCAATTAAGCAACTGATTAATCCAACCTGTAGCTAATTCATTCAATTTCATTAAAGTGCTATTCTCATTAAAAGAATCTCACAGTAAAAGACTAAATATATAGCCTACTACTTACAAATATATGATAATTTAAAAACATACAATACATTAACTACATAGTTTAAAAATAATTATTCATGATAAATTTGTAGAACATAACTAAAACCCAAACATACAATGGAACCAGGCTTTTTTAAGACATAGAGTAACACAAAAAATGCTCATAAAAATATGTTCTATAATGAGGAATATATAATGCATGCAAACAAACTACACACATCAATTCTCATACTGAAAAATGATATGCATGTGTCGTCAAAACATAAAGTAACACAAAAATGCTCATAAAAACATGTTCCATAATGAGGAATATATAATGCATGCAAACAGACTACACACATTAATTCTCATGCTGAAAAATGATATGCATGTGTCGGCACAGAGGCATTACTTTATCAATTACTTGGCTATAAGCCTATGTGCTTTTAATAAGGGTTTCAGGTGTACCTTATCATTCAGGCCAGGGGTGTATCAAGGAGCCAGACCATCTATGCTGATAGGCCTGAGACCTCTGTAGTGAATGTGGAACCTGGACCAGTAGTTCGCAGCAAGATTAGTACTGCTTTTAAGTCTGTAGCCACTCGCTCTAAAGGACCATGCCCTTTCCCCATCAATGATCAATGGAGGGGAGGGAGGACCAGGTCCATGAACAGAGGGAGGCAAAACACAAAGTGTCAGGGGAGGAACACACAGGTCCCACGTTAAAGAAGATGTGGGAGCGTGTGAATCCACATTAGTATGGAATTTATCTCAGAAGGTTTTGGATAAGGATGAGTTAGATCTCTTGGATAAAGGACTCTCCTTTATACTCTCGACTAAAAGTGACATAACAGATAATGTTATGGATGTTAAACTATTTTTATTTTATTTTATTTATTTACAGTTGGTTTGCCAGGATAGTCCATCGGGCCAAAGAACCCGTTTTCAATGGAGTCCTGGGGAGAAAAGCTCCAGAACTAAGTATGTTACAAAAAAGTAATTCATACTAGTTATGCAAAACTATAACAAATTACAAATTATATAATAATACAAAGTATTTTGACACCAGAAAACAATTTCAAGTAAATACAGAAGAAATAACTATGAAAGAACAATAGATAAAATTAATAGATTATATAGATAGTAAAGAATATTGCATGAAAAAATATTTTGAGTTTGTATCATATTCTGAAATACTGAATGAAACTTCTGAGAAATAACAGAAATTTATGAAGGAAGCACTTAGGAGGTGAGGCCTAGTGCAGTTTTCCCTATAATATGAAATGATAATGTATATTAGTTATGGGTAAATAATCAGGAAGAATGCACGAGGAATCAAGGCAAAGAAGGAAGATGGCAATTGCAAGTAAATTAGCTATGTGGGGTGGGAGCAAGAGCATTCTCGCTTGGATACTAGGTGGGAATGAAGAGATCTTTTAAAAATAAAGTGGTTGGGGGTGGTGCGGATGGATGATGGTAGAGAGTTCCAAAGGCGGGCAAGGACAAAAGATAGAAGATTTTTCCCTGGGGGATGAGTGGGTTTATAGATTTCTAATAGATTTTGATTGTTGGACCTCAATATTCTATCAGGAAGGTGCATTTTAAAAGCTGATGAAAGGGAGGGACAGAGAGAGGAGTTGAAAATGAGTTTGTGAGCAAGAGTCAGTTGAGTGTATGTGAGATAGTTGGGAAGCTCTAGCCATTTAGTATATTTAGTTTAGTTTAGTAAACTATTTAGTAGGAATGTACAACTTAAGTTAGAGTTTAACAATATTGCCCCATTAGAGGGACTTAGATTTTGTAAACCCAGTATGTACAATCTTAACCTCCACCCCCTATTGGATGCCTTTACTAAACTGGTTGAAGAGGATTTATACCAGATGGAACATAATAGAGAAAGTCCATGAGAAGAAGGTGGAACTCATCTGTTAGACATAGGACTGCTCTGAATCGACTTAAATGTGATGATGCAATTAGAATCTGACCAGCCAATAAGGGCAGACTGATAGTGGTAATGAACACTTTGGATTATGACAATAGTATGGTATCTATGTTAAATGATGAGAAGTTCTATGGTATACTTTCTATGGGGGAAGTGGAGGTTATGGTGTTCAGGTTGTATGACATGCTAGATGATCTTTTGAAATGTAATGTGATTACACTTGAGTTGCATACATTTCTGAAGGTAGACTGTCCACTAATACTAGCCATACAGGGGACTCCCCAAGGTTCATAAGGACTCACACCATCCACCAATGAGACATATGGTGGCAGGGAGGGGTTGGGTGACAGAACTCACGTCCTTGTACCTGGAGAAATTCCTAAGACCAGTTGTGGACAAGATACCACATGTTCTAAGAGACACGAAACAGTTTCTTATTGAACTATATGAAGAAACAAGGTTACTGTCTGTAGATTTTGAGTATGTGTTTGTGACCTTAGATGTACAATCACTGTTTACCATGATTCCAAATGAAGATGGTATTAGCTGTATACACCCCGCTCATTGGTAAGGTACACTGAACACAGTGACAAGTTTAGAGATCTTTCGTCTTCACTTTTAGAAGCTGTCCTTGAAAATAACATTTTTATGTTTAGTGAACAGGTCTACATTCAGCGAAATGGCGTAGCTATGGGCACATCCTGTGCCAACAGCTACACCAACTTGGTTATGGCCACTTGGGAGAGCAAGAAACTTCCCTTTAAACAGCTTCCAGAATTACATTTATTTTTACAAACGGTTTGTGGATGACCTGTTTTTATTATGGACAGGAGGAGAGGAACGACTTGTAGAGTTCCTAGATGAGATAAATGGGCTCACTAATTATTTGAAGTTTACCATGGTCACTTCAAATACTTGTATAGCATTCTTGGATGTCTTTGTGGAGAAGTTAGGAGATGGGACCCTGAACACTGGTGTTTATAGGAAGCCATGCCATAGGAATACACTTCTGCATAGGCAGAGTATGCACCCTAGGTATGTGTTTAAGAATGTGATCAAAGGTTAGGTTGAGAGCTTCTAGGCTCAACCCCATTGATGGGGGATTTCAGAATGAGTTGAAGGGATTGCAAGATAGGCTGTTGGCTAGATCCTATAATGTAGATGAAGTATGTGAGGGTTTCAAAGGAGTTGAGGCATTGAGGGGTAGTAGTGCCCGCCCTTACTTTTCATCTAATGGCCTGGGTATTAACCCAATTGAGAAACCCTCATGTCGAGAAGTCAGGGTTCCTATATTCTATACACAGGATACCAATGAGATCAAAGACATCATTGTTAAGAACTGAGGTGTATTGACAGTGGATCCAACCATTAAGGAGCTGGTAGGTGACCATCCTACTTTCATGTATAAAATAAGAACAATTTAAAGAGACTTCTATGCTACTCGAGAGCTAGCAGTGGTCTTGGTGCCATTGACTCACAGTGTACCAGTCGCTGTGGTAAATGCAATTTTTCTGATTACATCAATGACAGCGTAATGTTTTTACATCCAGTCATGAAGCATGAGTTCAAATTTAGTGTTAATGCAGATTGTTTGACAGAACATGTTGTTTATTTGGCAAGCTGTATAATGTGCTCTGCATATTACGTTGGGAAGACTGACAGAAAGTTAAGGGACAGGATAAGAGAACATGTCTATCAGATTCGTATAGTCTTACATACCAATGCACTTTCCAAACATGTCCAAGAGTGTGGCCACCAGCATAGTTTTAAGTTTATGGTGATCCAGACTATTAGTCCCAGTAGTCGAGGAGGGGACCTTAGAATCTTCACTGAAAGACGTGAGCTTAAGTGGATTATTAGACTTAGGGCCAACAAAACCCCAGGCCTGAATGATAAGGTACTGCTGAAACCCTTATTAAAAGCACATAGGCTTATAGCCAAGTAATTGATAGAGTAATGCCTCTGTGCAGACACATGCATATAATTTTTCAGCATGAGAATTAATGTGTGTAGTCTGTTTGCATGCATTATATATTCCTCATTATGGAACATGTTTTTATGAGCATTTTTGTGTTACTCTATGTTTTGATGACACATGCATATCATTTTTCAGTATGAGAATTGATGTGTGTAGTTTTTTTACATGCATTGCATATTCCTCATTATAGAACATATTTTTATGAGCATTTTTTGTTACTCTATGTCTTGAAAAAGCACAGTTCCATTGTATGTTTGGGTTTTAGTTATGCTCTACAAATTTATCATGAATAATTATTTTTAAACTATGTAGTTAATGTATTTTATGTTTTTAAATTATCATATATTTAAGTAGTAGGCTATATTTTTAGTCTTTTAGTGCGAGATTCTTTTAGTGAGAATACCACTTTAATGAAATTGAATGAATTAGCTGCAGGTTGGATTAATCAGTTGTCTAATTGGTTTACTATGGAAGTATAAAAATAGAATTGTTCTTGTCTTCCAAGTTTTAATGGTCTGGGGAAGCCCAAAGGGGTGAAAGCGCTTACCAGTGCACAGATAAACTGAGTTTTTATTCCAGTTTGAACTGTTCCTGTCTTCAATATTTTTGTGGAAGGAATTTATATGCTGTTGAGTATTTGCAGCCTTTGTTTGCTCCTTTACCATCTTTATTTTACTTTAAAGTTTAAATGTATATGTTTTAACAGAAAAAATTGGAAATCAGGAGGTTAACCCCAGTCCAGCAAACTAAAATATATCTGAAATTAAATCACTTTATAGGTTAGGCCATAAAGATGCTATCTTACAGGTTTCAATACAGGCAGAGACACAAAGTCTGTACTAGGAAGCTTTCTGTATCATCATTGGTGTGAACGAATTACTACTAGGGAAGTGTGGAAGTATGCAATTGTTTTATGACTTCAAGAACCTACCAGAGATCTGAGCAAAAGCCCTTGTGTGTGTATTTTTACAAGAAGGTGCTAAGTCCTGCCAGCTTCCAGCAATGGGGGTTTGCATTAGAACTAGAAGTCCGATGGCCAGATGTTATGTCATTCTGCAAGCTATCTCAGAAACAATATTTCAGATATTATTTTGAGAAGTCTCTTAGTGAGACAGAGCATTCTGTAGTCTGTCTTGGGCCTGATAACAAGAAGGACCATTCACCACATCATCTGCCTTGCACTATTAGGTAAGTTATTAGGGAACATTATAATTATCTTAGATTCAGTCAGGAATATGGTGAAGCTTAGTTTAGATATTGTTTTTTTTTTCTTTATTTGTCTGAGCCTGTCCTTCAGTGTTATTTTAAATATTTCCTGTGACTTCAATTCTGATGTTACTGTGAATATATACTTAGTATTTTCTTTTTCTTTTATTATCTATTATTAAATATATTAATACTAATAATAATTATACATATACATGTATAATGTTTGTATTAAATGTATTATTATAGGTATGTAATTGTGTTTTCATGTTTTTATGATTTTTATGATTTGTACTATTTTGGATAATGCTATTGTGTGTGGAGCTTTTCTCCCCAGGTCTCCACTGAAAATGGGCTCCATGGCCCATTCGGACACTACCCAGTTAACAAATGCAAAATAAATAAATATATTTAAACCTTTCATTGTGGCTGATCTTTGTAGAGATATTTCTAGTTTTGAGAGTACTTCCATATTTATTTGGTGACATTGTGTATGCCACTCCTAATAGCCTTGCTCTTGGTCAAACTCTCTCAACTGTCCAGATTTGCACAGAATGTCCAGAATTTTGCCTGACATTTTTGGTCTGTTCCTCATAAAATTTGTAGATTTTTGGCAAATCACTCAAGATTGAAGTCACTAAATAATGACATTCATTTGAGTTTTAGACTTGATTTACTTCACAAAATGCATGCTAATACAATTTCTATTATTTTATCATCGTTCTAAGTTTATAAGAGCAATATTTAATATCTGCCATATTTTTGGCCCTTTGTCCCCCCCTTTATTTTAGGCTTGTTGAGATTTTTGGTGATAAGAAGTGGAGAGATATTTCTAGGAGTGTTGGCTGTGAGCACTAATTCCACATCAGTGTGTGTGGACTATTACTGAATTGGGGCCTATGGGGTTTGTAGTTAATAATCCTAGTATGACATGAGGTCCTCCAAACATGTCTGCTGAAACTACAGATTGTGTATCAGTGTGTGGTACTGTTATTCACTGTTTGCCCATAGAATTTCCTAATAATAATTAGGGCGGAGTTTGAGGTGCCCCAGTAGTACCCATCATGAGCAATGATTTTGCATCACTGTGTTGTGGGACTCTTAATGCTTCATCTCATCATATTCTTTGCTGGTTTCTGTGCAGGAACATAGCATGATGACACTGGAACAGGTCACAGCACATTCTAGGAGCTGTCCATTAAAGAGGCACTCCAGATTTTGTTCATGTGTGACCCCCCCCACCACACACACACACACGCGCACACACACACACACACACACACACACACACACACACACACACACACACACAAATGTCATATTATACAATGACCCCCCCATTAATATTCCAAAACATGCACGCTGATTGTTCAGCGTGCACGTTGTAAATCAGACTTATACTAATGGAAAAAGGTCCGTCGCCCGGACTTTTTCCATTATTATAAGTTTCTTTTTACAGCAACGGAGAATGCAAGATCTCCATTGCTTTTTAGACACTGTCTCGCTATGTTAAAGGAGTTTAACATAGCGAGACAGCTTTAAAAAAAGTAACAGAGATCTTACTTTCTCCGTTGCTTTTTTTAAAGCGGTCTCGCTATGTTAAATGGGTTTAACATAGAGAGACAGGTTTAAAAAATGCAATGGAGATTATCCGTTGCTTTTTTAAAGCAGTCTCGCTATGTTAAACTCCTTTAACATAGTGAGACACTTTGTAAAAAGCAACGGAGATCTTGCTTTCTCCGTTGCTTCCACCCATAGGTCTGATGTACTGCGTAAGCATACGCATGTGCAGTACATCAGAACTGCCACAGAATACCAGACAGCTGCGGAAGGGCAGCATGGAGGCATTATACAATGCCATTATTTAAGAAAAGTAAGGTTTTTTTTTCTTAAATAATGTCATTGTATAATAGCAATAACCCACTTCTGGGTGTGGGTAATGCTGGATTTAGCCACAGTTGTCTTTGGCCACTCGGGCTTAGCCCTCATGACCAAACCACACCAACCATGGGTAAATCCAGCATTACCCACACCCAGGCGTGGGTTATTGCTTAATTATACTACAGGCACTAGAAGTAGCTGCCTTAAATGTAAACAGCAGTTCCTGAAAAGTACATATGATACCTGTTTTGAGATTGAAGATGTATTTATTTATATTATAAGGGCTAAAATTCAGCTTATATACAAACTAGTTTTGGACCCCAAGAATGAGGAGCAGTGGAGAAAAGGTCAAGTTTTAACAAGAGATCTAGGTGGTTGGGAGAAAAAAAGGCTAAGCTGATACTATTTCAACAGTTTATGACAGCAGCACCAGTCATAAAAAGGTATTCTGAACTAAATAATTGTGGAGACAGCAAGCCAGATTCTATTTTAGGTAATATGGTACAAACACAAATCCAGGAAAAGTAGGATTCCAAACAACAATCCAAAACACTTGCGGAAGAAGGTAAGTCTACTCCAAGTACTGTAGTTCCTTTTCTTTAATATAGCACAAGCAAAAATAATAAAAAATACAGAATTTATATTGAAGTAGATGATAAAATAATTGTGAACATAAAGCACTTCTCGTCCCACCTGGTGGTGAGACTTCTTCAGGTAAAGGCATTCACTAAAAACCAATGCTTTTAAATACAGTCCATGGTGCAAGCATGTTGTTAGTCAGCCAATGGGTGAGGGCTATTCCCAACACACTGATGATGCTATGAGGGTCTACTCAATAAGTAATTACTTCCTTTAAGAGTTTATTTCAAAACACCCTCTGGACTTATTAAAAGGCAAGTAATTATACACACTCTCTTGTCCAGTATTGTGACATAGTAAATCATACTCATAATATGTAAATGTGGAGTTATTAAAAATGTTTAAATGTTTGACAGCCTTTTAAAAATGTTAGGCTATCAGCCCTAGGGCCTATACAAGCCTAGCTATAACAATTCCTTGGCTATTTCTTCCCACAGTATTTACTTCCCTGGACCCCTGTCTAGCAGGGCAACTGACATGATCCCTGGGGTGAATTTCCTATCTCCCATCCAATCATCAAGGTTCCTTTTGAAGAGGGCCAAAGAGGCCATTTGTTAGAAAATGTTTGAAAATATTTAAAATATTTAAAAATATAAATGTGCTTAAAATGCATATAACAGAATGGTGAAGTATAAAGAAGTAATAAAATGTACTAATGCATAAAAATAATAATGCATAAAAATGTTCAGAACACTTTTCTGTCTTATATAGCATGGCATGGCATCCTACAATTAAACATTAAATAAAAAATATATATAAATATTGAGGTAACAATTATATATGGATACATGGAAGTACAAACAACATTCCTGTCTATACATCATGGCATGGTACCCACCATTTGAATTATGCATTACTAAATTGACTGCTGTTAATAGTTTGCACGTGTTAGCATGTACTGAGACAACTGTTATGTATTTAACATAGATAGTTTGTCCTACAATTCATCATGTTAGTCATCTCTGGAGGTTTCTTAGCTTTAAAATACAAGAAATAGAGTAAACCTCATTTAACCCAATGTAAGCGCAAGCCGTAGTCCTGAGTTGCCGCAATAACTCTAACCTTTTAAATGTAAAGATTATGGGCCCCCTCTTCCATCAGACTTCACATTGTCTAGTGCCTTAAATTTAAATGTGTGGTCTGTGTATTCCTGCTTGTGTCTCCCTTTCTTTATATGGTACAGGTGTTCATGCACCCTTTCCCTGAACCTCCTGTCCGTCTTCCCTGTGTAGAATGCTGGACATTGTTGACATAGAGCTGCACAGACCACAGCTTTAGTCTGACAGTTAAATGTGTGTTTTATGTGATACTCTTTATCTCTAATGGTAAAGGGTGACCCTGTAGACATGTGTGGGCAGTAATGGCACATGTTACATCTGGACATACCATACCTAACTGCATACTGGTACGTACCATGGTTAGCTTCCAAGATATTTTTTAGGTTGGGCCCTGTTTGAAAACTAATCTAGATGGACCCTCTATTCTTTACATGGTAGTTTAGTCATTCCGTAAAACATCCCAGTTCTTAGTGATGATCCTCATGATCTCATATGCATCTGAGCTAAAGGGTGTAATCAAACTACTCTGTCCAAGATTGTTAGTGCCTGTTTTTTTGTGCAAATCTAATGTTAAGTATTCTGAAATGGTTTTCCTATCCAATACTGGTTTATAAAAACCTCTTGATCTTTTTGACTGCACTTCTTCTGTCATTATTTGATTCAGTAACTGGTTTGGGTGACCCCTTCGAGAAAACATACCATGTAGTTTACTACATTCAATGGAAAAGTCTTCATCTTTTGTGACCATCCTTGCTGCCCTCACTAGTTGCCCCTTCACCAACAATCTTTTTTGGTGAAAGGGGTGGCAGCTACTGTAGTGTAAAAAGGTGCTAGTAGAGTACATTTCTTTCTTGTATATAGTTGCTGAATTGTTTGTGTGTCTCTGGTTTGAATGAGTACTATGGATCATAGTACAGACCTTATTTTTGAAGGCATTAAGTTCATCTGGGAAAGCAGTACTAATGAACACATTTGCAATTAGAATCTATTTTTTTTTTTTTGTTGTTGTTGCTTACCCTGCTTGCAATGATATTAGGCTGATGATTTGCAAAGTTGTTTCTAAGTGAGTTAAGGAAGAAAAAAGCATTATTGTTAGGTACTGGAGTAGCTCATACCTTTTGGCTTGTCCTACATTTTCTGCATGGGAATACTCGGGTATTTTTATAGAATTTAGATATTTGTAGATTGTATGCGTCTGTTGCTCATAGTGTCTCACAGGATGTGCTGCTAATTTGTTTTTGGGACCAGTTTGCATTTTGATTGCAGCATATATACTCTAAATGTTCTTTATTGATGGTTTGTGGGCCATACATAGATACACACAGCAATAACTGCTATCAGAAATATGTTAACAGTTCAGGATAATGGAAATTTCTAGAATGTGCATGTAAATCAAAACAATGTTTCTCTTTTCTTTGGTATAGCTAGCACTTTCATTGTCTATAAATTCATAATGAGACTTCTATAGACTATATGAAGTACAAAAATATTGCCCGTTTATACAATTAACCATAGTCTCATCACTCAACCACAAGACTACATTCTAAAACAAATAAAGCTGTCTGTACAAATAAATCAGTGTTTCAGATCCTTATCTTTAAAACACATATAAAAGGTATTTATTCATTCACTGATGCCTGTAGATGCATAGGCATTCAATAAAATTGTAAAAGTTACCTGACCAAAGTTAATGACTAGATTTGGTATACCCTACGTCCATTCACAAACTGCTTTCTTGGAACCTTGTCATAGCTTTCTCCAAGTCTAGAAATGCTGAGTTGGACTCTTTTCTCATCTCAAGCTTCTTCTCAACTCTCTGTCTCACTACAAATGTAGGGTCACCTGTGCTGCATCCTGATATGAATCTAAATTGCTCATCTCCCATCTTACTTTCTACTACTCTATATATCCATTTATCAGTCATCCTCTTCAGTACTTTCATGCAGTGTGACAGGAGTTTGATACCTCTGTACTGCCCATAGCTGTGGATGCCCCCTTTGCTCTTGAACACTGCCAATAAGTTTGTTTATTCTCCAGTCATCTCGGGTATACCTTTCTCTCCATTCTGCTAGGAGTACCCTCAGGAGCCATTTTCCCCTTGCCTCACCCTACATCTTGCACATATTTGTTGTATCCTCATCCAAGCCTGCTGCTTTCCCTGACTTCATTTTCTTTAGTGCTTTACTTACTTGTTCTAGGGTGGGGTCCTCCTCTTCTTTCATTGTTAGCTACATCTAGGACAATACAGCTTCTGTTTTTTTTTTTTTTTTCATTCAGAAACTCCTGGAAGTGTTCCTTCTATCTGCCTTTGATGTCTTGTGGACTGGTGAGCAGGCTGTTGCTGGCATCCTTTATAAAGGGTGTCTGACTGTCTTCTTTATCTTTCTATCTTTGCCTTGCAACCTGATAGAGTTTCTTTATGCCATCTACCAAGTCACTTTCCAGAAGCTGGGAGGGTGCCTCTGATGCCTTGATCTTTACTGTTGTAACTCTTCTCTTAGCCTCTCTGATAGCCAACCAGCAGCAAGTATTCCTCCTAGCCTAGTCTGTCTTTTCTATCTCCCAATTTTTCCTGCACTCCTTCTTTCTTTTGAAGACTTACTAGACGTCTGCATTCCACCACCAACTTTCTTTATGTACCTTATTTCCATACCTGGCTTGGCCTCACATCTGTTCTGGAGTCCTCACACGTGCTGTTTTGAAGTGCTGCCCTTCTTCTTCCCCCCCACCTATTTCCTCTACTTCCTGAGGTGTTGGAGCTCTGAGTAATTCCTTGAACTCAAGTTCTTTCTCTCCAGTCAACTTCCAGGTCTTCAGCCTAGCCTCTTGACATTAAATCCTTCTCTGATCACTGCTTGCAGCTGGTTGTGGCAAACAGTGGTTTATGCTGTAAGCCAACTGTTTCACTTGGGATGCCCTTGCTATTGTTGATTCTACCCCAATGCCCTTTACTTACTATGAAGAAGCCTGCCTGAATTGCATGTTAGCCATTCTTGTTTGTTATCTTGTAGCTGCCTCTCTTGCTGACCATGTGTGGGTCACCATCAAGCCATTTGCCAGATGGTACTCTAGAATTGCCCTTCTTCTTTAATCTTGTTGCCCCACCCATGTGGAGAAAGGCAGTTTTCATATCCTATTCTTCCTGTCCCAATATGTGCATTCAGATC
Organism: Protopterus annectens; assembly: GCF_019279795.1. Lineage (NCBI taxonomy): Eukaryota > Metazoa > Chordata > Ceratodontiformes > Protopteridae > Protopterus > Protopterus annectens. The sequence goes on along the minus strand of NC_056727.1, from coordinate 9,200,347 downwards.
ACCCATTATCAACATCACTTCATGTCGTCCTGCTTTATCTAGTAGATCCTGTAACTTCTGTCTGAAAGCACTCATGTCCTCACTATCATAACTTTGTTGTGGGGCATAGGCTGATATTATGAATACTGCTCTATCTTTAAACTGGAGTCTGATTGCCTTGAGTCTGTCACTATTTTGGATGACATCCTTCACTGCCTTCTGAAGCCTTTCTCTTACCACAATTCCCACACCATTTCTATCCGGCCCTCCTCCTGAGTAGTAGACTTTGTATCCTAAGCCAAGTGGCTTTGCTGCACTGCCTTCCATCTTGTCTCCTGGATACATATGACATCCAGCATCTTCCTTACTGTCATATTACCTACTTTCAAGTTGTATCCTTTCAGAGAAACTGCACTGAGTGTAGCAATTTTAAGTTCATGTCTGGTAGGTTATTGATTTATGACAAGTTTTTGTTGAGCAGAACTAACCCAGTTAACCCAAGCTGGTCAACTAGACACAAGCCATCGAGTAGATTATTGACCTAAGGCTGTTGGCCTTTATGGTGGTCACACATTGGCCAGTGTAGGTCAGAGTAGGCTGGGTCCTCACCCCACTTATCCCTGTCAAATGCCCATGCCCATTTGGTGGCTAGCCCTGACATGCACGCAGTCTAGGGTCTGTGTTTTCCCTCTCTTGGTGGATACTGAGCACCACTGTTGATGTCCAAGCAGTTGGTTTATGCAACTCTTTTCTCTATAGGACACAATGTAGACTCTGTGCTACTGCCCACAGTAGGAACCAGCTGGCATTTGTTTTATTGAAAATGTATGCATATTGGTAGTAAAAGTAAGTTCATGTATAAGAGATTCTTCTGATTTTTGTTGCAAACTAAATCATGTGATATTTACTGTGGATGATTTGTTGATCACTATGGATATTAAATCATTATTTTCAGTCATACCCTACAACATAGGTATTGAGTATTTCAACTTTCTGTTATTAAAAGAAGAAGGGGTGATGTGAGTAAATTAGATTATTCTGGGATCTATTGGAAGACATGGATCATTGTTTTAATATTTCAAAATAATGCAGGTCAACATGTTAAAGGGGTGGCTTTGGGGATAAATATTGTCCTCAGTAATACCATTTTGGTTTTGAGATACAGGGATTAGATTGTGTTGTACAAGACATCTTGGTTTTCAGATGTAAAACACTGTTTCTGTTTTACTGAAGATATAGTTAGTGAAAGTCACTTACATCGGCTCACTGATCTTATTAACAAATCCACTAATGTCTTAAAAATTGCCCCGAAAACAAGAAAACATGAGAGGTACATATATCTGTTACAAAATGTGGTGAGTAATTCTATTCTGCATTATTCAGATATGCATCCACTTTAACTTATAAAAGTATTATTAGGGAGTAATGCTACAAGGTTAATTATCATAGTCCCTGCAGTGAGATCAAAATAAATTGAATATATAATGAGGGAAGGAAATATGTGGTTAGAAGATATCCAGTTGATGTCATAGATGGCACTGCTCAGAGTTTTAATCAGGGAGCAGTGGGTGGTGAACATCAGGCAGATGAAAATAACAAGCAGAGATGGATATGGATTTTACACATTCATTAGATAGTCAAGAGATCAAAGTTATTGAAAACAATTGGATAACATTTTTCTTTTGATCAAATTCTCTTTAAATATTCGATAAACCTTTATAAATAATAAAAATCTAAACATCTGAAATATATACTTAGTAGAATGATAAGGTTGGGTAAGGTATTGCTAAATTGTGGATGTCCAAATGTGAGTTTTGTAATTGGTGCAAGTATGTGCCTAATTCCCCAGTTGTCATTAATCCTGTGATTGATAGCTCATATTCTTCCCGTGGATCTCTGGTAAGGGTTTGAAGCTTTCTAAATTCATACAAGCATGAACATATATAAAATAAAAAGAAGCAAATGCATCCAATGCCTTCTACAGTGATAAATGGGAAGGTATCATACATACATGGATGGGTCTTCTACAGTCATAAATGGGAAGGTATCATACATGCATGGATGGGCCTTCTACAGTCATAAATGGGAAGGTATCATACAGGCATGGATGGGCCTTCTACAGTCATAAATAAGAAGGCATCATACATGCATGGATGGGCCTTCTACAATCATAAATGGGAAGGTATCATACATGCATGGATGGGCCTTCTACAGTCATAAATGGGAAGGTATCATGCATGCATGGATGAGTCTTCTACAGTCATAAATGGGAAGGTATCATGCATGCATGGATGGGCCTTCTACAGTCATAAATGGGAAGGTATCATACATGCATGGATGGGCCTTCTACAGTCATAAATGGGAAGGTATCATACATGCATGGATGGGCCTTCTACAGTCATAAATGTGAGGGTATCATACATGCATGGATGGGCCTTCTACAGTCGGGTATCATACATGCATGGATGGTGAAAGGGGTCATTTATTTAAGGCAAAGTAATGCATCTAGTAAATGTTATTGTATGCCTATACTTTTCCATACATTAATCAGTGCATTCACTTTGGATGTGTTGTAGAAGAAAATAAGTTAAAACACTGTACTTTGCTGTTTAGAATGTGTTCTTTTAGCTTTACATGTACATTTGAGTTGTTGCTGTTATTCTGAATTGTTGGCATAATTCTGAGCAGGTTTTAATGTTTCATTGTTTTAATTTGTTGGCCGTTGTTGTTTTCTTTGTGCGTAAAGTCTAACAGGTAAGAGGATAGATTTGCAGAAAGTAATAAACAGGAATAAACCATTTGTCCTTTTATGCTTGATAGATGCATTCATTTGATTGTGTGGGAAATTAAACATCTTGCATTACTAATGGAATAACCATGTAAAACAGGAACATTCCCCCTATGTTGCAATGAATATGACATGTTCCTTTGTGTAGAAGATAGGTCTGCTGCTGAGATAAGTATGCGAGAAGGTAAAGGTGTTTAGAGCACTATGGATTAAGTGTTAGGAGAAGAAAATGGTCCTGATTTGAAAGGAGGGTAACTCTATATAGGATGTAGTTTAAATAATGGGCTATGAATAATGATTGCAAAGAGAGGATCTTATGATGTTTTAAATAGGGAGTACATGGAAAATCTACTATGTGAGTTTTAAAAGAAAGCATATTGTAATGTTCTATAAGGACTAGGATTCATTGGGATTGGGTGCACTTATTTCTTAAGGAGTTATAAAATGAAATTAATGTCAATATTTCTTTAATATTTCAAGGGTGTTGTTTTAATCTTATAAAGAGATGATTGCTAAATAGGGAGATGGTCAGTGATAGACAAAATATGGGCCACTGATGGTGTGTTACTTTACCAGGTATTGCCTTTCACAGAAAATCTGGGGGCAGGAACAATTTAATTAGTAGAACTGAGTTACAGAATGTGGAAATTCTTAGAATGGGGAGCAGAGGATCTTAGACAGGGTGATTCAATTAACGTGTATGTGAAAATATATATCTCGCACATTTTGAAAAGAGAGATTTATTTAGCAGTGTCCTGTTGGGTAATGAGGTTTATTTGGTTCAGGTACATTTATTTCTTAATAAGGCTGAAGCAAAAATAATTCAAGTGTTTCATCAGTATTTTGGAGATGTTGAATTGACCCCATAAAGAGAGGGATGTTAACTGGGAAGTTGGCTAGTCACAACCTTAATATGGTCCATGCACTGATGTTTTATTTTACTGTATATTCATCATTTACAAAAACAAAATAAAAAAAATCATGCAAGAACAACTTTAGCATTTAAGAAAAGAATTACAGATGTTACTCTGCAGTCAGATTAATTATAAAGTTAAACTCTCTTTCTAAGGGGAAAAATATTTTTTATTTAAGAAATATACAGCATGATATTTAGTCTTGTGCACTGTATAAGTAACACAGAAAGGTAGTTATACACAAATTGTATGACATTGATCTGTAGATCCTTGAGTTCAATGGTTTTCTAAAACACTTCCCATCCATTATTTTACTATAATAGAAACTTGCTACGGTTCATCTTTCTTGTGAGATTTCTTTTCCATTAGACCTTTCAAAAAAAAAAAAAACAGTCAAAGGGCAGATGCCTGTTATGGGGCTTCTCTTGAGAAATGTTTGAAGGAAAAGTACATGACCAAAGAAATCTAAGAACATATTTTACTTTCTTGTCAAATGTTAGGGACTTTTTGAGCTGTTATAAAACACTTCTTACAGTGGATGGGTATTTCTGCAAACTTTAATAATGTAATTGAAGATATATTGTCTTACGGGTTATATCAGAATGGCATGAAATGTTGTTGACAATTCTACATTCAGTTGGTGTAGGTACTATTTGAAATCTGTTTGGTTATTGCAATGATACATTACATAATGGCATATGGAACAGTTCTGCTACATATTGAAGTATTGCTGTTTATGTAATGTCGGTTTGTATTGTCGGAGTGCAGCTGTCTGCAAACGCAATAAAACTTCTCTGCACTTTTCATGAGAGTGCTGTTCTGTGATGCTGGGAGAAAAGTGGAAACCATGAAACAGAACAAGGAGTAGACAGAGTAAGACAGATGAGATGGAAGTGGAAGGATTCCAGTTATCTAGCTTTGGATTGGACTGATATGTTGGTATGGCCTCTGGTGCTCCTAGAGCTGGAAAACATTCCATGTAAAAAGCTGTGGATTGAAATGGTGGCATGCAAGTGATGACGTTGTCTGTGCTGAGGATGACCAGAAACAGAGACATATGACTCACTTGCCATTATTCTAAGTCAACAAAGGATGATGCTGAATCATTACAGCAAGGTATGTATACTGAGCTGAGAACCAAGACGGCAGGGGCTGGACATGTATTTGGGAGGATAGCAATCAGAGACTGTGTTGTGCTATTGTCTGAGCATCAGCAAGGACTGGGTCAAAACGTATGTCTGTTCGCAGGGGAAATATCTGGATGCTTCGGTGGTTATAATGACTTCCTGATAGAACTTCTGTTACTTCCAGAGTGCAGGATAAAGGAGTATGTTCATTGATGCATCTTGGTTGGGACATAAAGTATTGTATTTAATCGGTATTTGCAATATACCAAGTAATGTATTGGCTGAATTAACTTGTTGTTTCCTACCAGATTATATTTTTCATGAAAACAGAGTTACAATTTATCCTATAAGAGCATAATTATCTTTATAGGTAACTGCCCTGCAGTCCTGAAATGAGTACACTCATTACCATTTTCAAAGTCTGATCTCAGAACTCCTGGTAGACGTACTGAAATAAAACTAATGCAACCTGGTGGCATCTACAAGCTGACATGATTTGCTAAGCATGAGCAGGAGTTATTAAGGAGTGTTTTGCAAAAAAGTTATGAAAAAATGACACCTTTCCATGTTTGCATTAATGATGCTAAATCAGTGTGTGAATACTGTCTTGTTAGCCATGCTTTATTCAAGCAGTCGGTGTTGGTAAAAAATGGTATTAAAACATGATGGCTAATGTAAAGACATTTGGAGATATAAATCATTTTTGGTAAATCAGTTGTGACTATTACCTATATTTTCACAACTGCATTAATTTCATAAAAAGACATGTAACCTACAGGTGAACAAATGGTTTCATCTTATACAAAACATTAAGGCACAAAATGACGCCACTAATAATTGCCATCTAACACACATCGTTTTGCAGATTAATATTTTGAAATATTGAGAAAATATTACACGCACTGGCAATATCACAAGACAGCAATATGCTACACCCTCTTGTCATACTTCATTGGAAAGCTCTTGAACAGGTGAACATTTCTGTCATTGATATAGTGACTCTACCCTGCACATTTACAAAGATATAGCCTTTGTTTGATTATAAAGCTAATATTTTTGGCAAACAAAATGCAGTTTACATTTCATACATCTGCTATATAAAAGCATCTACAAACAGATCTATATACTTACACCAGTATATAGCCCATTTTCAACTAAGGAGCTATGATACACTTGCATCATTTATCAGATATTATAAATCTAATGAAGTGTGTAAAGTGTGTTTTCAGTAGAGGCTTTTAGAGCAAAGCACTCTGGATGCAAGTGGTTTCCTTGTTTATAAGATCTCAGGAAGCAAAGGCGTTAATTAGCCTCCTAATGTTCATTATTAAATAAGTTAAACTAAAGAAAAATGCTCCATGGAAAGGCCACAATTACCAGAACTTGTCTATACAGAAGAATAGGAAGTTTCTTTATATAGTTTCACATGAATGTGTCTTTTGAAGGCATAAAAATAAACATTTGAACTACTTTGTAAATATCACTGATCTGCAAAGGATGTATGATTGGCTGGGTTTACAGACTTGTTGTGTCTTTCGGCTTTTCCCGGTTAGGGGTCGCCACAGCGGAACTCCGGTCCGCTAATGATTGGCAGTAGATTTTTACATGCTGAGTTGCCGGCCCTGATGCACAACCTTCAAAGAAGGTACGCCCATTCACGCATGTCTCCACACAGAAGACGCTCTAGCTGAGAATCGAATAGGACAACGTCTTAATGTGAGGCGACAACGCTACCAAGTGGAAATAGTTTACAAGAGAAGAAAATAATCAAATTGTGCCTGTACTTTATTTTTTAGTATAATATGTAAAGAATTTTCCATTATATTGGCAATACTAAACAGTGTTGTTACTTCTAGGAAATTGGCCAGCTGGTTGCAGTTGTTTTTAATTCTATAATTACTTTATTTTATTTTATTTTATTTATTTGTTTTTGAGAAATGGAGGATATTTAATGGTGTAGCGAAGGATTAAGGGATAAAAGGGATTTCCTTTGTGGAGTTTTAAGATAATGATCAAGTCTATAAACTTAACTTTGGTGTTGGTGGATGGTGTACTGATTAAGGTGTTCACCTCACAGACAACAAGTACAGAGTTTGAGTCTTACTAAGAGAAACTGGACAGACTAAAAATAGTCCACAAGGGAAGCTAGCCTAGTACTATGAGAAGTCTGCACCTCCATTTGATAAGGTTTATTTAGAATAAGTAAGACAAGAAAAACTGAAGACTTTAATCATGTCCAAATGCAGATTACAAAATCTAATTCAATTTTGTAATGGCAGCGATGCAGTAGGCAACAGAGAATTTAGTACAGAAGGTGGCATATAGGATATGTAAAGGAAGGAAGGAACATAATGGACCTCTGCATGCTATTTAGGGAGGATGTTAAAGGTATTAGGAAGGTTGGAGAAATAGTATGGATGTGTGTAGCATTAAATGTAACATATTAATGTGGGTCATATGTAGCTATTTTATTTGAATATAGACTATTGGTTCAAGGTAAGATTTATGGGATTAATAGCTTCTATAGGAAAAAATGTAGTTAAAGTTTTGAGTAGTGGATTAATGGGTCCAGTGGTTCAGATGAGGAAAAGGGTGAGACAAGGTTGGAGCCCTTATCCTTACTGTTATCACTTAGTCTGATGATTAGTACTGCTGTAAGTGAGATACGTTTGTTTAAAAAAGGTGGGAACAGATGCAGCACAAAAGAATACAGGATGCAGGTGGCTTTACCTTTACTATACGTAGATGAATTGATTTCTTATAGTTATTTTTATGCCCTCTCTGCCCATCAGCCATCTCCCTTTTTATGACCATTTCACCATTTGTTTCCTCTGTGTGGGGAGAGCTGTTTGGTCCTTTCATTCTATTCCAGGATAAGGTCGAATCATGGAATGTTGTCATTCAAACTGATATTAGGGATGCTTTTTCATCCCTTTGGTGGCCTAAATGCTTCCTGTGTTAATGAGTTGCTCCTTGTGCTAAGGGTACAAGCTTTCATTTCTTCCACTTTCATTTGCTTTCTGTGTGACTCTGAGCAAACCATTAACAAGGCAATGCTCTTTGGTCACCTCTGAAAAGAGATGTCCAGTGAGCATACATAGTAAACAAATGGGTAAAACATCTGCTTGGTGGCTGAAGAGGCAAGTCTCAGTGCTGTTCTCTATACATGTACTGTCCTAGACATATCTTGTCACAGATACAGCAAACTTTGCTGGGTGAGGAACAAGATGTGTGAGACAGTGCTGGTCAAGCATTCCAGTCCTTCCCAGCACCTGAGCTTCTAGCCATACAAAGGCTGTCTGAGCCAGAGTCAGGCCTTTATCTCATGAGGCCACAGAGATGGACTTGAGATGACATGGTTTTAATAGTGAGACAGGAAATGTTAAAAGGGCATGGCATGTCTATGATTCAAGACATTTCTCAAGTAGTGTGTATCTACAGATGAGTAAAGAAAAAGTACAAAGTGCTGAAGGAAGCTGTTTATGAAGGATATGACATGGCACTTCAGAAACACAGAAGGATGCTGGGTAAAATGAAGGAGGTGGTAAACATATGGAGGGTATATGGCATGTCCTATACAAACAAGGCCTGTTTGCTAAGAACTGTTTTTTTGGGTGTGGGATGTTAGTGCATCCTTTGTGAGTGAGACTGAGATGGTGGGTATTTTTCAGAGATATGAAATACTAGGTTCAGTCTAATAAGCAGGGGATCTTATACAGTAAGGTGAATGAAGACAGGCTGGGGATTATGAATGTAGTCACTTACTAAACATTTTTATATTTGCTTTAAAGATCACTCAGGGTGAGGGAAAATGAAAACAAGTAAAGGCAGCTGCTGTGTAGTAATTATGGAGGCATTTTAGATATATGATTAGGTAAACAAAGGTTACAGGGGTAAAAAGCTGCTTATGAATACAGCAGGAATCAGATATTGTAGAAGGGTAAATCTTCAAGGGTAAAAAGGAATAGAAAAGAATAACATGCAGGGATTGCAGAACGTTTTTACTTAGATCCAGGAGGGACAGCCATCCTAGTGAAATATAAAAAGATATTCAGGATTGAGAAAAAGAAAATTATTAATAATGAAATAGGTCTATCTGATGTTTTGCTCAGATTACCTCCTGAAAGGACCAAACCAGAGACAAAGCATATGGCTTGTGGTGAAAGGCAATATTTTTATTGAGGTGTTATTGGGTGAAGGAGACATTACAGACATCCTCTGCACCTGGATTAACTTGTTTTCATATAGTGTAAATAAGGTATTAGAACTGGAAAAGCTAAAAAAAGTGTTACTTCAGAAAGTGGAATTTGTTGCTGGTAGGACAGGGGATTGAAGGAACAAGCAATGAGCTAAACATTTCAGCAATTGCACCTTTTTGGGGAATCTAGGAAAAGAAATGTTGTAATATATTGCAAATTAATGAATGGTTAGTAGGCGGTGTGATGGAAAGATTCAATAAGTAGTTATACAGTACAGAAGAAAGTTAGGCTATAACAATAAAGTATTACATGCTGTATTTGGTTATGGAAGGAGAGTTGTGTTTGTCTTTATTTGGGGTTTTCATGAAGTTTATACATAACAGTAGGGTTATTTGATATTGCTATTTATTTTTTTATATTTTCTCCACCATCAGACCCACACTGCCTTTGATCCTATCCCCAGTATCTGTATTGTCCCAGCCCTGAATCCTCCCACTGCTCCTTTGCTTGGTGTCCCAGATAGACCTCAATACTCTTTTTGAGCAGGGCCTTCAAGTGACTTGTCATTAGGCTGAGGGAACAACGGATCCCAAGGGGGAGTTTGGAGCCATTATTCTCAAGGCAGCAATCATCTTTCCCATCTGGGAATGGCCAGTGCAGTGACTTATGGTCATCTTCACTGTGTCCCCGATGTTAACTTTAACTGTCCTGCAAGACTCCTGATCTCCACAAGATGTCATTTAGGGGGCTTCTGAAACTCTTCCTACTGGACTGGAATGCTGACATTGTTCACATCATCCTACACCCCTCCCCCCAGCCAGTACTACCAACAGCTTGATACTGTTCCTAAGATCAAGTCACTGGTGGCACAGATAGATGCCCAAGATCTTCATTGGAGATAACTGATTAACAGTCAGTGTAACTGACTGCAAGTAAGGCAGACGTATGACCAACAGCAATGGGCAACACACTGTAACACTGGCACCTGCTGGGCAATGACCACATTAGTACAACATACCATTAATGGCTTTATAGTTGGTGTTGAGAGAGACATATGATATTTTCAAACTGATTAGCTTGTACAAGTTCAAATAAATCAAGTCATAGATTGCTTTGCAGCTCGGTATACCAAAATGGTTGTTCAATAGTGGAAAGGTGCAACTGGTATTTTCTTGAGTTTTCCCTCTAGCACCCAAATGTTTTTGCCGTGTATCAGATATCTTGCTATTGTCCTTGAAAATGTGATCTTTCATAATGAACTGATTTACAGTGATGAAAATATGAGTGATCTAGTGAAATCAGGAAGTGAAGCACAGAATAACTGAGGTTGTGTAACCCTCATCTGTGTATAGCACGTCAGTGATGGCTCATTTTAATGTGTTCTGTACTCAGAATTTAGGACAATGTTTGAAAGGACTCTTTCGTCTGTGTACTCAGCTATGTGGCTCATTTCATCCAGGTATGGCTTTAGATGATTTATTTGGCCTGTGAGAAGAACTTGCCTTGCAAAATGGTACATTTATAGCAGCAGCTATACATTGTGCTACTGTGTTCTTTGTTAAGTAAACTGGTCCACCTTATTAGTCTTGTAAAATGCAGTTCTAGATACATCGGGATTAATGCCTGGATACCTGATGTGAGAAGGCCTGACAACAGACCAAGCCTCAGAAATTCTAATAGTGAGTAATACATTTCCTTCACTGATGCCGTTGAACCCTGCACCTGATAAGAGTACGTTGGTTGGCTAAATGACAGACAAAGAGCTCTTAGCTGGTCTAAGTAAATATGGAACACAGCCAGTGTCACTGTCCAATGTATAGAGATATAAATAAAGCAAATTATGAACTCAGCACTTAGAATGATATCCGGGAAGCCAAGGCCTGCTCTTAACTTTCTTGAACATGTTGAACAAGAGAAGGCTGAGCGATGTCCTTTCATGCTTCTTATGACATTTTTATTTTTTTCCTGTATGAAGAGTCACAAGCTTCTCTTCATCTAACTAAGCCTGTGTGGTCATCCAGTGATGATGAGGGGTCACATGTAAAAGTGTAAAAGTGCAGAAAATTTAACAAGGTGAAACACTGTGCCACGTGCCTAAATAAATAAAACAAAATACTTATTTGTACAAATAAGTGGTCAATAAAGCAGGAAACTTCTGGCAGGCAGACTTGTTCCTTCTGGTGTATGGGATCAAGGCATCACCCAGATGGGTGACCCATTGGATTCTGAGGTTTCTGAAGGAAAAGAGTATCAAGTGGACCTATTGCCAGGTGGGCAGACTATGACTGTCCTGCACCCTGATCATCAAACTAAGACCAAATTAAGATCAAGTGGAGGTGTGGAGTAAAGCAGAAGAACCAAAACAAAACAGAAGAAAAGAAATACTAGGTCTAATCTAATCAGCATAAGTAATATAATCACAATGCCTAGAGGGTTCAAGTAAGACTGCAGGTGGAATTCAGAAACATGTATGGTGTTGCATGAATGGCCACCCACAGGCTGTGGTTAATTCACAGACACTGAGGAAGACTGAGAAATCCAACATCTGTCATAGTATGCTAGTGGTGATAAAATTAAATGTTGCTGAGCAACATTATTAAGATGACAGACTCCACAGATGCATATGAGGGTAAATAATATGGCTTAGTGATTCAGAGACATATATACTCTATGACTACAGCGCTAAATTCAGAATGATAGCAGCAAAATCCTGGCGTACAGGAGGTGAACTGCAGTACAATGTATGGGTTAGCTGCAGCATTAACAAACCTCGACACTCTACAGGCTGCACTTGTCACTTATCTTCTCAGTGTTGCATAACATCAGCCTCAGCTGCACCATGTCATCTGCCTGTGTCTAACATTTATTTCATGCTCTTCACAGCAGTGAAATTATAGACAGCTACTGTGTGGATAGAGTCACCATACAGGAGCTGTTTGGGATGTGTTGCCCTCATTTGCAGGCCCATGGGCTGTTTGGTGAACCAATAGAGTCTCCATACAGGAGATGTTTGAGATGTCTCTACCTCATTTGCAGAGTCTATATCACGAAATTGAATGTTGTGAACACCGAATACCAGAAGGCCGAACCTGGTAAGTCGAAAGTTGAGAATGTTGAAGCCGCGGAAACTTGAATTCTTTTCCAGGGAAAGAATTCAGTTGGCCGTTTCTGCGGCTTCTGCATTTTTGGACTGGGTCAAAGTAAGTGTACGAATGAGTAGTGACGGACTTTAGGGTTAGGGCGCAGGTCAGGTAAGTGTGCGATAGTGACGGACTTTAGGGTTAGTGTGCGGGTCAGGTAAGTGTGTGGTAGTGACAGACTTTAGGGTTAGGGCTGGGTTAAGGTTAGTACATAGATAGTGGTGTATGTTAAGTTTAATGTAGGTTTTGAAGGTGTTTGGTGTGATTGTGTTATGTGTGTGTTTTTCGGAACAGTGAAATGTGCATATGTAGTACATATATGCTAAGAGTAGGCATATATATGTTATCTGAATTCGATCTTCCAAATTCAAACTTATGGTGTTCGACATTTTGGAAGTTTGATTTCGTGATATAGACCCCATTTTCAGGCCTGTGGGCAGCTTGGTGAACCAATCCCTGCGGATATCTAGGTATCTGTGGCTTTGACAATACTAGCTACAGGGACTTCTCAGTGACCACAGGTGGACATAAGTAGAAATATACTATGTATGTGCCTTAAGTATACTGTACCAGTGCCTTTAATGCCATGCTTGAGCACATGGGGGAGAATTTCCATGTATCACAGAGGAGAGAGACAACACCATCAAGGCTTTTTATAACATAGCCTGTTCCCCTAGGTACTGGTGGTCATAAACCGCACCTATATTGAAATAAACGCCCCACCTGATAGCAGAGAAGAAGGTAGATGGTGCAGCAAAGAGAGACAAAGTTTCTTTGTCTGTTGAACATGTACCACAAGGAGCTACTAACTGCGGACTCTTCTTAGGGTCCCCAATATAAACCGGATTGAAATGCCTCACTCTGATAAGCAGTAAAGGTGCCACTACAGTGACCTGAAGAGGTGCTATTATGACCTTAGCGGGCAGAAAGAAGAGTAAGGGCACCCAAGATGTATTGTAAGTATCTGTCTGTGCAGAGACTGGCTGTAAATGAGATTTTTAAAGTCATATAATTTAATGATATTTCTTCTTCTAATTTGGGAGACTATTGAGGTGAGTATCTTTCTGTATTGCAGTTAAACAAAGCGACTTTCTAAGTACAGGGATGTGTACTAACTTTCAAATGATAATTACACTTGCTTCAGAGAGTCTTACTGTATTTGTGTTCTATTAGCAAGCTGCAGGCATGTGGCCCTTTACAGGTAATACTGCCTATCTTAAGTTGTACAGCGTACAAACATAGCACATTTTCTGGTATTCTGAATATGAGCATAGAGTTATACAGGTTCTCTGTATCTTTTACCTTTGCTTTTTTATGTATACATACTAGAGTTAGAATACAGAAGAACTATACTGTAGCATAGCATAGGTGGACACCATCATTTATCATATAAATGCTCCTTAGAGTCACAGCATTATTCTTTCCCAAAAGTACCGTGACACGTATCCATGTAAGGACTACTAGATGTACCCCCCCCTTTTCAGATGACATATGCTAGCATACAGTCAGCTCTATCATACAGGCAGAACTTAGCGGGACTGCACTGATATATAGTTTTACTGCTGCAGCAGTATGTAGCCATGCAATAGCTAGCTTCATATGTTACGTACGTGTGCCTTGTGCATATCTTTATTTATCTCTCCTCTCCCCTCCCTTTGGTTTTGCTATTCTTTCTTTAGTAATTGTTTCTGGTTGTTATTTTATTTCCCTACATTACCATTTACATTGTGTACAGCAGCTGTTTCCCTATATCACCATTTACATTGTGTACAACAGGTATTTTCCTACATCGCCATTTACATTGTGTACAGCAGCTGTTTCCCTACATCACCATTTACATTGTGTACAGCAGCTGTTTCCCTACATCACCATTTACATTGTGTACAGCAGCTGTTTCCCTATATCACCATTTACATTGTGTACAGCAGGTATTTTCCTACATCACCAATGTGTACAACAGGTATGTCCCTACATTACCATTTACATTGTGTACATTAGGTGTTTCCCTACATCACCATTTACATCGTATACAACAGGTATTTCTCTACGTAACCATTTACATTGTGTACACTAGGTGTTTCTCTACATCACCATTTACACTGTGTACAGCAGGCATTTTCCAACATCACCATTTAAGTTGTGTACAGCAGGTGTTTCCCTACATCACCAATATGTACAGCAGGTGTTTCCCTACATCACCATTTAAGTTGTGTACAGCAGGTGTTTCCCTACATCACGAATGTGTACAGCAGGTGTTTCCATACATCACCAGGGTGTACAGCATGTGTTTCCCTACATCACCATTTACATTGTGTACAGCAGGTGTTTCCCTACATCACCAATGTGTACAGCAGGTGTTTCCCTACATTACCATTTATATTGTGTACAGCAGGTGTTTCCCTACATCACCATTTAAGTTGTGTACAGCAGGTGTTTCCCTACATTACCAAGCAGGTGCCTAGGCAGTGCCAGTGCTACAGACACCGTCTCCCCTCACCCAGCAGGTTCAGCCATATGTTGCTTTTACCCCCACCTGTAACTGCACCTGCATCCTTGGTGGGTACAGTAGAGAGCAGCCAGGACCCTATCTCTCTTGTCCCTGGTGGAAGCACAATTGTACATAATAACATTGCCAGGGGTGAGGACTTTGATATACATAGGGAGTTGGTAGAGCTGACAGAGGATTTGATAGACCAGTGACTGGAACCATACATTGATCATGTACAAATGATCCTCTTCCTGTTAACAGAATTTCTTCACTGCCTGTCCCTGCCATCATCCCCTCAGGCAGGGCCCAGTACAGAGGGTAGTCAGGGTGTTTTCTAACCTGCCTTTAGGTTTCTCATAGGCAATCCAATACAGAAACTCATATCCACCCTCATCCCCATCTTAGTGTTCCCCACTGTTGTGACTCAATGCCTGCCCATTTGTCATGTAGGCTGCTCCATCACCAAGGTTCCCACTCTGTTTGAGTGTCTTTAAACCCACTTTTTCCCCAACCCTCTGTGTGTCAGCAGCAAAAAAAAGTGTCTGTTATATGTCTGTGCATTTAGCCTTGCTTCTTATTCTCACCTTCTTAAGATACCTTTTCCTTCCCTGAAATCATTCCTAGCTCCCCTACTTACAAAAAATGGACACCTGCTCCACGAAAACTTCTTCTTTTTCTCCCTCTCCCAATCCCACTATATACTTCCTTACATCCCATGTGTATATTCCTCTGTTTGCTACTCCTTGTCCTATTCAGCCATTTCTACATCATTTCATGTCAAACTACATTTAATCATGGCAGTGGGCTCTTTAAACTGTTGTGCTTGTTTTCCTGGATTGCTCTGAATTAACGCGCGTTCACATACTGTGGCATATGTGTTCACTCTGCTCATTTATTTTCTTCTTCACACTCGTAACTGTGATGATGAGATTTCCTCATTCACTGTAAGTCCTGTGCATTGCATGAGTGAGTTTTCTAATTAGCAGAAAACTCATCTGTGAATTTTCACTTAGTCAATTTATATGTCTCAGGCCATATCGTGCTATGACCTGTACCTGCAGTAGAGATGCCAAGATCATTCTAAGCATGTACCCTAGAACACAGAAACATTATTTGCAATATCTTCTTAAACATTCCATCTTTAAAATTCTCATACTGTTGGCCTACATGTTTAAAACTTTAAAAGAAAACGAATTTCTAAAAAACAAAATAAAACAATGTATAAAATAAAGGTTATGATGATTAAAATTTGACTGGTTCATTTCCCATACACATCCACTACATACCCTATTAAAGTAGAAAAATGTTTTATGTAAATGATCCCAAAGATTTTTCTTTATTTGTTTCCATGTAGCATGGAACATCTACAACAGACATTCTCCTCTAAAACGTGAAGCCATTGCACCTAACTGGAACATAATGCCATTTCAAACTATTCCACTTATAGCTGAAACTTCTATAAATCTTGTTTTTACTGTGCACAGCAAAGATTTTCAACAATTTTGATGCAACTATGTCTAAGAATTTAGAATTAATGAAACTGATGGGAAATGTTTCCCATTGATATTCTGTTGTAATACTGCTGCAGTGTGATGAAATCTAGTCTGTTTTCAAGATTTAGTCATGCATAAAATTAACTATGACTAAAAACATACTTTAAGTGTTTAAGGCAAGCATTTAGATGATCTAAAATGTCTATAATATCTCACAAGCCTTAGTTTGGGTTATTTAGTTTTACAATTATGTGGTTTAAAAATTAACTTCTTTATGCCTCTTAACAGAACATTCTGGCATGTATTGCATGTCAAGGAAAAATTAAGAAGTAAAGGCACTAATGTAATTTCTGCTAAAGTCAGCTTAACAAAATTTACTTTGTTGGGGATATGTTTAAAATCATTGTGATTACAATATAATTAGCTAAGCATTTTCATCTGAAGCCCAGTTTTAAATTAAAACAGCACTGTATGTCAGACTCAAACCGTTTGAGTTCGACAGCACTGCATTTTCTCTGTCTACTGCAATTAGTTTTTATCTGCTGCGACACAGTTTGCACACGGTATCTAGTTTTCATATTCATCTGCATAAGATATGATATTTTCATACATCTGGCCTGTAATATCCATTAGCCATGGCTCATACATTTCATACTCTTCACATATTTTATCAGAATATTCCAGATGTTCATTATGAGACTAATACTACAAGACTGAAATGTCACATGCTTTTCTGTGCATTGATGAAGCAGGGAGAACTTCCACAACATGTTGAAATTAACATGAGTATATATTTGCATTAGCACCAACTATTTTGCTTAACATAAAAAGTCTGCCTTATTTTTGTAGGTATAAGGAACTGAGTACTATATACAGCCAGTAAAGAAGATTTTTCTTTGTTTTGTTACCATCTGCACTGATCCAGTCCAGATTCTTTTTTTTTTTTTTTTTTTTTAGTACCATGTGATATTTGAAGTGAATGAGATAAAGCTGACCGTCATAGTTTGGAAATTCACTTGCTGTTATTGAACAAATGCAATGTGACCTTTTAATATCTACATTCATTTTCAGCCACTCAGGAAGCTGAGACCACAGAAAAATTTTATTAAAGAAACAGATGATGTAATACATATAATCAAACATCTGTATCATTAGAGTATCATTTCTGCAGTTACTTTTTCAGTCAGTACAACTATTGTCATAATCAATTTATTTTTTTTATTTTCTTTTGTAACTTCTTTTATATATTTGCAAAGCATATGTCTATCTCGGAGCATTAAAAATCACAGCAAAGGGTCAGAAAGAAGAGAACATCATTTTTCAAAGGTTCATAGGTTGGTACTAGGCTATCGGCCCTAGGCCCTATATAAGCCTATCCATAACAATTCCCTGGCTATTTCTTCCCACAGTATTTACTTCCCTGGACTCCTATCTAGTAGGGCAACTGGCGTGATCCCTGGGGTGAATTTCTTATCTCCCATCCAATCATCAAGGTTCCTTTTGAAGAGGTCCAAAGAGGCGCCTGCTTGACATGTATGGGCAGTCTATTCCAGAGTCTGGGGAGTCTCTGGGTCAGGAACCTATCCCTCCAGCATGTTTTGTTCATTGTGATGACAAGGTTTAGATCCCTGGAGCATGTGTCTCTGAGGGATTGGGATTTCTTTAAGTGTAGCATGTCCAACAGCTCTGGGTTTGACATGGCCTTGTATGTTAAGCAGAGATCGCCTCTGAGTAGACGATATGTGACAGAGTATAGGTGGAGTTTTTTGGACGGTCGGCATAGGGCATCTGCTTTAGGCCTGTGATTCTTTTAGTGAGGTATTCTGCGGCCTTTCCAGTTGTTGCAGATGTCTTGAGAGGTACATACCAAACGGGGCGTTGTATTCAATAATGGGTCTAATGAGTACAGTGGGACAATGACCTCCTTTTTTCTGGATGAAAAGCCCTTAGTGATGAGGTGTGACACATAGAAGGATTTCCTGACTCTTGTGGCGATGTGGTTATCGAAAGTGAGACCACTGTCTACCTGTGTCCCTAAGTCTCTTATCACACTTTCGGTGTTTAGTGTACTGCCACCTATGTGGTAATTCACAGGTACATGTTTTTGACCAAAGGGGATAACTATACATTTCTTGGCATTGAGCTTGACCCCATGTCTCTGGCCCCAAGCATCTGTTCATAATAGAAGGTCTTCATATGACACACCCAGTCCATGTCATCTTTTTGAAAAATAATGTAATGAAAGTCATAATACTAAATGCACAATGAGGAAATATTAAAATGTTAAAATGTTGAAATCCTACATGTGTTGAGAGCTAGTGAGCTGGTTACCCCCTGCAGGACATATGTTAGGGCCTGTTCCCAAGTTTGGATGACAGATTAGTGTCACTTTACTGGATGTGTACTGGTAGAATGTGCATATGTAGTACATATATGCTAAGAGTAGGCACTTTGACTTCAACATTGTAAAGTTTCAGCATTTTGACATCTCAGGATTTTGCATTTAGTATTGTGACTTTCAGTATACTACTGATCAATAAGTTGTCACGTGATGAATAGACTACACTACTAATCAGTAAGATGTCATGTGATCAATAAACTACTAGTAATCAGTAAGATGTCACGTGATCAAGACTATACTACTAACCAGTAAATGTCACGTGATCAATAGACTATACTACTAATCAGTAAATTGTCATGTAATCAATAGAACCTGCACACTTAGTGATAAGGAATCTTTGTGCAGACTTAGTTTATTAATTTAATAATGTGTGCACTGTAAATAAACTATATCCTTAAATATGATCAAGTACTTATTCATGCCTTACACCCATAGCCAGTTTCAGGCACCAGCAAACTCTGAGGTCATTGGGGGCCTCCTGTTCCTGGGTGGCCCCCAACTATAGCAAGTTATATTATCTTGATAGCTTGTAATATGTCTGTCAAACTAGCAAGGTAAGCACTAGGGAGATCAGCAGCCCACAGTGACTGATCTCAGTGCAAACCTTGGATTTTAAGAAGATCTAATGCTTCCAATCTTCAGAAATTATTTTCTGTTTTAGCGAGTTTTTTTATATACTGGCAGAACACCAGATACTATATTCAGTGCAATGCCAAAAATAACAGCAGAATGAAGGCTCATAATCCGGGTCATATTTTAAATATTACTTTAACTCACTTAAAAGGTGAATAGAATAATACCTTTTGCAGCAACATTAATTTTTTTGGACAAAAAGAAGTATAAAACTCAGATGTCTGGATTTATTGACTGTCTGTAATCCTGAATGATTTATCAGCAGATCAAACTTTTTTACGAAGAACAGAACAAAATTATGAGTAAAATCAGGGAAGGTCTATGAAATCAGGGACAGTGACACATATGCATTACTCTTCAATGAGGTAAATAAAAGTGACTTACCCATGCAGCTAAACAGCAGTCACTTATCTGGTGTGGCTGTACCAGTGTTGTACAATGTATTGCTATTTGCTGAAACAAGCACAAAACGAGTTTTGCTATGGCTTATGCATGTATGTGTGTGTGTGTGTGTGTGTGTGTGTGTGTGTGTGTGTGTGTGTGTGTGTGTGTGTAAAAATCCCTGATTTTTATCTGTGCACACACCAAATCATGCCATGTTTTTTATATATATATATATATATATATATATATATATATAGTATGCATGCATTTGGTCGGCCGGTAGATGGCCAATTGGAAAATGTTCGAACACGTCTGCGTGTTCGCATAAATGTGAAAACAAAGTAAGCGAAATGCAAAATGCCCCCCCCCCTTTTGTGACCCATGGTAGCACTTGTTTAGGTGGTAGAGCTGTCGGAATTGTCAAATTCAGTGTTTTGTTCGACATTCCGACTGGTCGCCACTGGGAGATTCGACATTGCAGGTCAGTGTTGTACCTGATCGACGGAAGGTTGTTTGATGAAATGCATGTATTCCTATATATATATATATATACATATATATATATATATATATATATATATATATATATATATATATGTGTGTGTGTGTATATATATATATATATATATATATATATATATATATATATATATATAGAGATATAGATATAGATATATATTTATAAGATTCTTCTGGGAATCAGTAAAAAAATGCAGCTAACAAGTAATTATATTTTAAAAGTAAGGCATAAAATATATCACAGAACATTTAGATACTTAGAGCTTCTAGAAGTCTAGTGCTTCCTATTCTACAGACTGTATAAATGGATTCAAAGGTCTCCCTTAATCATCTTTGACTGAGAGCGGCCCTACAATAACTGTTGCAGGTTGGGGGAAAAATAAGGAGAAAAAATTTATTAATTTATGATTATGCTCTTTGACCTTAACAGGGCTATGATATGACCCTGTTAGGGATAAAGCTGAAAACAGCCTCTGCTCTCAGTTGTATCACTTCTAAAACCATACCTGCTCACAAGTGTATGTACAGAAAGCTGCTTTAGGTTAGAAATTGTGTGGTTATTACTTTAATTTGAATCACAGTCAAATCTTAGAGATCTGCAAGA
This sequence comes from Protopterus annectens, assembly GCF_019279795.1. Taxonomy (NCBI): domain Eukaryota; kingdom Metazoa; phylum Chordata; order Ceratodontiformes; family Protopteridae; genus Protopterus; species Protopterus annectens. The sequence continues at coordinate 9,179,678 of NC_056727.1, read as the reverse complement.
AGGTTGTTATAGCTTGTGTTTGGGCTGAGAACAGTGTGGTCATTGTTTCTTTTACTTTTCTCAGAGACCTCAAAGGTATACAAAGACGGTTACTATAGCTTGTGTAAGGACAGTGTACTGCCTATGAGCAACAAATAGAATACATTACTGTAATCATTATTTTTTTCACTTTCCTCGCAATCACACATCAGGCACTTATATAAGTGGCTGCTTTAAGTGTTAATGGTGAAGAGTGAGGAGGCATACTATGTATATGTATGTCAACAGTCAGTTGAAATACATGACTGGCGATTTGAATCTTTCCTTTCATCCCAATCTAATACCATAGGGATCTATAGGCAGTGAATGTATTTTTTGAGGGGTTAGAGAGTCAGGTTGTATTCCCAGATAGGACCTGTGTATCCTCACAACAACTGGCTTGTTAGTTTATTGTGAGCTACTATTTTTCAGCTTTGAAGTTTAGGCCTTGGGTACAACTTACATCTTCCTTGAAAGCAAAAAAAAAAAAAAAAAAAAGACTAAAATTCTTTTTTTACTCATGGGGCAGGATTCATGATGGCTTACACATAGTCTAAGAGTCGTGTAAGACTCCATGCAGCCATCGCAATCCAGGAACAGCCCGAAATCCCGTGTAAGAGACAGCAAAAACGAGTCTTACACGGGCAGGGCATGGATATGCTAATCACCTCATTTGCAGCCGAAAGGCATGCAAATGAGGTAGATTAGCGATCCACGAAGCTGAAATCAGCCCGTGTAAGAGTCGTGTTAGGTGCAGAAATGTACTCAGTTGACAACTGAGTACGTTACTGCAAATAACCTGGAACCATGACAGCTCCAAATAAAGTGTGCAAATGTTGCAGTCAGCATGCCAATGGCCAAATATGTGGCCATTGGCATGGTAACCCGATGCAAACATGAAATAAAATATTTTTTTTTTCGGAGATCGGCGAGGTTTAAACGCAGCACAGCCCCGTGCAAACGGGCTGCGCTATATAAAACAGAAAAATAAAGGTTTGAAACCCACAAATGTGGATTTTATGTAATGCATGGATTTGCAATGCAGGGACTAGCAGACCAACAAACAACATGGCCACCGTCTAGTGGTTGCTAAGGGGGGAAGCTGAGTGTAAGACATGTAACTAAGCATTAGTAGGCAATCCTATGTAAATGAGTGGTAGGATAGTGAATCACACTGTCACATAGCAAATGAGCACATTCTGTGTAGTATAAGAGTTAGATAAGGGGGAGTAACAGAGTAGGAGATAGGTGACATCACAGGAGGGAATGTCAGGAAGAAATCAAGCTCATTGGAGCAAAGTGGCATGTGAAAGATGTCAATCACACAGCATAAAAAGAGGAGTTTCAGCAGATAAGCATAGGAAAGTCAAGAAATGGAAGGTGTACACTGTGACCAACACCAAAGTTTCTTGCTGTACGTGCATGCGCGCGTGTGCACGCTGGGAAGCGCGAGTAAGACATAGTGCGCACATGTAAGCATGAGTGCACGCGTGTAAGGCAGAGTAAGCATGTAGGAGCCTGTTTAAAGATTTGTAAACCTGTTTGCGCTGGTGTGTGCGCGTTTTATCCGAATAAGCAGAGTCTAGTCCGTGTAAGCATGTGTGCACACGTGGTAGCCACTGTGAGCATGTTTTCGCTGGTATGCGCGCTGCTCCCCCCTGAGGAAACAGAGAGGAAAAGGAAGCAGAAGAAATAGTAGGAAACTAGCAGAGAATACTTGTAGAGGTAGCAGGTGAAAACAATTAGAAGCAGGCAATTACACAGGCAGAATACAAGCCCAGCCCAGCACTTAAAACACTGCAAACAGCATTGCAGTATGTTTCTTTCAAGAGACACTGCAAGACAGGAGTAAGCTAGTAGAAGTGAAAACTGAAAAAGCTGCACTCAGACCAAACATGCTAGGGGCTGCCATAGCTGTCATAAGGAGACATAGGAGACTTGCTGAGGGTGGTGACAATGGAAATGCTGCCAGACAACCCACAGTCAGGAGACGGAGAAGAGTGTACAGGCCCAGGGTCACCTACCAGGGGTTACATGAGCTGGAGATAGTGGAGCGCTATAGAGTGGACAGAGACCTCCTGCAGCAAATTGTTGAGCTGTGCAGGCCACGCCTCATACACAGAACCAACAGAGGGGAACCCATCCCAGTGGAAACCAAGGTATGTGTTGGCCTAAGAATACTAGCAACAGGTACCTTCCAGAGACCAACTGGTGATATGATGGGGATATCACAGGCATTAGCCTCCAGGGTACTGCACCAGTTCCTGGATGCCATATCAGCACATGTCGGTGAGCATGTATATTTCCCCAATGCCCGTGAGGTATTGGCCAGCAATATGTGTCTCTTCCAGCAAATAGTGGAATACCCTGAGGTAGTGGGTGCAATAGGCTGCACGCACATACGCATCAAAGCACCAGCCGGTGAGCAGGGTAGGGCCTGCATTAACCGCAAGGGCTTCCCCTCCATCAACTGCCAGGTCGTGTGTGATGCCCAGGGCATAATAATGAATGTGTGTGCTGGCAGCCCTGGGAGCTACCATGATTCCCATATCTGGCATTTGACACAGCTGTACCAGACATTTGCCAATGGGGACATCCCACATGGTCACCTAGTGGGGGGTGCAGGTTATGCACTGGAGCCGTGGCTGACGACACCCATCAGAAACGCACACACACCTGAACGTCGTAACACAAACACGTAATGTAATAGAGCGTGTGTTTGGGCTGCTCAAGGTATGGTTCCAGTGCCTGGACACATCTGGTGGAGTCTTGCAGTACTCACCAACTACATGCACCCAAATTGTCATGGTATGTGCTATGCTACATAATATGATTCAGCGAAAACAGCTGCAGCAGGACCAGCATAGGGCCGGGACAAACAGCCCCCCACCATTGCCAAGGCCATCACAGGCAGAGCGTGACTCGGAGGAGGAACAACCTGAGCCTGCCCCAGTAGGCAGAAGGAGGCATGCCCAGTATGCCCTGGCCTTGGCAAAGAGGCAACGCATAGCACATACACTGGCTCAGTAGGAACCCTGGGAATGATACCCCTCTCTGACTCACTCATATAGTAACAGGGACGCCTAACATGACATAACCTGCTCTCAAACATGTACAGGGAGTGTAGTATGTGCATCCGACAGAGGCAGCCCTGCAGCACCACCTGAGGCATGATTGCCATGTGTTAAGCAATGTAACACCATCTAGTATATGCAAACATGAAGACCCAACCTAACATCTCACCCTCAACAAGCATGATGCCACAGTATGAAGACAACAAGATCAAGTACATTAATTGGCTGAGGTATTGCTGTTAGCAAGGGGGAACACATGGCTGACAGCCTGGGCTGACATGCCGAGCAAGACATGATGCCCCACCTGCTAGGGATGGCACGCACCCAGCACACCTGGCTGTGTGGATACTGGCAAAGGCTGTTGTCACCCCCACTGTGCCTGGAATAGGTAAGTCTGGAAACACAAACCCACCACCATAGGTAGCACAAGGGATAATAACCTGGACATAATGCTACCCAACGCCAGAAGTCTAACCTGCAAGGTGCATGCAGACCAAACCCACCACAGCATGGAGAATGGTAATATGTGTTCTGTAACAGAAACCTGGGCAAGGCCCAGAAGAGCACCCTAATGCTACCAGGTTATGCCTCATACCATCCTCTACAGCTCCAAAACATGGAACACATGACAATAGGAGTGTGGCTACCGGTAATTATCAAGGATAACCACACCCCCAGGCTGGTACCACAGCAAGAAGCAGCATGGACTATCCACGGGCAAGTAACACTGTCTCAAACTGTGTACCTGTTTGAAGCCTGCTACAGACTACACACACAAACCCAGGTACCCCAGCCAGCCTTCCTGAAGACACTGCAGAGTATGAATGTCTCATAAAATATCAAACAAGGCACACACAAAGTATGACATAGGTGGCAATCCATTATGTATGAAAGAAGTAATCAGGGGCATAGGGACACAAGTGGATGGTAACCTGTCATGTGACACTCACATTGCCAAGGTGGCCAGGAAGACCTGCCATATTGCCCACCTTAATATGAAAGGATGCACATGTAGAGCTAGAGAGGTCACTGTGCCCCCATACTCTTCCCTTATCAGGCCCATACGTGACAACAATGCCCCAGTTCGGATGTACATTACCTTACACATGCAGCAGTCAGAAAGACCCCAAATGTACCCCACCAACAGGATAAAGGGTCCAAACATTGGACATCTGCAGCCTGGCTGAAGAAACCACAGCCCAATTCAGAAGCATACTGCACAGTCAGAGGTGATGTACGCCTGATGTACAAGGCCATGTCCAATCCAGAATGAATGGACATGCTCCACTGCAGAAACCCCAAATCCAGCAGACACACCACAGTGAGATATCTGAACCTCCACACATAGATTAATAGGATGTGCTGGAGGGACAGATCCATAATCCAGAGGCTCCTGACACTCTTGAACAGAATCCCAGTCCATGATAGGCTGAGCTCCACACACAAACTCAACAAGAGAAATCCGGTGAAGTGCATGGGAGATGGTAGGTGTACACTGGGGGCCATCCCTGTGTCACATCTAGGAAAGTAAACCCTATGTGGGTATAATATGCACAATGCAAGGGGTGTTGAGACCCACACACAGTCTGTCTGTGCTCAAACAAGGCCTGGGCAGATAGCCTAGTATGAACCTATGAACCTATGATGATACAAATTGTGCAGGACACAAAGGATTATCACACAGCTGTCCTACCTGATGGTAGGAACCATGGCGGTAATCCACAGATATGCTCTGCAGCACTCTAATATCACAAACAATACACCACACCCACACACATTGCCTACAGCCTACCGAACAGATTCCTTCCAACCTCCCCACCAGCACCTAACTGCCAAATATCTATCCCAGGAGAGTGCTGGCCCCCTTGCAGATGCTGAGGTAACAGCCAGCATCCACAAAGCACAGCACACAGCATCAATGGTACCAGATGGTGTCCTGAGTTGTTTCCAACAAGTACTGTAAGAAGAATGGAACAGCAAATAGCATTACTGCGCACTATCAGTCCTACCACAGGATATGTACCCAGAGAGCAGTGTACAGCAACAGTGGTCCCACACCACAAAGGGGGTGCCTGAATGGATACTGCTAACTATCACCCCTCAACCTCGACTATCTAGGTTGGCAAAGTAATGGAGAGGTTGATCATGGATCCCATGAATAACGAGATTGGGTACCTACAGACATTGGACCCTACCCAGTGTGGCTGTCATAGGGCAGATCCTGCCCCTTACACATGTCTGACTCATGTGAAACATGCACCAAGCCCTTTGATGTGGGGAATGTTGATCACACAGCCTATCTGGACCTTGCTAAACCCTTCCATACAATACCCTAGTTGGCGGTACAGATAAGCTCACCAGCCTAACTATAAACCCCTATGCAAGTAGATGGTTTGCAAACCAGCTCAAGGACAGAACTGACCTGGCAGACATGCTGCAGCTATGGCAGACTGCAAACCAGGTACAACTGGCATCCCACAAGGCATGGACCTGGGACCTCTCTTGTATGCCATATATGTCACATAGGTACAGGCCAACATGGAAGGACTCTGTCTGAACAGGTTCACAGAGGACTACAAACTGGCCAACATATCGGACCCTCCAGCTGACACAAGCAACCTACAAAAGGCACACATAGAAACACACAAGTGGTGCAACAGCCATGTCAACAAGCTAAATGCAGAATAGTGTATAGTCAACCCCTGTGGAAATACAGTACATGGCCAGAAATTACCACATAGGTGTTAACTCAGTAAGTACATCAGGAGCAATAAGAGACCTGGGGACACAAGGTGATAGATATCCTGCATGTGACAACCATGTGTCTGTAGTGGTTACAGAAACATACCATATACCCACCTAATAATGAAGGTAAGCACAGCTTGGTTAGGGTAGGTCAATGTGCCTCTGCAGTCATCCATCAGCAGCCTCACAATTGTGTACAATGGCCCTTCAGGGATGTACCGTAGCAGACACCTGCAGCAACTTGAAAGACCACACAAATACCCCACCAGGAGGATCACAGAGCTGTAACAGATGCCACGTGTCACCTGAGTAAAGAAACTGTATCTCCACACAGTGCCATTCTGCCTGGCTGGAGGTGAGCTGTGCCTGATGTATAGAGCCATGACCAACCTGGTATCAATAGACATTTGGCACCATGTAAACATTGAATGCTGGTGACCTATGCAGCTGACAGGCCTGAACCCCAGCACAGACATAAACAGGACATGCTGTACCGATTGGTCCATAACCCAGAAGCTCACTCCACTCATGACTAAACTCCCACTACAGGATATCCAGGGAGTCCCTCAGTGACTGTCATCCAGAGGAATCATGATGACTGGATGGGAGATGGTAGGTGTACCCTGGATATCACCTGTATGTCACGGGTAGACAGAGGCACAGCACACTAACCATGACATATGTCATGGCAAACACCAGTAAATGTGTGTTGAAGGACAAACACTCTCTGACTAGCATTACAAATGGACTAGGGCACATCGCCATTGTTTGTCACTGTCCACAGAAGTTGTGGAATACATTAACAATGTCGGACAATCATGTACTATGCTGTCCATATCTGAACAAAATGCAACATGGTCATATCTGCACAACTGGCCCTCAACCAGTCTGGTGTGCTCACTATAAATATTACAAGCAGTGATAGGACTGAAACCGATTATACTGTCCACCACAGTGAAAGCTCTGCACCAGTACACTATACGACAGTACAACTGTTTGGTCAGCAGGAAAGGATGATGACAACTGTATGCAAACTATCCCATGGTGACCCTGCAGGCACAGCATAATGCCTGTTAGGTTCAGACACAAAGCAGTTGGGCAGTAAGAACACAACCTGATGTCCAACACTCAACTGTACATGTGATATATAGATGGTGTCCACACACAAACAGAAATGTGGTGGTCCACAGATCCCAACATAAGGAAAGGTCACACTGGGCATGCTCGCACACTTAGATAAATGAGACGTGGCAGTCAAGAAGCTATACAAACTGCGAACTGGGCATGCTCACACACTTAGGCCATGTCACAGTTCAGCAGTTGCACACACATATCTGGCATTTCTATGTGTTAACACAGGAACCTCCCACAATACAGACATCTGCCCAGTACACACAGTAAAGTTACAACAGAGACATAAGTAAAGTACTGGATCCCACTCATATGCAAACATCTCCCACAGTACACATGTTGTTTATAGAGATAGGGAAGGCTATGGCAATAAAGACCCACAAACAGTATATGAGCAACACATACTTGCATCTGACAGGTAAACATATGGCCATAGAGTGCAATACCTGAATGTTGTCCCTAGGGAATTCAGAAGGCTATCCACAGTGTATTTGGTGTCTGCCTCCACAGTACAGTAGGCCATTGTGCCTGTGCAAAGTTAATGCATAGATATGCTCTCCCCTGTACTGATGGATAGTAACAGATGTACATACCTCTTCATCCATAATGATGTCAGCACACTATACATATGTCAGGAGCAGAAACTATACCCAGTAATGTGAATAACGCGCTCTGCTACTGCGTCTCTAATAAGTGTCATAACATAGTTAGGTAGGGGTTTGAATCCTACAAGTGCTCAATGTGTGTGGGGGAGTAGTGGGTGCAATTCCATGTGTGTGAGAAATGTTCCTTTTGGCAACTATTACTACACAACACATGCTGCATATTCCACTGTCTAAACACTGATGATGTCAGCATCCTATAAGTACAGCAGGAGAAAGCAACCCCCCCCCCCAGAAATGCAAATAGCGTGATCTGCTAATGCGTCTCTCACAAGTGTCATAACATAGGTAGGTAGGGGTTTGAATCCTGCAAGTGCACAGTGTGTGATTGTGTGTGGGGGAGTAGTGTGTGCAATGCCATGTGTAAGAGAAATGTCCCTTTTGGCAACTATTACTACACAACACATGCTGCATATTCCACTGTCTAAACACTGATGATGCCAGCACCCTATAAGTACAGCAGGAGAAAGCAATTCTCCTAGTAATGCAAATAGCATGCTCTGCTACTGCGTCACTTGGGCACATGCACACATGCACACATGGGCACATGCACACATGGGCACATGCACACATGCACACATGCACACACCTCAGTATATGAGATATCAACCCACAGACACAAACACACCTGCAATCAAACACATAGCACTACTGCTTCAGCCTATTATTACTATTAGTATCAAGAGTATTGAAGGTAATGGTATTACACACTCACCAGCATGGATAGGCTGCCTTGCTGTTACACCAGAGGGACCTGCAGAAAAGAGACATTTATTGTCAGTGGGCACAACTGTGCCATTGATACTGTGGACATGATACAGTTCAGTAGTACAACAGTTAGCTTCCACAGCTGTACTGCAGATATTGAGGATATCACTCTTGTACAATAATTACCAAGATTACAGCTACAAAACGAGGACACACCTCACACACGCATAACCTAACAGTGTACAGAACGGTCAACTATACACATGGCATGTTACCTGCATGCTCCGTGTCCTGCTGCTGTGTGGCTCCAGCCTCCATCATTACACATGTATGCTGCTGCTGTTGCTGTTGGGCTGGAGCCACAACACTTAGGAGTAGTCCCTCCAGTCTGGTGAGGGGGGGATGTCTAGCCACCCCAACACCTGTGGCAAGCTGCTGCCTGTGGATATCCGACACACACTGACGGACATTTCTAATTAAATCACTGCAGTGATGGCGTACCTGCTCATATGTCCGGTTATGTGTGCCTATGTCATTTACCCGACGGACCAGGTCTTGCCACAGTGCAGCCCTCTCCTGCTGGTTCTGGCTGGTGCGGGAAAAGAGTACAGCGAAATCCCACACCAGGCTCTGGTGTATCTCCTCCTCCTCTGCAGCGGAGTAGACAGGGTTCCGCTGGTGAACCACAGCCCTGAAAAGGAGAAGGAAAATATGTCAGCAATATCTGTCAGCAAACTATGGCACACATAATACACATAATATTCAACTGCAGTGATATAACTTAGACAGCATATATAGCATCTGTCTGTCTATTGGAGGATACACATGTAAATGACCAGATATCAGTGCTCATCCGACAACTGTGCAACAGTACCTGGCACACTCCATACGACAGACTAGTATACAGCAGCAGTCAACACACTGTTTCAGGTACAATACACAACCTCACACTGGGGGTTTGTATCAAGGTACTGTATGGGGAACATTATCAGCCCATGCACTGCACACAATGCACGTTACATATTTCACTGGTAATGCACACTACTCTTACTTGCCATAACCCTACCTACACCACAGTGACATACAGGGTAACACAGCACAACATATGGCAATGTAGTATGTGTTGATCGCAATATCTCACACACCTGTCTCTGGCCTCACACCAAGGACACACACTACCATGACAGACAGACAGTCATGGTGAGCAATCACACCAGTACACAACATGCACCCAGTCACTAGCACACTCATTCCACCTCACATATTTCATTTGCAATGTGTTCATGGGTGTGCATTGTGTCTTAGGTAGGTAGTGTGCTTTTGGCCCTGGGCCTACAGCAGCATACTGTTATGCTACCCTGCCCCTTGTGATACATGTGTTATGATTGTACCTGCTCCTTACAAACAGTTACACAGGGTGACTCATATGGCATATTACCTATCTGCATAACATTCAGCAGGGGTATGTCTGACATCTACTCATGGGGAGCCTTGCTTCTTAATTCTGTGTGGTCTACTACAGGGTATGTTGTATCTGTGGGTAGGGTCCTGTACCTCTACCATGTGCTCTATACTGCAGTGACAAGGACGACAGACATAGGTAATTTGTGTTGTGGATGTTGGAGGTGTTACCATGGTTGTTAGACAACTGTCATGGGTGTGACCGAACTATGTATATCCAGCAGTGGTAACCTCTATGTAGGTAGTCTGTGTGCGCTCTGCGGTCTTGTCAGTCACTCTGCATAGGTATTGTGTTTGAGTGCATTGACACAGTTACTTGCATATGTCTGTGTCCTTCTCCATATCTGTAGCTGTCATGGGAGGTACATACCATGTAGGACATTGTGGGGTGTGGAGGGGTACAGTGACCTACATGTCCATAGCTGACACACCATGCCCACTGACACATTCCATGTACAGGTATTACAGGACTAGTGTGCCACTGTGTATATCAATGTAGAGCCTATTGCACACTTGTTGCCCCTGTTCCCCCCTGACACATGCAGTGGTGGGCAGGCATGCACATATGTGGTAGTTACTGGTGTCAATGTTTTTGAATGGAGTATGGTACTCCAGTATCCACACTGGTGTTCACTCCATGCCTTTGACACCAGACACCTGTTGCTAGACATCTGCACACATGTGCCTCACACAGTATATATATATATATATATATATATATATATTGATATATATATATATATATATATATATATAGATATATATAAATATATATATATATGTATATATATATATATATATATATATATATATATATATTTATATCTGTATATATATATATATATATATATATATATATATGTATATATTTTTTTTTTTTTGTATATATGTATATAAAATATGTATATATAGATGTAGATATATACATATAGATGTGGGGAGAGAGGGGGAGAGAGTGAGAGAGAGAGAGACACAGGGAGAGTGAGAGTGAGTGGGGGTGGGACAGAGAGAGAGACATAGTCATATACAGACATATCTGTTGTCAGTCAGATCTATCTGTATATGTATATGTCTCTACGTATATCTATATATGTATGTGTGTATTACATATATCTGTACGTACATATTCTACCAATCCCGATGTCTGTGCAGTAAGTGAGAACCTGGTTCAAGGCTCCTGAGAGCACACCAGCGGTAACAGGCTATACCCCGTATCATGCTTTTCGGCCCCAGGACTTGGGACAAAACAAAAAGGGAGGGGGTGTGTCCATATTCATAAAGAACACCCACACCTCCAGGTTAGTGGCAACACATGAAGCATCACAGACCATCCAGGTGCAGATAACCGTAGGCAAACCTGCTATACAACTGGTAGCATGTTACAGACCACCCTCCCAATCGCATGAACCACAGTCAGCCTTCCTGAAGACATTGGAGGATATGAATGTCGCACCACACACCATCATATTGAGAGACTTCAACTACCCTAACATACACTGGGTGCAGTATTCTACCCCAAACACCCTAGCCCAAAGGTTCCCGGAATTCACTAAGTCAAATGCAATGGAACAGCTAGTCACCTCTCAGAGACCCTCACTGACACTCTTCATGTGAATTCGTGACGAGTGGATGGGAGATCATAGGTTTACACCAGGGTCATCTCTGTATCACTACTAGACAGAGGCACAGTAAACTAATGCTATTATGTAGGGGGGGTCTTCACTGTGTCACTACTATACAAAGGTGCAAGTTTATAAATCTATTCTATACACTGTCTGCAGATAGCCTAGTACTACACTATGACACTGTGAAACTATATACGTCTATGTATTTCTACATCCCTCTCTATCTATGTATACACATATGCATATTATATATATATATATATATATATATATATATATATATATATACATATCTCGATATACATACGTATACACGTTTTATATATATATATATATATATATATATATATATATATATATATATATACTCCTTTTTAGTTCCACATATGTATACACACAGTAACGTACTGCTGAACATCCATTACTGTACAACCTACTTGTACATTGCACTACAACCTACATTGCTATGTGCACATAGCTACCTTCACATACATATGTATGTAGAGCCTTCAGTGACAGTTGCAGTATGTTCCCGGCCCTATGCACATCTTCATATACATAGATATAGACCAATAACACATCTGGGGGGTTCACAGTATGTAGACTATTATAGTAGTACTTTACATTACCTGTGTTTGTTGCAGCTGTTTGCGTAGGCTTGCAGTTACTTGGCCTGCTGTCAGCCTCTTTGTTTTGTTGTTACAGGTTTTTATTTTTTTTTTCTTTCTCTTTCTCTCTTTCTCTTTCTTTTTCTCTCTCTCTCTCTCTCTCTCTCTCTCTCTACCTCCAGCGGGTGCAATGAAAGTATTGCATGTGTGAACTGGGAGTACAGGATGCTTTTGTAGGTATCTGCACATGTCCATGTGATTGCCTCTGCACCAATTGTTAGCCAGCATTTACTAATTGCATGCAGCCTGTTGTGTAGTGATTGCAGTTCTCACTGTCATTACAGGACTGTGCTATAAAAAGGTCTGTTAGGTAGGCGTAGCCTTTTCAGATTATCAGGATGGGGACCATACTGGTTTGCTGTGGACACTGTTCTGTGAGTGTAAGGGTTGGTATGTCTCTCATATTTCAGGCTGTGTTGTAGACACTGCAATGCATGTTGTTCTGTAAGCTGAGTATTCCTTGTTCCAGTGTCCTCTTCTCCGTGTGTATGTAAACTGACACCTACGACTAGTAATACTGTGTATATGGGTGTGTGTGCTTTCCTGTGGGGATTGTGGTGTAACTGGTATATAGCAATGGCTCTTGCAATCTGTTGCTATGGCTTCACTATTTGGCCTTTACATTCACTCCTTGTATGCCTGCTAGGTGTCTTTTTTGTAATGTGTTGCTATGGCTTTCCTATTTTCCATTTACATTCACAGCTTGTAATGCTTGCTAAATCTGTTTGGGCAGCAATTCCCTATGTGTTTGTTGTGGTAGGGTGTTACTGCATGCAGTGTGGTCTGGCCATGGTGTGGGCCTTGACACTTACAAGGGTATTTGATCATGCTGCTGAGCAGGCCTCAGATACTCTCCGGTGCATCTTTTATCAGCCTCATGGAATGGTACATAGCAGTGGGATACTCCAATGACATATTCTGATATTCTGCAGTTGTGACTGTGGGTTATTTCAAGCATATGTATTAGTACACCATTTGTGCCGTGCAGGTGGTGCATACCTTCAGTCAGTCATAGTTACCATTGCATGTGTAGCTACACCTTTCTGCCTACTGTTAGTACATTTGACAGGGTGTCAGTGGGGCACAGTTGACATTTGTTTTCACATCAGGGACATCCCTGTAACTCAGTCACAGTTGCTATGTCTGATCTCTTAACTATTCAACTATGGCAGTGTTTATCCTGCTCTGAGTATGTGTGTGGCTTGCCAAATGCTGCTGTGACATTATTACCTAGTAGCTACCAACTAGCATGACTGTTTCTCAGCATACAGTACTATTTTACAAATCCACTAGATTTGACAGTAAATATACATGACATGCTTTGTGTACTAGACTTGCTATATTCCCTTTACATTAATTCCTACTATTTTATGATATATTTCTTTCAGCACAATGTTCTTGTATAGCAGTCATGGCTTAGTGGTAAGTCATGCAGACTAGTGTTTCCTGGGTTCGAGACTGAGGGAGGTGTTTTATTTTGCTGCTGAGAAAACTACAGGCCTTGTCATTCAGAGTGACTAAGGCACTTTTAAGCAGTTGTAAGCGGGTTAGCGCTGGTTTGCACGGAGCTCATGCATGTGCACTGCCGCTTAGCTTTGCGCACACACGCTTAGCTAAGCGCACAGAAGCGCACACCCGCTTACTACTGCTTAAAAGTGCTTACTCTCGCGCACACCCGCGCTATTTTCTTTTAAAGAAAAGAAAATGGGGAGATAGGAAAGTGGTGAAAAAGGGGGCACAAAGAGGGTAGGACAGTAGGAAAACAAGCTCGGGATTTGCAGGAGGGATGTAGGAAAGGCCCATAGCTGCCCATTTCTTCGTCAGCAACAGCTGTGCATATGTTTGTAATTTGGTGTGAAATTTGAAACCTTCCACCCCTGAGAGAGGTGTGAGGACAACAATAATATTTGTTGTACAGCCAATTGTAATTGCCAGTTTACATGTCCAACAGACATGTGTGCAAAATGGGCAGCTATGTATGGGGCGTAATTTTTTTGTGGGTACAGAGTGCCCTTTTTTTTTTTCAGGTGAGAGTGGTATGTCAGGTACGGGAAGTCGGTATAGCTGGGGAGGTAGGTAGGGGAGGTTAACAGACAAGACAAACAAGACGCACACAGGGGTGGTGTATGACACATGTGGGGGGGTTACACAATTGACAAGGACGGATGTTTGGATATCTCGAGCCCATGAGCGCACATATGGCAACAGTGGAACTGAGATCCCCACCCATGGGCAGTTGCCACTGTGCCTTCACTGCCCAGGACGGGGCTGTGCTGGGGGCTGTGCAGGCACGACCATGAGTTGTGACACCTGTGCCTCAAGCTGGAGTAGGGGCCCAAGCACAGCGTGCCGGATCTCCCTACGCACCACAGTCCGGACACTATGGAGGGTAAGTGGATGTTCTCCTCTGGCCACGCTTGCAGAGGGGGGAAAAGCCCCATCCCCTGCAGTGCTTCCACCTGCAGGTGGCACAGGGCCACCGGAGGAGGGTCCGGCCTGGGCACTACTGCCAGGTGCACTCGTCAGCTGAGGTGGGAGAGGTGGGTCCGCTGGAACCCGCCTTCCCTGTCATCCTATGTTTTGCATTATTTAGTGACAGTTTGGGTTTTAACATGCAATACCATTCACAATTAGTTGTAACAGCATGCATTAGTATTCCCATTAACCAAACACCCATAAATTCAAGCCGTTGAACAGCAAGCATAACACATGCATAATTTGAACAACAGTACACGTTCCAACAACATGCAGGGTTGAGTGATGGCAACAGGCCATCAGGTTTGGAAGTATGAACAGGGCACATGCATCAACGTACATGCAAATATGTATGAACCAACAGGACAATTGTCCAGGGGTATTAATTGTGAATACACATACCCATTTCACGTGGAATGGATTATTTGTGGTTATAGGGTAGGGTGAAGAAATATTTCATTAACAACTTCAAATACCTATACATATGCTGTACATTTCTACTAGCTGCAGATATATACACACTACAGGTCTGGCTACAGTTTCCTATGTGACAACTTATTCATGTTGGTGATAGGAATGTTACTGCTACATCAATATACATTTCATTTTTATTCATACACATTCATATCTGGCTCTGTTCAGCTACATCATCCTACTACATTTGCTTTATATGGCTATAGACAACTGTGGATGTTTGGTATTTCATACAACCATACTATCTGCATATTGCAAACTGAGAGCAACATATCCAGATTTTGGGACACACATTCCAGCTTCAGTACTTTTTGCAGCACATGTTGCTGTTTGGTTCTGCCTGTCACATTCATTTCATTCTGTACTGACTGCAGTATACTTTATTCAGGAGTTATTACTACTTTATTGGTGGATTCATACCTCTCTCTCACACTCTCTCACTTGTTTTATTTTTACAATTCAGGATGGTACTTAATTCTAGGCTTTATTGACATGTTTTACTTTTAGTTATAACAATCCTTTCCAACAGTCTCACTTGTGTCATGTTTCAGAATTTAAACAGGGATATATTTCACACATGTGTTTTACTCTGCTTCTGCAGCTGTACTTTTCAGCCTGCTGCAGGTTATGTACTATTATATTACAGGTGGAACATCTTTATTTCAGACTTGTTTCATTTTTATTTTTGGATTACAGGCTGCATCACACTTTTGTAATCAAACAATACTTGCAAACTCTCTTACACTGTTACTTGCACTTTTTATTAATAAGTGACTATACTGCACTCTTTTGCAAGCTGTCATACTTATATTTTTTTACAGTTACAGGGAGAGAATTACTGACCTGCCTGGTGGCGCAACCGCACCAGCCTATCGGCATAGGCTCGACGGTATACAGAACGGACACCTGCAGCTGCAATATAAATGAAGTAATATTGGAATACACATCTCCATAATATCAGCTAGGTTAATTTCTTACATAAATAATTACATGTAACTTAATCAGTAGTGGGGCGTTGGGCATTTGCCGGGCCTCCTGGATCCAGTGGTTCAGTTGGTCCTGCTTCCATCTCTTCAGGTCCGCATGGTGGTGACAGACCTCTTCACCAGTCCTTGGTATTCCTGTGGCACTGGTGAGATCATGTGCCAACCGGTCCCATGCCTCAGCCCTATATGCTCCCCACAGGACCTGGCCCTGCATGAGTTGGGCCTCATGATCATGGACGAGGAGCCAAACCATATATTTGGACTCCTCAACGCCCCACCTCTGTGCTCGGAAGCAACTACCCTCTCCTACACCTGCCAACCTAACTGCAAGTCGATTCCACAATCGGTTATGCTGTGTATTCACGCCTATGGGGCTTATATATGCCATTTTTCCCACACTTATCTGTGATTAGCCATTTTGGAATTGTATCAGCTTCACAAAACCTGCTTTGTCATGCTCCTCTTTCCATTCATTCCTATATATATGCTATTACTGCATTTCCAAGAGCAACTGTCATGGCTTAGTGGTTCAGTACTTTGACTGTTGTGCATGGTATCCTGAGTTCGAGCCTGGCCATTGCTTTTACACAGGTTAGGAGGTGTGTCTGTGTAAAGGCAATTTTGATACAGCTTGCTCAACGTTGCTCATCGGTTAGCTTGTTGGCGCGGTGTGCAGCTCCGCGCAAATGGGTCACGCTGACTTATGCGCCATTTGGCTGTCAGCACGCATATTACGCTCAGCTCAGCTATGGGCACACAGTTTCAGCATGTTAGAACTCTGCTTAACCCCGGGCACTCCTTCTACACCTGTTAAACCACTACTCACCTACGGGCACTCATTTTACACCTGTTAAAACACTGCTCACGTACGGGCAGATATACTCAACTTGTTAGAGTGTAGCTCAGCTATAGGCATACCTGACATTTTTTTTTTTTATTATCTCACATTTCTTCAAAATACATGGCCCATTTCATTACATTTTACATAAAATATAATTTTATATTTGTACATATATGTCAGGGAATTGTTTCGTGCTTATTTCACTAAAAATAAAAATTGATGTTGTGGGGGTTCGAACCATGACTGCCTCCTCTTCAGCCAACATCTCTACCACTACACTATTGCTTTTTGGTTTACTTTGCATATTTAGTTCTTATATGCTTTTCCACTGACTGCTAACTGTGGCTAAGTGCCGGGCACGCCCTCGCAAACGAGCGCACTCACAGGCAAACATCTTTAAAACTTATAAAAAAAAATATAACATGTTAATTTTTACATTTTATGTTCATAGTCTGTGGGGGCATGTGTTGTGTTGTGTTTATTCACATTTACACGGACTATGTCGTGGGGGTTTACTTTCGGGACTTTTACTCTTCTGGGGGCGTGTCCGTTTGCAGGGCTCGCCCTACAGACAAGCCCCCTACTGTCTTACACAGACCGTGTTAACCTTAGGTGTGATTCAGCATGCCCTCATGCATATGCATGGCATGCTGACGTCACACCATTTAACTGCAGCCTCCGTGTAAGCCTTGTAACTCTTACACGGAGGCTTCGTGAATCCTGCCCATGATTTTTGTTTATCCCAAAACTGGATTAACAAGGCTAGGGAAATGTTCTAAAATGCATCACAGAGCATCTATAACCCTGTCGCTTCTTAGGCCTTGGCTTATTTGAGTAATTTCTTAAATTATTATTACCATGGCATCTTAGTCAGGAAAAGTGTGCTGAAAAGATGCAAGAAAATCTAAAACTGAGCATCAGCAGTGAATTTCTTTCCTTAATCATAATTTCTGTTCAAGATATCAAAAACTTTAAATTGCAATTCAGAGCATATAGAAAGTTATAGCTTATTGAAAAGGCTGAAGAGTACAATGTGAGAAAAGGAAGAAAAAAGTCATGTGCATGATATGCGGAGCCCAAGATAGGGAGAGACAGAGGGGAGGACTTGAGTGTGAGTGTGTATGTGTGGGGGGGCGGCTGATACATTAGGCCTAGGATGCCATTTCACCTATGTCCAGACCTGTACATAGAGTTTCTGTAATGTATCATTCTTGCAACTGAATGGACAGTAACTGATCTATGTCCCTTTGTGAGCTGGGCCAACATAGTGTTGCACACAGGCCTGTTTAATGTAAGAGCACTGTAGCTACAGGTCAGTCTGTGGGCACTACTCCTAAAAGTTTGCAGCATGAACTAAAAGGTTGCTTAGGAGGGGTTACTGTGACAGCGTTATACTTGGATTGGAAGTGCCAGGGAGACCCCAACTTGACATTTGCTGTGGGCCTCAAAATGCTAACACCAGCCCTGCATACATCTCCTTACTCTCCCTTCTTTACTTACTTCCTTTCTTCAAACAGTTTATTTCCCAACTCTCTTTCTAATTATGTAATAGCTCTGTTTTTTTCTTTCACTTTATGTTGCAATTCCTGGTTGTATTATACTAACTTACCTTTAATTTCTCTATAAACTATGGTGGCTGCCAAAAAAGCAATTACTAGAAAATGTAAATCAAAATCTAAACCAATTGTATTAAAAGTAGTGAATATAGTAAAAGAGATAAAACAACTGAAACTGAGATCTTTAGAAAAGGATAGGAGGAAATTACATAGGAAAAATAGGTATTGTGGGAACAATACAAACAGGGGAGGAATGAGGTTTAAAAGAAGGCAGGGCTTAAATGAGCTATGTAATGCTTGACTGAAAATTATTGGTTAGATTATAAGTGATGTATAATGTTGGTAACTGAGAGTGTGTCAGTATGGTTTCTGATGTAAAATGTTTACAACTAGCCTTGTGTTGGTGTGGTTCATTTTAATTTATATAAATGTATGATTGCTTATGCCATAAGTGTTGGTTTAATAAATATGTTTCTTGTTTAAAAAGGGGTAGGAATTGAATAATCTATGTAGTATTGCTTAGGTTATATGATATATAGCAATATATGTGAAGTATAATGTTTGTTAATGTTAATTTCATACAGTTTGATTACTTTTGTATAAATATAAACACAATAAAAACAAAAATGCAGAAAGGTAGCAGTCTGGCGATACAAATCCACAAAATGGGAAGAGGTTTGAACGCAAAATTAGTTTAATAAAGTAGCGTTTTCGCTGCTTAAAAAATCCGCAGCTTCTTCAGAAAAACTTAAAAACAAGCAGTGAAACTTTTTTTTAAAAAGGTTTAGAGGAAGTGTTAAAATTACATCACTTCCTGTTCCTTTATACATTTTGTATAAATGTATACTTTTGTATAAATGTAAATGTGCCTATGTTACAAGTGATAATTCAATAATGATGTTTAAAAAATTGGCTAAAATGTTCTAAATATTAAATCATTGTCATATAAATTGTATTTATTCTTAACCAATGTTTCACATCATGCCCTTCTTGGCATAGTTATTCAAACTGTAGATAGTTTTGCATTATTTTTGAACATTTTCTCCCTGGGCTTGCCCTGAAAATGGACACCAACCCAGTCAGACTTTCCTGATAATCAAATGTCAATAAATAAATAAATAAATAAATAAATAAATAAATAAAAACACCCCAAAAATGATCAGTTCTAAGAAAAATAAGTAGAATTTCCATATACACCTTATGACAATTCTCAGTCTCCCTATAATCATTGCTTTTTCTACAGCCTTCCAAGAATAGCAGCCTATTTAATTGCTTTAATTTAGTCATCAGTGATTTTCACAATTTCTCCTGCCATAACAGAAAATGTTTTTTTTTTTCAAGAAATAGGTACTGTATAGCAGATTTACCTTTGTGATATAGTAATAGCCAGCTTTAACTGCATGCTCTTTTTACATATTTTTCACTGCTAGTATTAAGAGTCCAGATTACATCAATTCATACATCTAAAAAAGTAAACCTGTTTTAGAATCCTCAGGGATAAGGTTTAAACATACCATCTTTTTAAGATGCAAGTTTTCAGCTAAAATAAATTTCTGTAAAGTTTTGTGCCTCAAAAATCTGGAGCCATGTGTCTTTATCTCCTGAATTTAGAGCCAGATCATAGTCAAATGGGGCCCTAAGCAGGTTAATAGATTGGAGCCCTCCAGAACAGCCCCTCCTGCAGCAAAGCACTACCCCCTCCCCACATCAGCCCCATCCCCAGACATTTCAGTGTTCAAATACTTGGCAGTGCCCATACTGTTTTCATATTTACAATGATCACAGATATTGAAATAAAAGAGCACAAACACTGATAGCCATTTGCTAAACAAACAATACAGTCTCAGAATGAAATCTCAGAATGAAAGCAGACTTAGCATGAGCTGTAATCTTCTCTGCCACTGAAACTCACATAGATTGAAATGGTATTAAAACATACATTCAAATAAAATGCATCTGGCCAGTGGAGAATTATGTTTACTTTTGGGCCAGTTTTCAAACAATATGCTCCTTGCATACATTTTAGGGCCATGCATAAATGTATGTGTTCTTTGATTCACCTTCCTGATTGCATTAAATTATATTCCTTGTATAATACAGCACCACTTGTTAGAGTGTATTTTAAATGTGTAATTTTGAACATTTTTCCAGTAAGCAATAAAACAAAATGTATGATCCAATAATGACAAGACTCCCCATTTCAGAGCATTTTAACTGTAAAAGGCCACTCAAACGTCTGTCATTACAATCCACCAGTATCAATCAATAAGCACAATCTCTGAAAAAGTAAAAGTCATCCAAATAATTTCACATTAAAGAGAGCTGTAACTAATGAAGAGGTTGCTACTTGCATTTCAATGTTTCATCTACAAATTCAGTGCCTGCTGCCCCTGAATATTTAATTGGCTATGTTACAAAATTGGTAAGCTGGTAATATTGCAATGGGGAATGACTGACAAACCAACAATATGTTCATAGTTACTAGGCATTTCATACAAAGGAGGACACACTCAGGAGTGTAGAACCCCTATCCCCACTTAAAATGCACCAAACAATCCACATTCAAAAGGGCACTACAATATCAGCACTCCATATACATGGAGTGAGAGTAGAATCCACAGTTTTCTGCATCAAAGACAACTATTCTACTAACACTGCTTTCAAACTCTACAGCACAAACAGTGACTGACATTTGCTGAACAAAAGTGTTAGCTGCACATTGAAAACAGACTTAGCATGAGCAACAGTAAACCTTTCTTTGCTTGAAACTCTAAATTCCATGAAAATGCACAGAAAATCATAATCCCTTGAAAGTGCACTGAAACTCATATTTCCCTGAAAATGTACTGAAACTCAAACTCACAATTCCGTCAGCAGTCTGGTAGTTGGAGTAGAGGATTCAGGCTTTTGTCTGCACTGAAGCTAACAATTCATTCAGGAGTCTGGTAGTTGGTTTCAGGATTCAGGCTCTGCTTGATTGAGTCAATAAACTAAACTGCCCCCCCAACTAGGACATTACCTCCATACTTCTCAACCTCTTAGCATAAGAAATCTGGACAAAGCCTAAAATAATGGGGGGACAAATGTCCCAAAATAGGGAGATTATAATATTGTTTTATGGACTAAGAATGTTGCTAGAATAACAGCATTTGTCTTACCATGCATTTTCTGGAAGAAATGAAGTCTGAAACTCAAATGTATGACATTATTTTGTTATTTCAATCCTCAGTGTTTTGTTATGAAACCACACATGTTATGAGGAACAGGCCAAAAATATGAGGCAAAGATCTGGACATTCTGCAAAAATGTGGACACTTGAGAGGTACACATGCCTCTCAGCCTCTTAGTGCAAGAAATCTAGACAAAGCCTAGAATAATGGGAATACAATGGCCAGAAAAATAAAGACAGATTTTAAATATTGCTCTTTTTAACTTAGAAAGTTGCTAGAATAACATGAATTGTATTAGCATGCATTTTTGAAGGATGTGAAGTCTGAAACTGATATATACATCCTTATTTAATTACTTCAATCCTTAGTGATTTGCCAAAAAAAAAACCCACAAATTTTATGAGAAACAGACCAAAATTATGAGGCTAAATCTGGACAGTTCAGAGGTACGTTAAACACACACACACACACACACACACACACACACACACACACACACACACACACACACACACACACCTACTTCTCTCTGGTCTCACACACATAAAAAACACCTGCCTTCTGTCTGCTTTCTCTGTCTCTCTCACACACACACACACACACACACACACACACACACACACACACACGTGCACACACACACACACACACACACATGCATGCACGCACACACACACACACACACACACACACACACACACACACACACACACACACACACACACACACACACACCTTCTCTTGCTCTTTCTCACACACTTCTGGCCAGAGTGGGCCCCATAGCCATGGGGCCACAGGTGACGGCCTATGTCACCTAATTGCTGTGAATTTCAGTGCAGACATACATCTATACATCTCTTGAAATATGTGAACTAAATATATATATATATATATATATATATATATATATATATATATATATATATATATGTATATATATATATATATACACATATATTTAAACACTGCCACCAAACGTCACTGGGATAAAGAAATGATGGACTGGAACACTATTGACACTGCTGGCCTTTTTTCTACATCAGCCCATGAAGGTTCCAGAATTCCTTTCTTGTTCAATGTAGATGTGATGCTCTGAGTCTTTATTTGAAGACAATAATTTTCTGCAAATAATGAAAAGCAGTTTCCTTAAGGCTCCACACTCTGAAATGAACAAAATATGTGTATAACAGGAGGCAAGTCATCATGAACATACTGGTGAGAGAATACCTTTAAAAGAATAAAAATTTCTGTTGTACCTCAGGAATATTTACTTGCTATGAAACAATTAAGAAAAGCTCTCCTTGGTCTACAATGGAACCAGCGCAACACTCCAAATGCCTTTCACAGCATAAAAGCAGGAATTAGTATATTCAGTAGAAATATGAGTTACTGAACTAAAGAGTGCCTTCATTGGTTTCTAATCCCATTTTTCATATAAACTAAGCCATACTCATTCCTTAAAGGAGACTTTATTTGAGCTAATGCCTTTGGGGCGAAGGCTATAATGGCAAAACAACCATATCAATTGAGCCTATTCACAGCAGGAAATACTTATCAAGAACATTTCCACAAACTACCTTACACCACAAGAGAGCACAACAATCAAGTACGGATTTTACAAATCTGGAGCTGTTTCAGAGGTCTGGAATCGTCACAACTCACAGTTGTTTCCCTACCATTGTGGGCATGAATGGTATTCTATGATCTCCCTGGACAAAAAACACTGCAGCCTCCTTTGTGGTGATACTCTTCTCATGAGCCTGCAGACATGTATAAAAACATTATAATTGTCGAACAATGTGCTTTTTATTTTAGGGGCAACAGGACTGGATGGCAAGTGCCGATTTTGCAGCCATGATCTAACTGCAATAAGAAAATAAACAGAAATATTCCTTCAAAATGCAGAAACAACAGAAAAAATTAAGATTTGAGTATGCAGGAATGTTACAATGTCTAAGTACATGAAGAAAATAAGATGTACAAAAAATATGTTCCCCCAGATTCACGAATCCTCCATGTAAGACTAAATAAGTCTTACTCGGAGGCTGCAGTTGAACGGTATGACGTCAGCGTGCCATGAATATTCATGAGGGCATGCTGACTCAACCCCAAGTTCAACACGGACCGTGCAGGCAAGCAGGGGGTGTGTCCGACTGCTGAGCAGTGTAAAGGTCTATGCCCCTGCCAAGTAGTAATAGCAGAGTGGTAGAGCGTTCGCACAAAGAGGAGGCATTCACGGTTCGAGTCCCACCACTCCCCTTCCTATTTTCTGTTCCAAATTAGTATATGAAATAATTCCTGACCTATATGATGAAACCTTTACTAAAAAGCATTCAAATGGCTTATGTATCAGTGAACAAAATGTATCTTTATAAAGGAACCTGACATATTATTGGCCACAGTTAAGCAACGCTTAACCCAGCGCAATATAGGTGCCCCTAGCTAACTCGTGCTTTACCCAGTGCAATGTAGTTGCCCATAGCTAAATCACGCTTTACCCAGTGCAAAATAGTTGCCCATAGCTAAATAGCACTTTAACCAGCACAATCGGTTAGAGCGGAGGTGCGCTCCGTGCCAACCAGCACACAGTCGGGCAACGTGGAGCAATGTAGGGCAAAGTTGCTTAAACACAGCCATTCCCCCTTAACCTGTCTGGACAGTAGTAAAATAAAAAACAATGATAAGGTTTGAACGCAGGACACTGTGCACCATAATCAAAGTACTGAGCCACTAAGCCACGACAGCTTAGGACAAACATCCACTGTTAACATATATATAGTAATAAATGTTTGATTAACCATTGCTAAGCAGGTCTGCAGTCAGCCGAGAATATTCAAAAATGGCCAATCACAGAAACGTGCAGGAAATGCGGCATATTTAAGCTGCATAGGCAGTAATACTCGCCATAACTGATTGTAGCTCCCATCTGCAGTTAGAATATCTGGTGCTGGAGAGGGTACATGCTTTCAAGTGCAACGCTGGGGCATCAAGGAGTCAATATATATGTTTTGGCTCCTAGTCCATCGGAATGAGACTCGACTCCTGCATGGCCGGTTCAAAGGAATGGAGTATAAGGTGGAGGCTTGGAACCAGTTGGCTCATGAACTCACCAGTGCCACAGGCATCTCTCAGACTGGTGAGCAGGTCCGTCACCACCATGCAGACCTGAAGAGGTGGAAGCAGGACCTTCTGAACCAGTGGATCCAGGAGGCCCGTCAAATGCGTGATGCCCCACTACTAAGTAGGTAGCCATGGAATGCAGTATGTAAGACAAGCTAATATAGTCTAAATAATGGATAGGTATGTCTCAATATCCCTTTATTTACTCCACTGCTGCAGGTGCTCATGCTATGAATCAGCAAGCCTATGCAGATAGGCTGCTAAGGCTGCACCACCAGGCAGGTTAGTAAATATTCTGCATGTATTGTTACATGATATATGTGAGTGAGCATGACAAAAGTATTTCAGCCCAATAATACAGCAATAAAATGTCCTGGTTAAATCCTCTGCATGTACTGTTATATAACAAACGTCAGTGAGCCAGAAATAGAGTGTACTAACCCACCAATCAAGGTAAAATAAGTCTGGAATACTATCCCTGCATGTACTGTCTTAACAAATAAGTGATCAGGCCTGAAAAAGAGTGTTGTAACCTATCAAGAAAGGTGTAATATGTCCTGAATACGTCTTCCGTATGCACTGTAATAACAAGTAAAGGAGAGAGCCTGAAGAAAAGAGTGTTCAATGTCATTACTAAAGGTATAAAACTTGGAGTGTGTCTGTGTTACTTACTTTGAAATGTTGTTGTACCCTTGCAATAAAAAATTGTACTGTTGTATTAGGTGCTGTCAACCCACAGTTGTGCAGTCCCACAGGAAGTGGATGAAGGAAGTGGCAGTAGCTGTGAAGCATAAAACATTCATTCCCTGAATAAATCCTCTGCATGTACTGTTACATATCATAAGTCAGATAGCCAGGAATAGAGTGTAGTAACCCATGAATAAAGCAAAAACATGTCTGGAATACAATCTCTGCATGCACTGTCATAGATAAAAAGTGAGTGAGCCTGAAAAACAGTCTTGTAACCTATCAATAAAGGTCTAACATGTTCTGAATAGGTCTACTGCATGCAGTGTAATGTCAAATAAAGGAGAGAGCCTGTAGAAAAGAGTTTTAATGTAAATAAGAAAGGTATAATACTTGGAGTGTGTATGTGCCACTTACACAGAAATGTTGTTGTACCCTTGCAGTGAAGAAATGTTACTGTTGTATTAAGTGCTGACAACCCCCAGTAGTACAGTCCCCATATAAAGTGGATGAAGGAAGTGCCAGTAGCTGTGAAGTATGTAACAGTCTCAACAGTTGTGAAATGGCTGACATGCATAGGTAAATCTGGCACACGAGTAGCCTGTCAAGGTGTTCCCCAGAAATGTTAATGTGCTACCTGAAAAGTAGGGCTGTGTAGAAAACAAGTGAAAAAGGCATGTGAACACATCCAGATGTGAGATACATAAACAAGTCAATTTAATACAAGTATGTAGCAGTAACATCTGCATCCTGGACAGTTACTATGTCAGATATAGGTCAGGTATATAATGAAGTAGCAAAACCCATAACGGAATCAAATGCATGTTGCCTAGTGTAAGAATACATGTAGAGGATATACACCTGCAGTCAATAGGAATGTAGTGTACAGTTAAAGTACTAATAAGATGTTAATGGAGGTTTCTTTTTACACCCTACTCCATGTGCATAAACAATGCAATTCCACACCTCAATGGGTATGTCTAATCTCATAACATTTGTTGGGACATATGTCCTATTGTTATATAAAATCTGCACTTACTTTGATGCATGTCCCCTGTTAAAACACCACAATCTTGGTGGACTGTTGCCACCAATCATCCCTGCATGCTGTTGTAATGCCCAGTGTCATTCAATACATGCATGTGTTATGCTTGCTGTTCAATTGTTGTAACCCTGGTGTGTTGGGTTAATGGGAATATTACTGCATGCTGTTACAACTAACTTGGAATGCTGTTGTCTATGTTGTAATTAAACACACTTAATCACAGAACATATGGGAAGGCTGGTCCCAGCGGACCCACCTGTCCCTCCTCAGCTGGCAGTTGCACCTGGCACCAGCAGGTCTGTTGCCCAGCCCAGGCGATCCTCCTCCGTAGGTCCTGTGCCACCTTCGGGTGGAAGCACTGCAGGGGATGGGACTCACCCCCCCATGCAAGCGTGGGCAGAGAAGGGCCTCCTGTCACCCTCCGAAGGGTCTGGGTTGTGGTGCATAGGGAGCGCCAGCGTTTAGTCGCTGATCACCTACACCAGCTCGAGGCGAGAGTGGCGTGACTCACGGGTGAGACTGCCCCTCCCACGCAGCCCCCAGCACAGCGACCCTCGGGTCTGTGAAGGTCCAGTGGTGACTGCCCATGGGTGGGGATCTCAGTCCCACTGTTACCATCTGTGGGCTCATGGGCTTGTGATTTCCAAACATCCGTCCCCGTCAATTGTGTTCACCCACCCCATGTGTCATACTCTGCCCCTGTATGCATCTTGTTTGTCTTGTCTGTTTACCTACCCAACCTACCTCCCCAAATATACCTACTTCCTCTACCTCACTTTCCACTCTCTCCTGAAAAAAAAAAAGAAAAAAAGGGCAATCTGTACCTGAAAAAAAAATTATGCCCCATACATAGCTGCCCATTTCTCACACATGTCCGTTGAACATGTACACTGATAATTCTAATTGGCAGTACAACAAACTATGTTGTCCTCACCCCTCTCTCAGGGGGTTTCAAATTTCACTCCAAATTTGCAACATATGCACAGCTGTTTCTGGTAAAGAAATGGGCAGCTATGGACCTTCCCTACACCTGTCCTGCACATCCCAAGCTTGTTTTCCTACTGTCTTTCCCTCTGTGTGCCCCCTTTTTCACCGCTTTCCTATCTCCGCATTTTCTTTTCTTTCAAAGAAATTAGCACGGGGGTTAGCGGGAGTAAGCACTTTTAAGCAGTAGTAAGCAGGATTAAGCGAGTGTGCGCATGTGTGCGCTTAGCTAAGCATCGCTAAGCATTGTGCAAACCCGCACAAACCCACTTACAACTGCTTAAAAGTGCCTTAGTCACTCTAGGTCAGGGCCCTTGTTCTGCTCAGCAGCAAAATTAAAATACCTTTGCCACATAAGACTGCATAAAGTACCACTAAGCCACAACAGATATACAATAACTTTGTGCTGTAAAAAATATATAATTTATTACAATGAGTGAATGTAAAGGAAATATAGGAAGGCCATAACTCAAAGCCTATTCTATGGATCTTTACCAGCAATTGTTGTGGGATTGCATTACATGATTGTGATGTGAGTAGCAGCCAATCAAGCAGAAAATAATGTTGCAGAGGCACTTTACAACCCCCACACAGTATCGTAGCAGCACAAACACTGGCATATCTGAATAGGGAAGAGGCCATACCTCCTAACTCAGTCAACTTTCCAGGGATGTCCCTGATTGTGAAACATATTTTAGCTGTGTCCCCCAGAATCCCACAGAAAAGTACTGACGTCAGTCAGAATGGTGGACTATTACACAATGAATACTGACAATAATTACAGTAGACACTGCTTGTATGTCATGAAAGGAGTACTAATCTATATGCACTGCTTCACTGAAGTATACACCTATTGTTTCTATTATGTGTAAGGTGTACCTCACATTCAACTACATATCCATGACACCATGAAAAGATCTATCTGACTGTTTCATAGGCCTGGCAGAGGCCCAAACACACAGGCATATAGACTATACTGCTGTTACACACTCTGCAAATAGCTTTCTTAGTCCCTCCCCAAGCATACCCTTATGTAGGAGTATAACACAGAAATACCAATTGATGTAGCCATGTACTGGTAGCAAGTGACTATAACAATGCCATTGTAACAGTGCTGAAAACACCTGTGAGTTGCACAGACAAAGAATGACAGTGTAACCTCTGGCCACCATCTGGGTATGTTCACAGGTGGGAACCATGCAGACAGACAATCTGCCCTGATAAACACACAGGTACACACCAATCCTGCAAGTCCAGTAAGATAATATTCACACATTAATGCATAATGCTCTCAGTATGTAAGCCCCCCCCCCCAATTAAAAGATACTTGTATGTTTAGGGTCTACCAAGTGTGTAGGTAGGCATACTCAGTACAGGGATTGTCCAGTTGTCCTGCACACCCTGTGGTAATGTCAACAGTAAAAAACATAACCCTGCAGAAGTCAGTACATTAATATTCCCAGTATAGTCACATAAATGTTGTGTAAGCATTTGTAGTGGTGAGTAAAACTCTACACTGATTAGTGTTGGAAGTGGCAACAGTCAGGTCTGAGTACAACATGTACATCACTGTCTACACCTCTAGCTACATTTATAAGACATATACCAACTGTCTGACTTACACAACAGTCTCCACAGCAAACAAGCATGGGACCGACTCTGGATATCTGAAAGGGCTACGCCTACATACCTTAGCAATTTATAGCATTGGGTTGCTATGACAGTGAGTACTGCAATTACCACTCAGCAGGCTGTATGCATTTACCAAATGCTGGCCAGCAATTGGTACAGAGGGCATCACATGCAAATGTGCAGATACCTATAAAAGCAGATAGGACTTGCTATCCCCACATGCAATCATTACATTGCAAGTTGAACATTGCGAACAACGCCAAGCAGGAAAAAAAAAAAAAAAAAAAAAAACAGTGCGTTTCAGTACCCAAAAAAAAGAAATAACATACACAGACCGACCCAGAAGGGACATACAGGTATGTAAAACAGTTTGTAGTTACTGGCAGGTAGTAGATAGTTATGGTTAGTACTGTTGATCCTCTGATACATGCATATGTGGCAGCAGTAGCTATGTATGCACTGATGCCATGCATAAGTATTGCCATGGAGAAATTGTTGGGTAGCTGTGTGCAGTGGGACATAAGTGTGACAGTTGTAGGTCAGCAGTACATGTCAAACATCTGAACATGTTATCTATGGTCTGTACAGTACTGCATTCAATGGCAGTTTTGGGGAGTATTGCAAACACCTAGATAAACTTGAATGTCACAGAGTAAGACATGCATGATAGTCACATAATGTGTAGCTTAGCATTGGCAACTGCTGTAGCAGGCTAGTATAGTGATGTATCATTTGCAGTTATGTATACCCTTGTACTATTACTGTATGCACACATGTGACAACTGTCCTACCCATAGCAAGGCCCAACAGGTCATCCGTGAGGTGTATGGACTTACAACAGTGTAGACCTTGTGTCTGTATGGCACACACATATGTCGAGATACATGTGTGTCTGATTTCTGAGCATCTGAACATGTGCATAGTGCAAGAGACATACTGCAACTGTTTGTGAAAGGCAGACATTTATATGTTGGTGCAGGGTATGTGCATATATCTATGTAGGTTGTAGTGAGTGTCAAACAAGACAGCATACAGTGCTGGCATATGACATGTGTTGTTCAAATGCCGTGGGTATGCTTTGTTAGGTATATAGCCTCCCAGATATAGGGTCCTGCTATACATATATGGGCTGAGAACACCTTCCATGCATACTGCACAAGACTGTGCAATATCATTACATAACTGTATCCCCCTCAACCTTAGCATTATTGATATTCCCACCATGAAAGGTGGACTGTATATGTGCTGATATGCATATCAATGTGTACACCTGTGGATGTTGAAATGTACGCCCCAGCTGAATGTTGTACATGTATTGCCATCCCTGTTGTTAAAAGCCCTGTACCCATGAACTAACACATAGGTGGTAGTGTACTCAACCGAAGGTGTGATAAGAGACTACGGGACACAGGTGGACAGTAGTGTCCCTAATGATGATCACTGTGCCACACTAGTCATGTAAACCTAGTACAGTCCATATGTCATCAGTAAATGTGTGTCATCCATGGAAACAGAGGTCATGGTTCCACTCCACTCATCAGTAATAACACCCATCATAGAGTACAATGTCCCTGTTGGTATGTACCTCAGAACACATACACAGCAACAGTAGATGCCAGACACATACCTCACAAAGAGTGTTACCGGATTCCAACAGATGCCCTATGCTGACTGTCTTACTAAACCAATTGTACACTGTGTCGCATACCGCCTACCAAGAGGCTACCCCTGCCCAACATACAAAGCTATGGCAAACCCACAGGTGTTGGACGTGCTCCATGTAAACAGATGGAACCCAAGACAAGATACACACTCTACTGCCCAACACCTTGTAATGTAAAAAGCAGAACATGCTTGACTGGCACATCATCATCACAGACACATACCATACTGTGGAACCATCCACCTATCAACAGCATATGAAGGTCCTCATTAGCAGTTGCCATCAATAACCATGATGATTGCGTGTGAGATAGGAAACACAACCTGGTAATCACCCCTGTGGCTCTGCATGACAGGGGCACAGGAACCTACATTACATGTGTGTCGTAGTGCAGGGTACTATAAGTCTATGCTCCCATAGGCCCTATGGGTAACAGCCTATCAGCTACCTAGGACATGATACATACACACATGTACCTGTTGCAACACATGCAATGTGAGCTTGACTGTGCGAGATGGAGAATGTGTATGTGAATGTGTCAATGATGTGTATATGTGTGATAGCCTACTGGGAGTCTGTGTATACCATGGTATGTAGTGTTGTAGCTCTAATCCCATCCAAAGGTCCGTATGCTATTGCCAGGGCTGAAAATCACTATGACATACGTTGTGATGTAGTCCCATGTTGTCGAATGGAGTGTGCCTTTGTAGGCTAAAGCAGTACATGTATTCTTATTGATTGTTAACACTAGTGAATACAAGTCATGTATGGACTGTAGTACTACCTGAAGTTGTATGCCTCAACTGCACAGTGTGGTTTATATCCACATGGCTTGGTAACACACTTTTGTTTGTTACCTGTAGTCCACACACATCACATACCTCAGGCATGAGGTTATGCATGTGCTGACACACAGTAATGTATGGTACACAGGTAACTGTAATCTGGGTTGCCATGCCCTTGTGTCTTGTAGGTATGTCTGATGTGTGTGTGGGTATGCCTGTAACATGTCCTCGGTGGTATGTGTGTCACAGGATATAGGTGCGTATCTAGCAACATGTATAGTGTAGTACAGCAGTATGCCACCTATAGTGGTGAATGTGCACATATGTTACTGAGGGGTTTGCTATCAACAAGTAGTGTGGTGTACTGCTAGTACTGTAACCGTACTGTACATAGATTTAAATGGATGACAAATGTCTGTATGCATTAGCTTCATATACACCTCCTGTGGCTAGGTGTTGTATTGTGTCACATACAGTGTGCCATGTACTGTTGTATTGTCCTACATACTGGTTTCACTTTGTGGCTGTGCAGGACATGATTTTGTATTTAGCATGTGCCAGGCACTGTCAGGCAGTTGTGGTCTTAGCAGTCATGTGAGTTATTAAAAGTGTGTATCTGCTGACAGCCAATAGGTTGCTATATATGGCATTTCAATGATGTCTGTCCATTAGAATGTTGAGTGTGCAACATGTCTTTTTCACAATTACTGTTTAATTGTCTTCCAGTGTTATGGCACATAACCTAAATCCATCCTATACCCCTGAGGAGGAGGAGGATGTTATCAGAGAAGCACTCATCCAACATTATGATCTACTGTTTTCAAGATCCTGCCAGCACCAGCATGGTCGCACTGCACTGTGGCAGGATGTTGTCCGTCGGGTGAATGATGTAGGCATGCATAACCGGACTTATGACCAGGTACACCATCACTGCAGTGATTTAATCAGACATGTCCGACAGCATGCCTCTGATGTCCACAGACAACAGCTTGCCACAGGTGGTGGTGCTGCCACACATCCCCCCCTCACCAGAGTGGCAGAGCTGCTCCTCAGAGTGGTGGCTCCTGGCCAACCATTACAACACATCTGTGTCATCATGGAGGCCGAAGTCACCTAGCACAACAACAACGAGCGTGCAGGTAACATGGCATATCCGTAGACCACTGTTATCCAAAGTGTTATAATATGCATTAATTAGATGTGTACTGTGTATGCAGAATATGTGGTGCCTGTTGTCATGCAATACTGATAATTCGGGACATTATCTGTATGCCTGTGACTGTCACCCCATGTACTACTGTATAACTGCAGACTCACAGCAGCATAGTTGTTGACACTGACTTACTGTCTCATATCCTTGCAGGGCCCTCTGGTGTGATAGCAAGACAGGAGCCCCATGCTGGTGAGTGGGCTACAGTCAATTTAGCATATAACATCTGCATGTCATAGGAGAGTTGTAGGCCATATACACATGTTAAACACCTACGCATAGTGCATGCTCTGCATGTTCTCTGTGTGACTATGCACTTCACAATGACATGAGTAGCTGACTCATGCACATGCAACGCACAGAGCATCACAAACAAGTGGGGTACACTGTAGTGGACATTGTATAGGCATCATCAATACACATGCACACAACATACACCACTTTGTCATATGCAGTATGTGTTAATATGATACACATGGCATATGTAGACACCTGCTGTAAGGTCGTACTCCAGTATCCCATATGTCATCAACACAGCACACATACTATACCTGGGGGTAGAGCCCTATCATGGGGCAGTGTGACATGCATCAACACACAACACAGTCATGTTAGGCAATGTTCCCTATTAAACACCTGACACGCCCATGCAACAATTGTCTGTGAACTGTTTAATGTAGCCTAAGTGGTGCAGGTCAGGTACAGAAAGATAGTTGCCAGTTTGACATGCATCAGTGTCCTTGAGTGACCACATGATGCTGCCTGATGATGGCTCACGGTACTACACTACATCCAGTTACAGTACCTGCAGTACTACACATAGCATTCATCGTTAGACACCTGACAGTTATATGCATCCGGACATGGTTTGTATACCTATGAGTGATGGTGCACATGACATTGGAAAGTGTTTCAGACTTGCAGTGCAATGTTGTGTCTATTTATACATTGTCTGCCAGGGTGAGGGCAATCAGTGAACAACACACATGCATCAACAACATGTATACTGTTAACTACAAGGACTCTTTACACTCGCACTGCATGCTGTCGAGCAACACACATCCTGCATGCTGACACGTGTGAGAAGACTCTTTGTATTGTGATACTGTACTCCATCATCAACCACTAATGACTATGTTCCATATTGCTGTTGGTGTGTGTGTGTGTGTGTGTGTGTGTGTGTGTGTGTGTGTGTGTGTGTCAACTTGAATGTGTAGTGTATTAGTGTGCATGTGTTCATGTGTGCATGTGTGCATGTGTGCATGTGTTCATGTGCTCATGTGTGCATGTGTTCATGTGTGCATGTGTGCATGTGTTCATGTGTGCATGTGTGCATGTGTTGTGTTCATGTGTGCATGTGTGCATGTGTTCATGTGTGCATGTGTGCATGTGTGCATGTGTTCATGTGTTCATGTGTGCATGTGTGCATGTGTTCATGTATTCATGTGTGCATGTGTTCATGTGTGCATGTGTTCATGTCTTCATGTGTTCATGTGTGCATGTGTGCATGTGTGCTTGTGTGCGAACATCCTGTACAGATGGTTAAGTGTGCTTCCTGTCTCCCTCTCACAGGTGCTGAGGTAATGTTGGATGGGTGCAGCGGGGAACCTGAGGTCACTGCCACTAATAGTGACCATGATGATACATGTGTAGTGGCACAGGCATGTTTGACAGGGTCTGTCGGTGGTCCACCAATCGACAGTACACAGCTTTCCACCCTATCTATGCGCACATATGTACTGCCATTACATCCCTCAACACCAATGGCCTTAGGCGAGGAACAGCATATGGTAGGCATTGACCAGGAAAGTGTGGTATCCATGGCACATGCAACCCCACACAGCAGCCATGCCCAGACACACGGAATGGTACCACATTGGCATATGTCCAGGGGTTCTCATGGGAGCATCACTGGGCGTAATGCCCCTGGCAGGCATGCCCGCACAGGTCTCACAACTTCAGGTATTTTTCGGGCTGTGATGCAAGCACAGGCATGTATGGAACGGTACACCAGGCAGGGACTAAGGGTGCAGAGGGCTCATAACACTGCAATCAATGACAGTATC
Organism: Protopterus annectens; assembly: GCF_019279795.1. Lineage (NCBI taxonomy): Eukaryota > Metazoa > Chordata > Ceratodontiformes > Protopteridae > Protopterus > Protopterus annectens. The sequence continues at coordinate 9,144,892 of NC_056727.1, read as the reverse complement.
CATGACCTTGCCGGTGCCATCCGCAATTACACCGATGTCATTGATAGATGTTGGGGGGAGATACTAGATGTCCTCTGCAATGTTATGTCCACGTGCCAGGACAGTGCAGGATGGCTGGGAAATTGACATGGACGTATGCCAGCAACATCCACAGCTGGCAGCCGACGCAGACGACAACCAAGTGCCAGCCGCTCCCGTAGTGCCAGTACCAGCCCCAGCAATGTTGTCGCTGGGCTGTCGGTAGACAGTCCAAGACAACCACATGCACATGGCTCTGGCCAGTCCCAGCAGGGACATGGGTCCAGTCAACATCCCTCTGCCTCTGATGATAGTACTCAGTCTGGCTTAGTACCCAATACAGTCAGTGTCACCCCTGGCAGGCACAGGTACTGTATCCATGGCCAGAGACAGTGATCTGTACAGCCTGGCAGGTACAGTCTGTGGCTGTTCCACAAACTCCCATAATTGGCAGCCACAAGGGGGTACTGTGTGCATGCAGACACACACACATACTACCAATACGTAGGGCTAACACATACACACACACATCACATCAAGACTGACCCATACTGTAATGTTGTCCCTCACACACACACACACACACACACACACACACACACACACACACACACACACACACACACACACACACACACATACATGTTGATTGGCTGGGTCATTGTCGGCTCTGGAAAACAACCACACACCCTGTGCATATGATGAAACTGTGCCACCTCCTGTCATCTCTGACATTGATGCAGGAACAGGATAACATGGTGCTGATGCACAGGGTGACCTACTAGCAGTGTAGCAATGTTAGCATGTTGTGAACAGTAATGGGTAATGATATCCTTGTAGGTGTATCTGAGCAGGCATGATGCATCCCAGCAGTGATTATCAATTTCATTTTGTATACACCAGTGTTAATACCAAACATGGATTGTCCACACATGTGACAGTTGGCTGATGTGTGTGGTACTGGCAGCATGTGCTGTTGAGTGGATGTAATATCTATGATGTGTGCTGTACAGATTCCAAGGTGTACATTTGTGAACATGGTGGAGGTGCATTGTTTGCATGTATGTGCATGGCGGGCACATGTAAAAGGTGACATGCCCTGTATTACACAGTGTTAATACTTCATATTTCCTATTGGTGTCCAATATGCATGTCACTACACATATGTCACAACTTGGGTACACCTGTGTGTATGACATGGTATGACACTATGCTGTGGGTGATACTGTTGATATCGGTCATTGGTTAGCATTCTGGTAATGTACATAACCTCAACAGCCTAATTTTAACAAATCGTTACATGATGTCTTGACAACTGACACACAGCTGTAGGATACACAGTAGCATTAGAATCTTTCTGGTTTTGTACTATACCAGTTACCAGTGGTAATGACCACCACACATTCCCATGACCACTCCTGTTTGGCATGTGTCCATCCTAGGTACACGCAGACACACTAGGGATATGTACATCCACATCTGGTGATGCATACAGTGGCCTACAAAGCATTCCCCGGATTAGACACCTATCCTCCATGAGGGTATCATACAGACACATACCTGTTGACAAACACATGTTGTGAAGCTATGATCCAACAACAGCATAATCATCCACATTTGCTACACATAGTATCCTGATTGTACCACATTGGTAGTAGCACACAACGTGTAGCAGGGGTACCGATGTGTACAGACAGCCACATGTGATTTCATCTGTCCTTTGATATCCACATTCCCAAAGCTATGCTGATGTCCCTCAGTGTATCACATAAGTAATAGGGTGTCTGTATGTATATACACATAGTTGTTGTATACCTACCAGGAATGGCCATTATTGACAGACTATGTTGTGTTTGGGCATGTCTGTCATATGCCACAGGCATACACCCACACTCACACTATTGTATAACAACTGTCATGTGTGTGTGTGACACAGATGACCTAGGGCACAGCTCACTACAGTGGCTGGACCTGTCACATACATACATACATACATACATATGTGAGCTATGGTCCACGAAGCAGCAGCAAAACTGTAAATGGTGACAGATGTAGTTGTGTTGACAGCAGGCTTCACACCTATGACGTGAATGTGGTCACATGTACATATATGTCTTGTCCACACAGTTACCAATTTAGGTCACATGTACATATGTGTATTTGCCACACAGATACCTGCAGTGTGCAATGCACATACTGTTGTTTTACTGCTATGTCATACAGTAGTAGTAGCAAAACACACAACACTTTGCTCAACAGTGTCACACACACACACACTCAACAATTGCAGGATTCAAAACCCTACCTACCTATGTTATGGTACTAGACACATATGCATTACCACTATGCGCCATATGCTTTACTGGGTGTTTTCATTTCCACTGCTGTTTTTGTGGGATACTGACATCATCAAACCAGCAAAAGGGGTATTCACCTCTTTCAATGTGTTTTCACATTCTCAAAAAGGCCACTTTTCTCATAGGATTATACACACACATATACACCCCCCACACACACATTCACACTCAGCATTTGTAGGATTTAAGCCCCTACTTAACTATGTCATGATGCTAGTAAGATATACATTAACACAACGCGCTATATGCTTTACTGGGTGTTTTAATCTTCACTGCTGTATTTGTGGGATACTGACATCATCACACTTGGCAAAGAAGTATTCACCTCTCCTAATGTGTTTCCACAGTCTCCAAAAAGGCCACTTCTCTCAAAGACAATCACACACACACACAACATTTGGAGGATTCAAACCCTTATCTATCTATGTTATGACACTAGTGAGATACGCATTGACACGACGTGCTATTTGCTTTACTGGGAGCATTCATTTCCAATGCTGTATTTGTAGGATGCTGACATCATCACACTTGGCAAAGAGGTATTCACCACTCCTAATGTGTTCTCACAGTCTCCAAAAAGACCACTCCTCTCAAAGGCAATCTTATACACACACGCATTCACACCCCTACCTAACTATGTTATGACACTAGTGAGATACGCATTAACACAAGGCACTATTTGCTTTATTGGGAGCATTCATTTCCAATGCTGTATTTGTAGGATGCTGACATCATCACACTTGGCAAAGAGGTATTCACCACTCCTAATGTGTTTCCACAGTCTCCAAAAAGGCCACACTTCTCAAAGGCAATCTCACACACATTTACACGATTCAAACCCCTACCTAATTATGTTATGACACTAGTGAGATACGCATTAACACAATACTCTATTTGCTTTACAGAGAGCATTCATTTCCAATGCTGTATGTGTAGGATGCTGACATCATCACACTTGACAAAGAGGTATTCACCACTCCTAATGTGTTTCCACAGTCTCTAAAAAGGCCACTTCTCTCAAAAGCAATCGCACACACACACACATTCACAGGATTTAAACCCCTACCTAACTATGTTATGAAACTAGTGAGATACGCATTAACACAATGCGCTATTTGCTTTACTAGAAGAATTTGTTTCCAATGCTGTATTTGTAGGATGCTGACATCATCACACTTGGCAAAGAGGTATTCACCACTCCTAATGTGTTTCCACAGTCTCCAAAAAGGCCACTCCTCTCAAAAGCAATCACACACACACACACACACACACACACACACACACACACACACACACACACACGATTCAAACCCCTGCCTAACTATGTTATGATATTTGTGAGATACGCATTAACACGTCGTGCTATTTGCTTTACTGGGAGTATTCATTTCCAGTGCTGTATTTGTAGGATGCTGACATCATCACACTTGGCAAAGAGGTATTCACCACTCCTAATGTGTTTCCACAGTCTCCAAAAAGGCCACTCCTTTCAAAGGCAATCTCACACACACACTCAGCATTTGCAGGATTCAAACCCCTACTTAACTATGTTATGACAATAGTGAGATACACATTAACATGACGCGCTATTTGCTTTAGGGGGAGAATTCATTTCCAATGCTGTATTTGTAGGATGCTGACATCATCACACTTGGCAAAGAGGTATTCACCACTCCTAATGTGTTTCCACAGTCTCCAAAAAGGCCACTCCCCTCAAAGCCAATTTCACACACATACACAGGAATTGCAGGATTCAAACCCTACCTAACTATGTTACGATACTAGTGAGGTACACATTAACATGACACAGTATATGCTTTACTGTGTGGTTACTATTCACATGCTATATTTGTAGGTTGCTGACATCATCAGACTGGCCATGGTAATGTGTGTGTGCACTTAGTGTTATGCAATCCCAGGAATGAACCTTGTGGGTCAGCAGGTGTGAACATCTTGAACAGGAATACACAATTCATAGCTTGTGTGATCTATCTGTGGACAAATTACCATTCCTTCATATGACAATACATATTCATGCACGGATTGTTGGCTTTGTGGATACAACATGTGTCTGTGATGTTGGTAAAGGGCTATTCAAAGTTTATGTGGGACCTGTGTTGCTCCTGTCAGTGATGTATGTCCTGGGTGGCTGCCTTGCAAGATGTATAGCAGGTTTGGGGAACATGATGTGCTCATTAACATACCACAGACGTTTGGGTTGTGTGTTTGTCAGTTTACAGTAACTCTGTTCCTGACTGCAATCATGATGGACTCCATGGACTAGCATTTTGGACTTCGTAGGCTTATAGGACTATAGTTCCCATGGTGTGTTGTGCACCAACATTTGTGGGGTGTGCCACATGTTGCTGTAACACATTCAATGGTGTAAGATCCTGTAGAGAGTGTGAGGCTCAACAGACTGTTCAGGTGCAGAGTCTGTTTGTCCTGTTGTTCACTTATGACACATATGGGGAAATAATGTTATCCACATGATGGGATTCATTTGGCATTGGGAGGACCAGTTTACACATTCTACATGTGATATCTCCTGGTATGATGTTAGGGCCTTTTGTCACTGGGAGGTGGGTATGTATGTATGGGCCTGTCTGACAGGATGTCGACATTGTCAGTCAGGTACAGTTGACCCTGACTCAGGACATATATGACTGTACATCGATATTTCTGACATAGCTGAAGGAGGTGTAATATTTCTGTCTGTACTCCTTTGCAGATTATCTTTCCACAGCAACAACAAACCTGAACACTAAACCCCTGTTATACTCTTTTACACACTTCACACACTACTGATCCTTCATGATCAGTCGACAGTGTATGTCATCATTATAACCTGGCATGTCCAAAGGTCGGTTTCGTGTGTACTCTCCAGTCCAGCTGGTGCATATTGGAATTTTGACGCATTGTTACAACTGCCTTATGTACACAGGGAACACTGTCCTCCTACCAACAAACTCAGATATATGTGAGAGGTGCAACTGTATAGACAGACAGGAGGCTGAGCTCTCCCAAGCCATGACTGGCACAGTCTATCGGGTGGTGAAGGTAACCACACACACCACAAATACAGTCGCACATGGACCTATTACAACAGCAAACCATATACATTGACACACAAAGACATACTTGGAGCATCTAAATATACTCTGCCTAAGCAGCAGAGACATCCAAAGCAGACCACAAACAACTGCTAACACACAACCATACACACATATCACATAGTTCACAAAGTCATTGTGCCACACAGTCACTGCCCTTAGGCCTACACAACATACCTCATACACTTGTATTAGGTGACTGTAATTGTCGGTCACACTGACATCCCACTCACCAGGCTTAACAAGGTGAAGGTCACTTTGTGCTGTGTGTCGGGTGCCAGGATATGCCACATGACACATGCACTGTTGTCAGTCCACTGCAAGCAATTATGGCTCCATCATTGACCATGCTGGTGTGTAAACCCTCAGACGTTCCTCCCTGGATTACATGACAAGAGACATAGAGGAGCTCTCTGATCATGTAGCCCAGGCCAGTATGACCCTGACCTTGTGTAGCATCTTACCCTTACACCACGTACTATGTCACAGTATACAGACGAAATGATCACTTTTAACAGTTGCCTAAAATATTGTTGTCATTCACAGGGGATCCAGTGTCTGTCAGCCTGGGATTACATGCTCAACATGCCACGTACATTTGCTATGGACGCCATGCACCTGTCACCCCTAGGCTTTCACTGACTGCCTTAGGCTCTTGACACACACATAGTGGCTGTTTGAAGCAAGGGTCAGAAGACATAACCACAGTCATAGACATTACAGGGTACAGGAAACGGAGAGTGATGGTGCTCAACAACTGATGTCTAACCCTCAGAATGCATGCACTCAGGACTCACACCAGTATGGAGTCTGTCGATATATGTGCAGTAACACAGACCTGGTTCAGGCTCACAAAGGCACAGCAGCACTAACAGGTTTTACTTCATGCCATGGTTTTCAGACACAAGATTCGGACCAGACAACAACAATAGGGGGAGTATCCATATACATCATTCATACACACACCTCCGGGTTGGTAATACTGCACAAAGCATCAGGGAACGTACATGTGCAACTGAGAGTGGGAAAAACTGCATTTCAGTTTGTAGACTGTTACAGACCACACTCCCAAACTTGGGAACAACAGTCGTTATTCATGGGAACACTGGGGAATGTGAAGGGCTCACCAAACACCATTATATTGTGTGACTTCAAATACACAAACATTGACTGGGTATACTACTCAAGCACTGACACCCTTGCACAACAGTTGCTAGGATTGTTACACTCAAATGCTATGGCAGACCTGGTCACAACAACCACAGGGGGTTAAAACATGTGGGACCTGATCATCACCAACATGGGGACTCTATGTTCCACACCAGAGGTATACCCATCATTGTTAAGGTCAGAACATACATTCATCTCACTAGACATACATATCCCATACACACACACATCCTATGTGATCTCAGTGATGTACTTCTCATGAGCAAACGTCACACTTGTACAAACTGAGGTGGTATCCCTCAATGACCCTGGGACAGTGTTAATTATGGCTCAGACCACGTAATACTTTACAAGCCCATTCTATGGACAACTACTGGAATGCATGGATCATGCTATCCCAGATAACTACAAGACTCACTCCTGCAAAGGCAGGGGACCTGTCTAGTGGACCACGGCCATTAATGAGCTATACAGGGACAGAAGGAGGCTACTACATTATAGAGCACAATCACAATCAGGAAGGCATCTCTGATCAGTACTATGGTATAGCTACAATCACTTGTTGATTCATCTAAGGCCCACTTCTAACGGGCACTTGCAACAGACACTATGGACAATCACAAGGCCTTATTTAGTTATGTCAGGGACCTTGGTGGGAACTCAAAGATATGCTGTGAGTTACTGCATAATTACAAATGATACAGTGAACCTCCTGGACAACAGGTTCAGTGGAATGTTTCCCCACCATCCCCCCTGCAGTGCACATGTCCATCACAACAGGGTGTAGCCTCCCTGACATCACAGATGAACATGTGTGTGCTGCCCTATCCATAGCAGACAACACAGCATCAGTGGGACCAGATGATGTCCTGGACTGCGGCTTACACGAGATTCATGACAAACTTCACACTCACATTATGTCACTGTTCAATATCACAGTTACTACAGGATATGCATCCATGGAATGGTGCACAGCTATGCCATACCCGCTCCACAGTGCTGGTGCCACAAGGGACCCTGGACATTATCCCAATATATGCCTAACTATCCTGGTCTGCTATGCTATGGAGTGTATCAGTATGGAACACATACACATGCACATTGTGAATCTACAAACACTGGATCCTACACAATTTGGTTTTGTTGTGGGCAGATCTTGCCTCTTGCACCTGTTTGATGTGTTTAAACAGTTAACAGGTCCATAGACGTACACAGGGTTGTCCACACAGCCTACCTGGAGCTCGCACACCAGGTCTACAAAATACCCCACTAGGCCTTTATACATTAGATCACCGGATTCAATATCTACACATATGTCACAAGATGGATTGCTAACTGTTTCATGGATAGCACACACATGGTCAGTATTGCAGGTGCCATGTCTGACTATACACCAGTTGCACGTGGCATCCCACAGGGCTCAGTCCTGGGACCTCTCTTGTTCTGTATATATTTTTGAGATGTACTGGCTAACACAGGAGGAATATGGCTGACCATGTTTGCAGATGACTGCAAACTGTGTGCCATAATCGACTCCACAGCTGGCACAAGCATCCTCAGAAAGGGTCTCACAGAGATGGATGACTGGTGCCAGAGACATGGCCTACAGCTACCTTCCTTTAAATGCATAGTCATCACCTTTGGTAGTAACATCGTGCCCACACATTACCACATAGGTGATGATACATCACGTACAGTGTGTGTGATTTGTGATTTGGGGACATGAATACTTAGTACTCTCTCCTTTGACATTCATGTTGCCAATGTTGTTTGACACACCTTCTATTTAGCCAACCTTATCCCATACGGTTTTACATCCAGATCAGTTGGGGTCATTTTGACCCTATACTCATCAGGCACATGCTTGGATACAATACCCCATTTCGGATGTACCTTACCCAACACCTGCAGCAACTGGAATGTACACAAATGTACATAACCAAGTGGATCTAGGGACTCACACAGATGGTATGCACAGTTTGGCTATGGTGACCCCATCTCTCCTCGATTGCTTACTGCCTACTTGGATGCAGTCTGTGCCTTTTGTTTGAAGCCATGTCCATCACAGCATTGATGGACAGGCTCCACATGAGGATATCAAAGTCCATTACAACTACATGCTCCAGGGATAGGTACGTGAGCAATGATGTTAATAGGACATGCTGGAGGGGCAGATTACCATCACAGAGGCTCCACTCACTCGGGAATGTGATCACAGTCCCACATATGCACAGACCCACGCTGACCACCTACAGGTGGCATCTTCACAGGTGGATGGGTGATCATATGTTTAGCCCTGGGATATGTTATGGGTCCCTGCTAGACAGAGGCAGAATGAAATGAACATATGTGAGATATCTTGTGTGACCTACTATTAACAGGCACAGTCTACTGATCTAGCGTGGTTGCAAAATACAAACACACTGTGGCTAGGTTTCTATATACCCTAGGGCAGATAGCCTAGTGTCAACCTCTGAACCTCTGCTAATGTTCAGGATGCACATTGTTCAGTGATGGTACTGATTGCAGGTTTTGTTTCTTCTTTGCTTTACCACTTTCTATGAATAACCTAGGTATCTGCATAACATATTTGATTGTGACAGGGTTTCATTATATTATATTGTGTCTGTTGTCATATCACTATGTGCACATGGCAGATTAGTGAATAGTGCGAGGTTCCTGGGTTGACACATGCAACTGAGGGATATGTGTGGCCCACTGCTGTACTCAAACTTGCCCTAAGTGTGTGAGCATGCCCAGTTCAGACTTTCAGTATTTTGTTGCCTGACACTTGTCTCATATATTCAAGTGTGTGAGCATGCCCAGTGTGACCTTGCGGTATGTTGCTGCCTGAGGTCCACTACATTTGTTGATGTGTGTGAACATTACCAATATTAACATTTATACAATATGTGTGTTGAATATCAGGTTCGATTATTACTGCAGGCCTCACCTTTGTGTCTTAACTCGACAGGGATTATGCTATGCCTGCAAGGTTTCCATGAGATACTTAGCATTGACTTATCAACATTTTTTCATACAAGCTGACCATTGACATACTGTTATGGTTTAGTGGTTCTGTACTATGACTATAATACACTGTATTCTGGGTTTGAGGACTGTCACTGCTTCATATTTTCATACATGCCAGAACAGACTGCTTCAAGAAAACTGAAGCAAATGTGAACATGTTAACCTGCTTTTGCTGAACTATACCCACATTTGACCAGACTTGCACGACATTGATCAATGTTGCCCAACATTGCTGGACAGTGCACAATATTGCTGAACATTCCCTGTAGTTGTGATACTTAGTGTGTGCAATTTTGTTTACATATACTAAATAGTGGTGAGAGCTGTTTAGCAGTGCTTTATATTGCTTAACACATAGCAATCATGCCAGAGGTGGTGCTGCAGGGCTGCCTATGTCGGATGCACATTTTACACTCCCTATACATGTTTGTTAACAGGTAGTGTCAAGTTAGGCATCCCTTTTACTATATGTGCGAGTTGGAGAGAGGTATAATTTCCAGGGTTCCTACTGAGCCAGTGTATATGCTATGCATTGCCTCTTTGCCAAGGCCAAAGCATACTGGGCACACCTCCTTCTGCCTACTGGGGCCGGCTCAGGTTGTTCCTCCTCTGAGTCACGCTCTGCCTGTGATGGCCTTGCCAATAGTGGGTGGATGTTGTGCCAGCCCTATGCTGCTCCTGCTGCAGCTGTTTTTGCAGGATCATATTGTGTAGCATAGCACATACCATGACTATTTGGGTACATGTAGTTGGTGAGTACTGCAAGGCTCCACCAGATGTGTCCAGGCACGGGAATCATGACTTGAGCAGCCCAAACACACGCTCGATTACATTTTGTGTTTGTTCGTGTGCCTCATTATGGCGTTCCTGTTCAGGTGCGTGTGCATTTCTGATGGGTGTCATCAGCCATGGCTCAAGTGCATATCCAGCATCCCCCACTAGGTGACCATGAGGGATGTCCCCATTGGCAAATGTCTGGTACAGCTGTGTCAGATGCCAGATATGGGAGTCATGGTAGCTTGCAGGGCAGCCAGCACTCACATTCATTATTATGCCCTGGGCATCACACACGACCTGGCAGTTGATGGAGGGGGTTATAGTAGACCCTACCCCGCTTACCGGCTGGTGCTTTGATGCAAATGTGCATGCAGTCTATTGCACCCACTACCTCAGTGTATTCCGCTATTTGCTGGAAGAGACGCATATTGCTGGCCAATACCTCATGGCAATTGGGGAAATATTCATGATCACCAACATGTGCTGACATGGCATTCAGGAACTGGTGCAGTACCCTGGATGCTGATGCCTGTGAAATCCCCATCGTATCGCCAGTTGATCTCTGGAAGGTACCTGTTGCTAATATTCTTAGGCCAACAGATACCTTGGTTTCCACTGGGATGGGTTCCCCTCTGTTGGTTCTGTGTGTGAGGTATGGCCTGCACAGCTCAACAATTTTCTGCATGAGGTCTCTGTCCACTCTATAGCGCTCCACTATCTCCAGCTCATGTAGCCCCTGGTAGGTTACCCTAGGCCTGTACACTCTTCTCCATCTCCTCATTGTGGGTTGCTTAGCAGCATTTGCATTGTCACCACCCTCAGCATGTCGCATATGTCACATTATGACAGCAATGGCAGCCCCTAACATTTCTTTGTCTCAGTAAAGCTTTTTCAGTTTTCACTTCTATTAGCTTACTGCAGTGTTGCAGTGTGTGTGAGAAAAACATACTGGAATGTTTTTTGCTGTGTTTTAAATGCTGGGCTGGGCTAGTATACTGCCTGTGTAATTTCCTGATTCTGATTGTTTTCACCTGCTAGCTCTGCTAGTACTCCCTGGTTAACTTCCTACTATTTGTTGTGCGTCCCTTTCCCTTTCTGTTTCCTCAGGGGGCAGCGCCGCTCAAACAAGCGCAAACACGTGCACACCAGCTCACACGCGCGCAAACATTCTTACATGGACTACAACTTGCTTATTCCTGCTAACACACACGCACAGAGGTGCAAACGTGCTTACCCGGGTTTCAACATCCTTACACTTGCTTACTCCGGCTTAAACGCACACACACGCGTACACACAGGCTTACTCGGTTTTACAGGCATGCACACACGCGCATACATGGTGCAGGCATTTCTACAAAAAACGTTGGTGTTGTTCACGGCATACACCTTCAATTTCTTGCCTTTAGCTAGGGTACCTGTTGACACACCTCTTCCAGTGATTAGTATCTGACAGCAGACACATGCTTCACTTCTCTCAGACATACCCCCCTTATGATGTCACCTATCTTCTATTCTGTTACACCCCTTATCCTATACCTACACTACACTGACTGTGCTCTTTTGCTATGTAAACTTGGGATTCACTATCCTTACCCACATTTGCATAGGATTGCCTAGTAATGCTTGATTACAACTCTTAGACTGAGCTTCCCCCCTTAGCAACCTCTACTCAGTAGCCATGTTGTCTTTGGACTGCCATTTCCTTGCATTGTATATTAGGGATTACTGTAAAATCCACATTTCTGCTTTTTAATTATTGGTTTTCTGTTTTTTACAGCGCACCGCATTTGCGCGGCGCTGCACTACACTTAAACATCGGCGATCGGAAAAAAAATTGTTTTAATTTATTTTATTTTTGCATCAGTGGACATTGCCAATGGCCGTATTTTTGGACATTGGCATGCTTCCTCGACTGGATGCATCCTTTTTTTGGAGCTGTCACGGCTCCATTTTGCTACTTGCAGAAACGTACTCAGTTGTCAATGGAGTACATTTCTGCAAATAACACTACTCTTACTCGGACAGGTTAGGCTTTCCTGAATTGCAAATTTACCTCATTTGCATAGCTTTCAGCAGCAAATGAGGTAATTTGCATATCCTAGCCCTGTCCGTGTAAGAGTCATTTTAGGAGCTCTGTTGCACGTCCCTACCAGCTGTTCCTGGATCGCTCGGCGGACATGTTAGCTGCATGGAGTCTTACTCTACTCTTAGACTCCGTGCAAACCTTCATGAATCCGGCCCATTGTATTTGAAACATAACAAAGTGAAGCCCATTTTAGGTATTTCCAACACTGATTAGAGATAATGCTTCACTCTATTTTTTGTCTTTCAAAACAATACACTGAAGCACTATACAGTTCAAATAGCCACTCATATTTACATTATTCCATTAACAAATCTCTTTTCACTCTCCACATGATTTTTAGATTGTGCCCTTACCTGCTCACAGCTGACCCATTTTTCCTCCTACAGGATTAAGAGACAGCCCTACTCTTTCCTTCATCAGGGTAATGACCCTATGTCCCATTCATTCCCTGACCAAGGCACAAGATCATCATTTCTTCTCCAAAAGATGAGAATTGGCATTTGGTAAGAAAACAAATACATAGTCATTCTAGCTCCTTCCCCAACTCCCCTACATGCTATATCTATAGTTCCATGCATACGTCCGCACTCATGAACATACCCCTTTGGCTTATGTGCAGCACACTCTCATTACAACACAGCAGCTGTTCCTGATGCAGCCCAGCATTCCTGAATTGGTATCAGTACAGCAGGTCACACTGGATCCCTCCCCTTCAGGTTAGGTAAGACAGCATCACCACTCCCTCCTGATTTCTGGTCCTTCCAACACCTGAGCTGCTAACTGAATTTGAATCTTCTGCCTCACAATCATTCCACTATGCCACAAAGCCAGGGATGAAATGAAGAAAGGATAAAACTGCTTTCCAGAGAGCAGCAAAATATGTTGAATGTTAAAAATCCAATTAAACAGGAGAGAACCAAGGAAGAATTACTTTTGAATTTCAATTTCACTGATACAGTAAGACACTGTATTATGTGCACTAACTTAAATGTACATGCACATAACCATATGTCAGCCCTGTGGCTAACTGGAAGACAATTTGCTTTGTTGAGACAGAGGTACAACATGGCAGGAAATGACAAGGAATCTGTGTATGTTGTTTTCTCCCATTCAGTAGCAGTTGGGTTTAAAAAATTACATTTGCAGCATCCACAGTGCACACATGCTTGAAGTCTGGCATAAGTATTAATGTCACTAATGCCAAATGTGCTTCACAGATAAATGCCTTACAACAGGTTTAAAAGATAAAGTGAGTTTAGGTGAAAGTCTTTCTTGTATCATGAGAACAGGTCAGAGATTGGTCTAAATACACATCAAATACTTGAATAAGGGCACTGTTTTAGTAAAGCTACCATTTTGGGTAGCAGTAGTCCAACACTGGATAATTAAAGCAACTATTTCTCTGCTTCAAGCAACATAGCTGTATTATTCTGATATTATGATCTAGGTCATGACTACTGAAACTGTCAAAGACCATTTAATAATATTTTAAAAGAAGCTTTATTTTTTTTTCTGTTGTATCCAAAATCCAAAATAAACATATACATGCAATCCTATTGACTACACTGATAATCTACTAAAACATTTCTTTCACGCTGCAGTTATCATCAGTTGCATTCCCCCATCAATTAAATCTGACCCTCATCCCACTCACTTCTTCATCACTATTTCTTTCATTTCTTCCCCTGCTCTTACCTCCCCCTTCATACAGATCTCCTTTATCATTCATTGACTCATCATCCTCATTCCTGTCCTTCTTGCGTCTACATTTTTCTTTCTGTTGAGAATCCAGATTTAGGGTGGTTCTTATTCCATATCAATAACCTATTTACTGCCATTCCACAAAGAATTTCTCCCCTTCTTACATGAGCTTTTGTCTGCATTATTTTCCTTAGTGTACTTGCATTATTGTTCCTTTGCTCTTATTCTTTTTTCCCTTTACTTCTTATCCAGTTCTCACTATTTTGGGCTTCACTCCTCCTATCATTATTTGTTTTCTTATTTTCTTATTTAATTTCCTTGGAGCATGTCTGGTTCTAACAGGCATTGTTGCCATCTGTTTTGGAAAACTCTCCTGCCATTCCTTTACTTCCGTCTCCTGCATCATCTTCACAGATTCACAGTCCCAGAACATACCACTACTTCTGGCTTTCTGTGCCTTAGAGAGTCATTGCTTGCATTCCTCTACCTTTCTTTTCTGTTTCATTCTGATTGATGTCATGTTCCCACTGTGTGGTATTCTTAATTGAGCACCCCACCTTCTTGCCAGAATTTTGGTGTGTTTGGCTGTGCTCCAAGCCTCCTCTAACTCTTAATATTTTCTAGTCTTGTTTTATATCTATCTTTTTCTGAGTTTCTTCCCTTTTTCTTACTCCTCTTCTTGTCATATTTATTTATATATCATTCCATCCCTCCCTTTCTCTCTCCATCTCACCCACTTGTGCAACTATTTCTTTCAGTTCTGTCTGCCTAGTCTCCTTTTTCTTATATTCCCCCTATTTTCTTTAGTGCCCCATCTACTCTAATCCACTTCTAAAACTCACCTTTTACTCAATCCCATAGTCTATATTACTCCTTACTCTTTGTTTGTCACAATTAAGTCACAGTTTTGGTTTATCCTGGGTACTTTCTGTAGTTTACTCTATCCACCCTCTCTCATAGTTCTCTTTTCTTCCTGCCACCCCCCCCACACACACACAGTTTTCTTCCTCATATTTGCCCTATGATTGACAAACTTTATTCTGGTGTCCATTTCACTCTTCACTAATTTAATATACTTTATCTATTTTTATTTCATACTTTTTGATTTCATTTTTTCCGATCCCTTCTTTTTGTCTTTCTTCCTCTCATACCCCACATCCAAGCTCTTTCTTTTCTTTTATCCATTTGATTTTATGGTCTGTGAAGTACTTTTAATGTCCAAAACATTCCACTCTCCCTTCTTTCCCTTTGATATTTCTGGCTATTGTCTTTACCCATACGAACCCATCAAACTTATATACCTTTAATACGTTCTCATTCCATGTTATTCCTATACTTATTAGTAGATATCAACATTTTGTGCATACCCCTCCTGTCATAGCTGAAGCTTCTCCACCACTTCAGTATTATCATATGCATTTCATTATCCAGTATATGGTAATTCTCTTACCATTTCTTACCCCAAATATTTGGTCCTTTATCTTATAGGTAATCCTAAAAAGTTCCACTGGCCTCCATTTCCTTTACTTTGACTGCCTTTGCTATCATAAATGTTTGACATTACACTGCAAGCCTGAATTCAAACTAAAGGAAACCAGATTAGATAAAATATTTGTCATTTAAAACTTAAATTAAAAAATAATTAATTTCTCAATTGTTCCTTGCCCTTTCTCAGATCATAACTCCTTGATACTGAAAGTTCAAATTGAGTTTAAACCATTAACCTTAACTTCTAGAATTCCTTCATATATTACAAAAATTAAAGAATTTAAACCTTGGCTGTTATCAGAATTACAGTTTTTTCCTAGATATTAATTATACAACAGAAATTAACAAAGTCATGATATGGGACTCATTAAAAGCTTATATATTTGGCAAAACCCTAAGCTGGTATAAAAACAAGGTAAGGGAGTGGGACTCTGAATTACTACACATACAATCTATACTTTTGTCAGTAAAATCTGAAAAAAAAAATCAAAACTCTCTAGAAATTAAAAAGAAAATAGAGGAATTAAATAAATACAATAATGCAATTCTAATGCACAAAACTAGCCTAGAATTAGAAAAACTAAAAATAAACTCCCTGGCTACCTCTCCCAGATATTTACATAATTTATCCACAAGAGCCAAAATACATTCTAAATCTAATAATATTAACAATATAGACCATGAAAAGAAAGAAAAGGAAGCATCGGATAAAGGAGACATTCTTGATGCATTCATGCATCACTAGTCTGAGCACTTTAAAAATGAGAATTTATATACTGAAAAATTAAATTTGGATACACCCTTTATCAACATAAAAAAATCTCAGAAGAACTAAAAATATATTTACAAAAACCTACAACCTACAAAGATGTTACTGATAGAATAAAAGAAAGTAAAACTAACAAAGGACCAGGAACAGACAGTATAATCATGGCAATATACAAACCTTTTCCTTCAACGATCATTTCTCTCTTACATAAAACTTTATTAGAAATCCAGTCACTAGCAATACCACCTTCTTGGAAATATTCTATAATTACTCCAATCCTAAAAGAAAAGAAAATACTGACATTCTGTAACTCATATAGACCCATATCATTACTAAATAATGATTATAAGTTATTCATGTCAATCTTAGCCAATAAAATGAACATACCATTATCCAAAACAATAACTAATGATCAAGCTGAATTTATATATAATAATCAATCTAATAGATTATGTTGTTGCTGCGTCTTTCGGCTTTTCCTGGTTAGGGGTCGCCACAGTGGAACTCCAGTCCGCTAATGATTGGCAGTAGATTATTTAAATAAGGAAAATAAAGAAACTCTCACAATAGGATTAGATATAGAGAAAGCCTTTGACTCCTTAAATTGGGATTATTTATTCAGAATTCTAGAACTATTAGAATTTCCTCCTTCCTTTATTCATCTTAAAAAAAAAAAAATATATATATATATATATATATATATATATATATATATATATGGATCTCCTACTATTCACCAAAAGCACATTTCACTGAAACACATTTAACCGTGCACTTTTCACCGAAAGCACAATTCACCGAAAACACAAGTAACAGAAACACATTTCACCGAAAGTTATATATGGCCTTTTCCCCACTGTAGTGTGACCCTGGAGTTAGTATATATAGTAAGGGGGGTTGTGGGGGGCACTGCCCCTCACATTGGGGGATGTGGGGGGTGTAGCCCCCCACATATTTAAAATATTTTGAATTATATACATGGATATATGTAATTGCAATATATTACTGTTTGACAATAATATATACATAAAATATGTGGGGGGCTATGCCCCCCACACCCCCTTACTATATATACTAACTCCAGGGCTGCACTACAGTGGGGGAAAAGGCCATATATAACTTTCAGTGAAATGTGTTTCAGTGAATTGTGTTTTCGGTGAATTGTGCTTTTGGTGAAAAGTGCACACTAATTTGATTTTCGGTGAAATGTGCTTTCAGTGAATAGTAGGAGATCCATACATATATATATATATATATATATATATATATATATATATATATATATATTATATATATAAAACTTAGCTTATGTTAAATTAGGACCCTTTACTTCAGAGTCCATTTATATTACAAAAGGCACTAAACAAGGCTGTCCCTTGTCACTTGTCTTATTTGCATTGGCCATTGGAATACTGGCAGATTCAATACGCAATAATTCAAAAATAAGAGTAGTGGGTGTTTATGGTCAGTATAATTCTAAAATAATGTTTTTTGCAGATGATATATTATTAACCATATCTAGTTCCAAAGAGTCTCTAGAAGAAATAGATGTATTACTTGAGAAGTCTGATAGGACTTCAGGTCTTCACTTCAATAGATCAAAATCAAAATTCTTATTTTTAAATAATAAAAAGAAAGTAAAGTCAAGGAAAACCATATCATAGGGAAACAAGAATGAACTTTAAAGTATCTAGGAATTGTGTTAAGCAAATATATAAAGGAATTTACATCAATAAATTACAATAACTTCATTAACACAATCAAATGTTGTGTGGAAAATGGAACAAAATAATATTGACCTTTGAAGACAGACTACAGTTAATCAAAATTGTTTTATACCAAAGATTCTGTGTATAGTATTAGCAATTCCGTTACTTCCTGAAAGACATCTCCTTAAAGAAATAAATTCCTAAAAGCAATAGAATAGCCTTAACACACCATATCAGACCATGGAAACAAGGAGGACTAAGGAGGACTAAGCATTCCAGACACTGAATCTAACATAAAAGCATCCATATTTAAAACGGTTATAGACCGGATAAATCCTAATTATACTGTCAATTGGAAAGAATTACTAGCTGTTATATCAATAAATTAATCCAATTTACTGAAAAAAAATTCATCAAAAGATAAAGTTAATAAATCTTGGTGCATAAATATGAATATGCAATATAATGTAACAAAACCCACTGAAATGTATTTGATTAATTACTATATTAATTCATTTAGGAAACTTATCAACATAAATATAGATCTAAAACTCTGGTTTGACTTATTAACACCTTTCATCATAACAGAGACTGATCCTCATAAAGTATATAAAGAAATAATTTCTTCTTGGGAACAGAAACATTTTTTGTTGGTAACAATGCATTAAAGAATTAAAAGTTTTAGATATGCATACGATAAAAACAACTTATGAAATCTCATCACAGGACTGGTTAACTCTAAAAAGTATCCTAATATACTCCCAAGATTTATGTAGAGCAAATAACAATTCTTCCTTTATAGATACACCAAAATGTATAAAATACTTATATGATATTCTATACAATGACTCTAACATAAAAATTAGTACCTCAAATTTATATAAAGAACTAATAAGCTATAAAACAACACCTAAAGTATAATATTGGCAATATATATCAAAAGGCCACTCACTACAATTAGCAGAAGAAAACAAAACAAATATTTTATTATCAGTAAAGCATATATGCATTACTCAATAATGGAGAATATTTAACTGGAAATTCCTTCACAGAGCATATCTAACCCCAGATAAAACCACTCAAATTAATGCAGCCACAAATGGAAAATGTTGGAGATGTGAACAGGTAAATAATGCAGATTGGAATCATATTTTCTATGATTGTATTACAATTAAGACATACTGGAATGGAATTAGAAGTTTCTTACAGGCTCTATTTAATGAAGCCTTTATCTTATCTAAATCATTAATTCTTTTGAATGTGAACGAAGGTCCACACTTGAATAAAACAAATATGTATTTATTATGGATAATACTTGCAATTTCAAGGAAATGTATAACCAGAAGATGGAACTCAAACATATCACCATTTATGGATGACTTCTACACTCTTCTGAAGAGTACAGCTTTGATGGAAATCAGAATTAAAGAATTAAGCATTTCTCCTAGGCCATTGTTCAACAATCCATGGAAAAAAGTCTTACCATTGATAAACACTCTGCAACAATGAAGAGAATACTCTAATAAGTAGAATGATATTTTTGTACAATAATTGTTTATAATGAATACTATTCTTGATGTCGCGCTGTTGTAAATATTATATATAGTTATTTATAATATCATAATTGAACAGTCTGGTGCAGGAAATAAGACGAATGATGCCTCGGCTCGGACTGTGAAACGTTTAATAACACACAAATAGATTCACATAACAGGTTAAGCGCTTTCATCTGACTAGCAGACTTCATCAGAACATAGTTAATTGTTACTGCACTCATTAAATACCACATTTTGGCACCAAAAAGTGTATGAAAATTTTTAAAAACAAAGAAATTTAAAAAAATTAAAAAACACTTCCTCTTTTAGGGCCGTAATCCGTAATGGAGAACAATGAGGATTCTCAGGCTTTATCGGACAATGTGGAAATAGCGAACATTCGTTTGGAGATTATGGCCCTAAAAGAGGAAGTGTCCCGGTTACTGGAACTTGTGGGGTGTACTTTTTCAGTTTCTAATTCGAATGGTGACGTCAACACCAGGGATAAGCAACTGCTCAGGTTATCTGGAGGGGAAGTCCCTAGTGTTGGTATGGAAGTGGTTGTGACTGATGTAGACATAAGTATGCAGATTGAAATACCAAACGGACAAGGCAACCAAGTAGACGGAAGTTTACTATCATCACAAGAACGCTGTTTGAGTCGTAATAAGGATTTAAACATTAGCAATCCATTATCGGGCGATTTTACTTTTGATTTCAGCCTCTTCCATGTGCGTGAAGAGGCAGAGCGGCTAGGGGCTCGCCCTAAACGCCCGCAACCTGTGAAAACTTATTCAGTTATTGCTAGAAAGCAAACAGACAACATAAAAGGTACTGATTCATTAACTAAGTATTCTAGTCCTAGCATTAATAAAGGAGGGTTTAACAATATATCAAAAAAGTATAAGACTATTGGAATGGACAGACTAAACAGTGATGTGATGAATGGTCATTTGGACCGATTTTTGAACGATGATTTTGACTTTGACAAACATGATAATTATGACGTTGGTTGTAACAATGAACAATTTACAAGTGGTACTAAACCAACTGTTAAGGACAGTATCAAGGATATGATTTATGCCTTGGGTAAAAAATTAACAGCCATTAAAAATTTAAAGATCGAAAATGCTTATTTCAGCAAGTGTATAGCATTGCAGGTTGTACCCAAAGGTATTAGAGTTTTTAAAGTACCAATGGGGCAGGATTTGAACCAAGATACTATAGTTGAGTTTAATAACCTGTTTGATAGTTTTGGATTTAGTTATATCAAATTGTTGGTTAAGAAAAATGATGAAAAACTGTCTAGATTAATACATGAAGTGGATAAATTAAATATGGATATTACTAATAATGAAATGTTTAGTCAGTGGAATGACCTGTATGGTAAGCAGTTTATAGATGCTGATCGCAAAGCAGCATTAATGTACGAAAGGAAATATAGAAAAATAGTTTGTGATGTAGAACAATATGCTAATTATAGGGCATATATATGGCCAAAGAACCATTTGACTGAGGATGAAGATAGGTACTTTCGAAATGAATATAGAAATACGGATAGGGATACGAATTTTCAAGGGGGCAGGTTTTATCCCCCATCAAAAAACACATATGCATCAAGAAAAAGGAGATTGAGATAAATAGGCCCTTGAATGTTATGTGTGTTGCTGACATTACAAATATAGTACCTGGTAATGAACAATTTGACCATGGCACAGAGTACCCCATCTTTTTAAGTATTGAACAAAGTAATGAACCAAGGCAAACAGATAATTGTCAAGAAGTAGTAGTTGGCTTAAGTGAAACACAGGGTAGTAGTGGTGCTAATATTATATATACTAAAAATGGGTTTAATGTGTTCAATTATACTAATCTTGACATATCTGAGGAATTTTTTAGTGTGTTTTCGAAAGGTATGAAATTTATCCCTACGGTTGGTTTTAACTTGGTGGACACTATTTTGGAAGTGAAATTATATTGTAGGAGGCTAAATTTAGCCATCCAGTATGGACAAAATAATGTTGACAATATTAATATGGTTCGTAAAAGTCTTAAAATGACGAGTACGTACATACCCCCAAGCAATACCAAAGTGGTGAATTTTGAGACAATGGTTTGCAATGACATTTATAGTTTTAATAATATTCTTAAGGCTGATAATATCATCAAAAAAACTGGTACACAGGCAAATTTGACAGAGGATGAATACAAATGTTTACTGAAGTTTGTGAACAATAATGAGGTTAGATTAATGAAACCTGATAAAGGGGGAGGGATTGTGTTATTTAATAAAATGGACTATATTAATGAAATATATCACATTTTGTATCAATCAGGGAATTATGATGCTATTTCTCTTAATGAAATCAACATAGGTTACAAGCGAATTGATTTAGTATTGGAAGAGTATTTGGTAGATAATAGGATTACCACTGAGACTTATGAATTTTTAAAGGTGGAATTTCCTATATTAGTTACGATCGTTGGAATTCCCAAAGTCCACAAAAATTTAACACACCCTCCCTTCAGACCTATTATATCAGGAAGCAAATCTAAAACCTTCCCGTTGGGTGTTGCCATTGACAAATGGGTTAAACCTGTGTATAATAATATTCCACGCCTTATAAAAGACTCTTGGGTGTTTTTAGGGCAGTTAACATCCCAAATATGGAGTAACAACCTTATTTTTATTACCATTGATGTTGCTGATTTATTCTCATGCATTCCCAAGGTTTTGGGCTTAAGAGTATTTCAGCAGCAGTTTGAGGAAGTACTCCAGTATGAATTGGGACAAAATTTGTCTTATAACAGACATAATGGTGTTGGTTTTGGACCATAATTATATTCAGTTTGAAAATGAGTTTTTTTAGGCAAACCAGGGGTGTGGCTATGGGAGCATCTTGTGCTCCCATATTTGCCAACCTGGTGATGCTAGAATGGGAATCTGAATATTTGTTCAAATCAGAATATTTTCAGTACATTGATTATTATACTAGGTTTTTAGATGACCTCTTTGTGCTGTGGAATGGGCCTATAGAAAAGATTTCAGATTTTATTAGTTATATTAATAATACAGCAGAATTTCTTAAATTTACTCATTCCATCAGTACCAGCGGAATAGCGTTTTTGGACACATATATTAGTCAAGGGGATGATGGATTTATATCCTGTATATATAGGAAAAAGACTTTCTCCAATGATTACTTGGAGTACAGTAGTAATCATCCTCCACATGTGTTCAAAAATATTTTCAAAGGGCAATGCATCAGGGCTGCCCGTATGTCATCTACCAGAGAAATTATGTTGAAAGAAATGGATTTTATAAAATCTATGTTCGCTATTAGGGGGTACCCAAAAATTCTTTTGAATGGCATAGTCAAGTATGTTATTAGTGAATGGGGTAAAAAGTATGTGCCCCTATTAGGGAATTTAGGTAGTGTGATTTTAACACAAGCTAAAAACCCTGAAGATGAACATAGTCGTAGGGTTTGTGTGTTAATGTATTCACCAATAGTACATAATATTGAAACCTTCATCAGAGAAAGATGGAATCAGGTTATAAGTGACAATGACGTAACACAGATATTGGGTATACATCCCAATATTGTATATAAGACAGGCTTTAATATTAAGAAGCTATTGGAATCTAAAAGCATTAATAAGAAAAGAGGAACCACATCTACCAAAAAATGTGGAGCGTGTAATCAATACAAATTCATCAATGAAGTCAAAGGAGTTAAGTTGGATAATGTTAATAAAACATATTTATATAGTAGAAGTGGTAATTGTAACACCAGGTTTGTGGTTTATTTGGCTACCTGTGTGGAATGCAATGCATTCTACATAGGTAAGACCGAGAGACAGTTCAAACGACGCATCTATGAACATCAATACAGTATTAGCACCAAGGACAACAAGAATGCCTTATATCGGCATATATTACATAATGGAGAAACACATTATTTTAAATTTATTATCATTGATACTGTAGGGTTTTCACCATACGGTGGTAATATTAAAGCATTATTAGCAATGAAAGAGAGTAGGTGGCAGATATATGTTGATGCCACCAGATATCCAGGTATCAATGATTCTATTAGTATTAAACCATATCTAATTATGTCCCAATAGTTTTTCAATAGATGACATATATATATATATATATATATATATATATATATATATATATATATATATATATATATATATATATATATATATATACATTGATATTTTAGAAGTGATATATACACTATTTTATAGGTTTATAGAATCAATATTGTTGTTAAGCAACATTAGATATTAATGTAGATGTTTTTAGCATAATTGTGTATTTTTTATGTATTTATTATGCATTTGTAGTAACATGTTTTTTACATTTTTTAAATTTCTTTGGTTTGAAAAATTTTCATACACTTTTTGGCGCCAAAATGTGGTATTTATTGAGTGCAGTAACAATTAACTATGTTCTGATGAAGTCTGCTAGTCAGATGAAAGCGCTTAACCTGTTATGTGAATCTATTTGTGTGTTATTAAACGTTTCACAGTCCGAGCCGAGGCATCATTTGTCTTATTTCCTGCACCAGACTGTTCAGTTGTTTATTTACGTTGTTGCCTGTGAGTGGTATTCATAATATCATATACAAAATACTATGGAAAATGTATAATATTATTTTAAAATAAAAACTATTTGAGTAAAAAAAGTCTGCATTATCACGTTATCTTGGTTACTTTCTCTACTAATGAAATACAGTCATCCACAAATATTACGAGTCCCCCAACATCTCTCCCATTCCGGTGTCAAATCCTGACTGACATGAGGGTGTTCCAGAAGATCTCTGTACTTGCTGTAATATTTATGCCTTTTCCACATTTTTTCCTTTTCGTCTTATCCTTCTCCTTATATTGGTTATTTTGTTTTTTGGCACATTCAGTTGCTGCCCAATTTTTGTCTACTTCTGGTTTGATTTCCTTTCCCACTTTACACCGATATGCTTCTACTAAACTAAGCAGGGAATATGTATGCAGCAAATATGTATGCAGTCTTATATAATTGTGGATCTATGCACATAATCAATTTCGAGGAGGCCCATACAATACTGCCTTCAGAATGGGGAATACATAATCTTGGTATACACTGATTTTTTACAAATCATTTTATAAGTATGAAGCATTTTTCCTGTTTTCCTTTACAAATGATCCAATAGCTTTTGGGGTTAGTCATTCACTCCAAACTGTATGTTAGGACAGGAAGAGAAAATTGGTTTATTGCCTGGATTTTGTTTCAAGATGTCAATGCTGTTTTCAATTTTAATTTGAGTCTTTTAAAACATTTCTTACTAAGTTTTATTTGCATTTGTTCATGTTTTATTACTGATATTTCATCAATGCCCAAATATTTATATACTCCCTCTTTCTCAAGTTCTTTTATATCACATTCCTGTCCCAGATTGATATTTTCTTGGCACTGGAGCTTTCCTGCTTTAAAGGTTGCTTTTGCATATTTATTAAGACTAAATGACATTCTTACATCATTTGAGAAAGTTTGACTACTTGTAGTTGTGCTTTCAGTTCTTCATCTGATGAACCATATAGTTTTAAATCATCATCAAAAATAATATGAGACGTATTTACACTCTCTTGTTTTCTAGGAGCCAAATTGTAGCTATGACCCAATTTGTTATGTAGGCAACTTAATGGGTTAAGGGCAAGACAAAAGAGCAGTGGTGACAAAGAGTCACCCTGAAATATCCCCCTTTGAATTTTTATCCCCGGAATAATAATTTGTCCTTTATCAATACTTAACTGCAAAGTGGTTTGACAGCGTTTCATGGTCATTATAATATAATTGATCAGTGTATGGTGTGTCTTATACATTTGTAACCACTCTTTTATCCATGAATGTGGGATGCTGCCAAATGTTTTTGTTGTAGTTTATCCATGCCATATTTAGATTTTTTCCCTTTTTACAGTTCTCCATTATGGTTTAATTTAACAACAAATTATCCTTTGTTCCACATGACTTTCTTTTGTTACCCTTTTGTTCTATTGCCATGACTGAGTTTTCTTATAAATGACTATAAGCTCTATCAGCAACAATTCCATTTAGTTTGTACATCGTCAGAAGGAAAGTTATTGGTTTATAGTTTTTAGAAAAGTTTGAAGGTTCGCTCTTAAGGAGGAATATTGTTTTTCCTGTTGTTAACCAGGTTGATGTCTGTTCAGAGTGTGCATATAAATAGTTCTTACTCATAGCTTATAACTTCATGTAAAGATGTTAATACTTTTAGCCAGAAGTTAAATACTGTATCTGGGCCTGGTGTTTTCCACTTAGGAGCTTTTCTTAATTTTGTTTCAGTTTCTTTGTATGTTATTTCATCCCATTTCATATCCTGTACATTTTACGTCTTATTTATTTTTTTAACTTCTTCTATCCATTCAGCATCTTTGTTGTGTTCGGCAGGATCTTCATAGATATTTCTCCAAAATGTGTCTATTTCTTCTTGTTTTGCTGGTGTTTCAATTCCTTTTCCCTTATTTTCCAGTTCTGTATAAAACTTTTTTGGGTCATCAATAAATTGCTTATTTGGTACTTTTCCTTTATATTGATCTGCATATCTTCTAAGTTTATTATTTGCAATAGCATACGATATACTGCGCATTGCGTTTATCAAGTCTAACTTTCTGAATATTTTTGTTGGTCTGTTCCCTATGGTGTACTCTTCCAACAGTGACCCTTCTTGTCTCAACTGCTTTATAGTTTTCTCTATTACATGATGGCATTTGATTTCTCTCCTTCATTTTCCTTACTGCCCTGTGCTTTTGTGGTAAAACTGTATCTGTTATTAATTTAGCTGCACAGCAATATATCCTATTTACTTCAGTTATATCATATGAGTTTCTATGAACAGTCCTGATTACTGTGTTTATTTGTTTTAGCAAACTTCTAACATTTTGGGTCTTATTTACTTTCTGTAATCTATTTCTATCACTGATCTTAATATGTCTATCCATCTCTATTAAATCAAGCAACTCTTCTCTTGGATCATTTAATTCTAAACTGAGGGCACATTCTTTGATCTCCATTTTCTGTGTCCATTCAACAGAAAGTTCCAGAGTATCCTCCTGTGCCATATTCTCTTCAGTTTCATTCTGTCATCTGTTGCTCTCTCATATGGGAACTCACTGGCCTATCACTCCACAACATTGACTTTGTCAAAGTTACCACAGTTTCCTGTCCCTTCCCTTGCTGTGCAACTCCAACTAAATTTTTGTTCTGGTTTCCTGGAAGACTCCAAAGTATCTTTATATGGCAATTGAGATGTTTTGTATTCCCACATGTTTCTTCTTAATTTGAGGATTCATTAATCTTTCCTGGTGTGGTGTTATCAACATTAGATTTTCTACAGTAAATCCTTTACTTTGCAGGTAATTCATAATCTCAGTTTCTGTTTCTTTAACTTCTCCATTATTAATCCTGCTTTCTACTTTCCCTCTGTTTTCTTATCTTTTGTATTGTAAAATTTCCCATATCTAGATGCCATTGCCTGTATTTCTCTTCAAATATCTTTTTTGTTACTCTTTTTGTATTAATTAATTTTGCTTTCTCCTTTGCATAAATATTAAACCACATTAGATCACTTTTTCTTTACCATGTCCATATTTCTTCTTCAGTTGTCTTCCACTCCTCCAGCTTCTCCTTACTTGGGGGACTCATGCTCCATCATGCTGTGATATAATATAGCAGTAACCCATGGCTGTGTGTAGGTAATGCTGAATTTACCCAAGGTTGGCATGGTGTGGTCACGAGGATGAATCCCGAGTGACCAAACAAAGTCAACAATGGGTAAATTCAGCATTACAACCGTAAGAGACTCCTGCAAATGCGGCAAGTGCACAGTCCCAAAATCCCAAACATCCACAAAAAAAATAGGCCACCACACATAGGCATGGGGTGCCTAAAATAAATATATTTTATTTAAACATGAATTAGGCAAAACAGACCAGTTTTGGCCCAAAAGTTATTAAGCCTTCCTCAGTGTAAAGATACAGGCGACAAAGCCAAGCCTAATATACATAAAAATCATCACATGATACAGCAAAAGTCCCCCTAATTGGTTGGCTATAGATGCTCATTTAGACCTGGGGGAAATAATCCCCCCAACTTGATGATCCATTTTTTTTTTCTTTCTTGTTCAATATATCATGCCAACACCCCACTTATCCTATCAATAATAGTAAACCTGAAAAATGCTGTAGTGTGGGTCAGGGAATGTTTCTATAATGCAGGTTTCTTTAATCTGATATCACTAAGGTGTTCAGATATCCTTATCCTTGCTGGCCAGGAAGTTTGTCCTGTATAGAAAGTGGAACACGTACAATTAGCCAGATAAATAACCCAATCGGTTCCACAGTTGGCCAGAAACCTGATATCAAAAACCAGCCCAGTATTCTTACTGGTAAACTGTTTCGACTTGGTGTCCCTGGCACAATGAACACAATGACCACATGGATAACACCCCTGCAACAAATCCCCCATTAGAGTGGTTTGTGATGGTTCCCCCAAAATCAACCCCTGTTTATAATGATTAAAATAAGATCTCATGGTTTTACCCCTGCTATAGGAAAAATGTCATCTATCATTTAGAAAACCTGATAATCTGTCATCCGCTAGCAATATGTTCCAATGTTTGTTGACAATGTCTAACAAAACATTGGTATTGAATCCAAAGGTAGTATTTAATCTAAGTTCAGATGGTCCTGGTTGCTGTTTATCCCTATATACCAAAAGGTCATTCCTATTGATAGAAGATGCCAAATTGCTGGCTGAAAGTATCATACCAGTTTTATACCTCTGGGATTTGAACCTGTTAATAAGGTCCAGTTTATAATCATCATATTTCTTAGGATGGGAACAAATACATCTTATACACAAAAACTGTGATTTTGGAATGTTGCGTTTGACATGGGATGGGTGGAAGCTGGAGGTGTGTCATAATGAGTTATGTTGTGGATACATGCAAAAAACTTGTGTATTCAAAGTGTGGTCCGAATTCCTTGTTTTGAAAACATTGAAAAAAGTAATTTGATCAGTGTTGTAGTTAACAGTAAACTGGATCCCCCACTTGTTACCATTGATATATTCCATGAATTCACACAAATATCTCTCATCAGCTTTCCAAACCATCCAGCAATCATAGAGGTAGTGTCTCCACATACCAATTTCCCCAAGATATAGATTGTGGGTTACATCATATATCAACTGCTCTTCCACATAGGCCATAAATAGGTCAGCATCTATGGAGGTAAAAGAAGCTTCCATAGCCATACCCTGAACCTGCCAAAAACATTTCCCATGATAATAAAATGCGTTCTTAGTGAGTACATGTTTGGCAAGGCCAATAAGAAAAGTATTAAAGCCTGGTGGATAGAGCTCGGCTTGATAAAGCCAGTGTTCAAGGGCCAACAAACCCGCCCAATGAGGAATGTTTGTGTATAGAAATGCTACATCAAGGGTGCATAACAACCAACCTGGCTCGAGTTGGATGTCTGAAACTAGCTGCAAGAATTGGGTGGTGTCCTGGATGTAAGATATA
Source organism: Protopterus annectens (assembly GCF_019279795.1). Lineage (NCBI taxonomy): Eukaryota > Metazoa > Chordata > Ceratodontiformes > Protopteridae > Protopterus > Protopterus annectens. The sequence goes on along the minus strand of NC_056727.1, from coordinate 9,115,540 downwards.
ACATGTTTCAGAATCGGCCGAAGATGTTGGGTTAAGAACTGTGACAATGGTTCAGTAACTGATCCACGCCCAGATACAATTGGTCTTCCTGAGCCATCATTTAAGTTTTTATGAATCTTTGGTAGCAAATATAGATGTTGATGCCTGCGGTCAGGCCAGTAAGATGGTACAAAGTGGACTGGGAAATGATCCCTTCATCCCTGGCTAGCAAAAGTTAATGATAAATTTGTTGTTTAAATTTCAGGCCCGGGTCTAGAGGCATGTACATGTAGTACCAGCGATTATTCAATTGTCTCTGGGCCTCAACATCATATTTGCACCAGTCCATGACCACTATTGCACCCCCTTTGTCAGCTGGTAAAATAACTAAATCCCTGTTTTGTTGTAAGTCACAAATAATTTGTTGTTCAATCCTTGAGAGGTTATGAGACTTAATCTGAAACTCACGGGACTGGAAGTGTAGATCTTTGAGAACCATGTGTTGAAACAAATGGACTGAGTGATGCATGGGTGGCATAAATGCGGACTTACAAAATCTAAAAAATGTCAAAATCACCAATGCTAGGAACAGAATCAAAATGTAACCTGAGATTAAGTAGGCGACAAAAGATTATGACATCTTGTGCTAATGAATCCTCTGAGACAAAGAAAGCAGGTGCAAAGTTGAGTCCTTCATTTAAAAGCTGCAATTCAGATTGTGTTAAAGATGTTGAGGAAATGTTCAAAACATTTTACAAGTATTTATTTGTGTCATCACTTTCAATAAGGTTTCTACACTGTTTATTCCCATGATGCTTTCTCCCTCCCCTCTGTACCCTACCCCAAAAGGGGTATCAGAATTCCTGCATTTTGGGGTTGGAGGCACTACAGTGTATGGTGTCTCAGAATCCATCATGGAGGAGGAATCATCTGCTGAAGTTCCGCTCAATGAGTTATGAGTCCTTTTCAAAATAGACCTAGGATTTCTTGCCCACATTGCTGAATTTGACATTCTTACTGGGACCAAAAGGTTTACCTCGCACATAATCATCCCTGTCCCTTTGAAATTTCTTCATTTTCCTATCTTTCAACTGTTCTTCTAAAGTTAATAACTCATGACTAAGCTGGTTTAGACAATTAGTATAACAGGCCTGCCCTTCAAACTTGCGGGTCTCTTCACATAAAGAGGCTACCTCTGTAATATTTAGATCTATCAGTCGGTCATAGTAAGCAATAAGGGTATCCACAAAACCCATGGATGCCTTTTGTTGAATATGGGACCATTGTTCTATCAATTCCTCATCCAGATGAGCTACAATGGGTTGGATACAGACCCTTAAGCCCCTGGGGGAAATCCTCTTACTTTGGTACACATTAAATAATCTTAGGTGCCAAACATTAGTTCGTAAAGACTTCATGCTCCTTGTTAATTGCACAAAAGTTTTTACACAAACATGATGTGGCTCAACCCTTTCCCCCATATTGCTCTGGTTTCCTCCAGGTCCAAGGCCAAAAATCCCCACATCATCCCTGTCTGCAATCTCGAGGATTGAACAACAAATTATTTGTGACTTACAACAAAACAGGAATTTAGTCATTTTACCAGCTGACAAAGGGGGTGCAATAGTGGTCATGGACTGGTACAAATATGATGCTGAGGCCCAGAGACAATTGAATAATGGCCAGTACTACATGTACATGCCTCTAGACCCCAGCCCGAAATTTGAACAACAAATTGATCAATATCTTTTGTTAGCCAGGGAAGAATGGATCATTTGTCAGTCCACTTTGCACCATCTTACTGTCCCTGACCCCAGGCATCAGTATCTATATTTGCTACCAAAGATTCATAAAAACTTACATGACCCCCCCCCCCCCCCCCAGGAAGACCAATTGTATCTGGGCATGGATCGGTTACTGAACCATTGTCACATTTCTTGACCCAGCATCTTCAGCGGCTTCTGAAACATGTTAGATCTCGCATCCAGGACACCACCCAATTCTTACAGTTAGTTTTGGACATCCAACTCAAGCCAGGTTGGTTGTTATGCACCCTTGATGTAACATCTCTATATATGAAATTCCTCATTGGGCAAGTTTGTTGGCCCTTGAACACTGGCTTTATCAAGCCGAGCTCTATCCACCAGGCTTTAATATTTTTCTTATTGGCCTTGCCGAACATGTACTCACTAAGAACACCTGTTATTATCATGGGAAATGTTTTCGGCAAGTTCAGGGTACAACAATGGGGGCTTCTTTTGCCCCCATATATGCTGACCTATTTATGACCTATGTGGAAGAGCAGTTAATATATGATGTAACCCACAATCTATATCTTGGGGAAATTGATATGTGGAGATGCTACCTCTATGATTGCTGGATGGTTTGGAATGCTGATGAGGGATATTTGTGTGACTTAATGGAATATATCAATGGCAACAAGTGGGGGATCCAGTTTACTGTTAACTACAATACTGATCAAATTATTTTTTTGGATGTTCTCATCACAAGGAATTTGGACCACACTTTGGATACACAAGTTTTTTGCAAGTATCCACAATATAACTCATTATTACATGCCTCCAGCTTCCACCCACCCCATGTCACACGCAACATCCTGAAATCACAGTTTTTGCATATAAGACGTATTTGTTCCCATCCTGAGAAATATGATGATTATAAACTGGACTTTATTAACATGTTCAAATCCCGGGGGTGTAAAACTAGTACGATACTTTCAGCCAGCAATTTGGTATCTTCTGTCAATAGGAATGACCTTTTGGTATATAGGGATAAACAGCAACCAGGACCATCTGAACTTAGATTAACTACTACCTTTGGACGCAATACCAATGTTTTGTTAGACATTGTCAACAGACATTGGAACATATTGCTAGCGGATGACAGACTATCAGGATTTTTAAATGATAGATGCCGTTTTTCCTATCGTAGGGGTAAAACCATGGGATCTTATTTTAATCATTATAAACAGGTGTTGATTTTGGGGGAACCATCACAAACTACTCTAATGAGGGATTTGTTGCAGGGGTGTTATCGATGCGATCATTTTGTTCATTGTGCCAGGGTGACCAAGTTGAAACAGTTTACCAGTAAGTATACTGGGCTGGATTTTGATACCAGGTTTCTGGCCAACTGTGGAACCAATTGGGTTATTTACCTGGCTACCTGTACATGTTCTACTTTCTATACAGGACAAACTTCCCATCCAGCAAGGATAAGGATATCTGAAAACCTTAGTGATATCAGATCAAAAAAAACCTAGTAATGCATTATAGAAACATTCTTTGACCCACACTACAGCATTTTTCAGGTTTACTATTATATTATAATATTGATAGGATAAGTGGGAACCGGGCTAATAAAATTGGTTGGCATGACATACTGAACCAGAAAGAAAAAAAGTGGATCATCAAGCTGGGGGGATTATTTCCCCTGGGTCTAAATGAGCATCTATAGCCAACTAATTAGAGGGGGCTTTTGTTGTATTGTGTGATAATTTTTATGTGTATTAAGCTTGGCTTTGTTGCCTGTATCTTTACACGGAGGAAGGCTTAATAACTTTTGTGCCAAAACCTGTCTGTTTTGCTTAATTCATGTTTAAATAAAATGCATTTATGTTTAGGCACCCCATGCCTATGTGTGGTGGCCTATTGTTTTTTCATAAATCCAGCATTACCCACACCCTGCCATGGGTTATTGCTATTATAGAATGACATTATTTAAGAAAAGTGTTACTTATTTTTCTTAAATAATGTCCTTGTATAACAGTGCCATGTGTGCTTCCATGTTTTCCTCAGTATCATGGGGCTTTCCTGATGTACTGTGCATGTGTATGGGACTTATGTTCCTATGCTTACTCAGTACACCAGTGCTGTGTAAAGGGGGCAAAGGAGAAAGAAAAATCTCTGTTTTTTTCTTTGTTTGTTTTTTTTTTAATTAAAGAAATTTATGTTATTTTATTTTATTTATTTAACATTTGTTTACCAGAAAGTCCGACTGAACACAGGTCCAGGAAGAAAAGCTCCAACAATATGAAAAACAAACATTATACCACAAGAAAATTACAGAGTACAGGTCAATAATGAAACTACACATTGCAAAATATAAATAACCGAAAGAGATGACACCTTAGCAATTTTAACAAAATGTGTACATCAAAGAGTATACGGTATTATACAAACTAGACTAGAATATATATTAGAAAGCACAGTGTGATATTTTTGAGGAAGACTTGAAATGATTTGCGTTAATAGAGTAGCATATATATTAGAAAGCACAATATGTTATTTTTGAGGAAGATTTGAAATGATTTGAGGTACTAGAGTAAATATATATAGGGAAGGAAGAAGGCATAATAGAATAGTACTGTAAAGTGTAGATCTAAAGAAAGTCAGAGGGTGTGTATAAAACGTGGAGACTATAGAGTTAGTCAGGTGGGTAGCAAGAGCAAAGCCAGGACTTTTCTAAGTGAGTAAATAGACGTTTTTTAAATTGTACTATAAATAAGGATAATCTGGTATGTTTGTGCAGTTTTGTATAACGTACCTAATTATCCTTGTATTTGTCTCTCTCTCACATCTCTGTCATTTGTTTGAAGTCTCCAGTTTTTGTAAGTTTTTTTTTTTTTTTTTTAAATAAAAAATAAGTAAAATGTTCATAGCATATATTAATGGAAGAAAGTCTGGGTGACCAGACTTTTTTCCACTGGCATATGCTTAATTTACAATGGTCAGGCTGGTTGGGCTGTCCAATCAGCATGTTTGTTTTTGAATGTTAATGGACAGTCATTGTATAATCTGTGTTAGACTTGCGACACTTAATCCTTCACTTGGCAGGCATTCCATAACTTCTACTTCTATTTTTTTAAATGTATTCTTTACTAATCTTGTGTTCTAAATTCCCCCTTTGTGATCTTATTTTTTGTATCATTAAATGTTCCATATCTGGGAGCATTTACCTGTATTTCTCTTCAAATATCTTTGGGCCTGCTTTTTTGTATTGATTAATTTGACTTTCTTCGCTGTGTAAATATTGCACCATATCAGCTCTCACTTCCTTTCCCATATCCATATTTCTTTTTTACACCTTTCAAAAATCTATAGATTTTGTTCTTTATATTTTCACACTACCTCACTCGCATCTTTTTCCAGACTGCCCAAGGTTTCTTGGTGTATGGAATGTTTTTCATGAATCTGTTGTATTAATGAACACACATTTGCAATTGAAAAAAAAAAGACTTGCACAAGATAACTGTCAAAAGCTTCAAACAAGCTTCTATATGAATTTGGTGATTTATTCATAGTAGTACAATGTTTACAGGAAAGTAGTTTTCACAGATAAAAACTAATGTGCCAGTTACTTGCCCCTAGCAAATGACTCATAGCTCTCAGAAGTACAGTTGAACAGAAACTAAAGAGAATCGAGAATGAAGGCTTTAATAATATCAATGACCATCAACAGACTGGGTTAATAGTATGGCCACTGCTATAAGGAAAGATAACATTTACATTTGTATTAATATGTTAAGATCTAATAAATTGATTAAAAAGAAATATTATCCACTGCTTTCTGTTGAAAAAGTGGTCCCAAAAGTAGCAGAATGCTATATTTCATTGAGTAATAGATGCAAACCTAGGTTTCAGGCAGATAAAGCTTGAAGAATAAAACCCCAAACTATAGATAAATTAACCAACTAACAGGAAGGTAGAGATTCCTTCGACTTCTGAGTGGCATTTCATCAAAAGATATGCTCCATATAGGCTTGAACTTTATTGTAATCATAACCATTGATCTGTTTGACTGGAGTCAGACATTATCACAGCATTGCAAGACAATGATGCAGTTGTAGGATAGGTTAAGACAGCACAGGATAGGTTAAGACAGCACATTTTAACGTTATATATCAGAACATGTAAAATAAGTGTGACAAAGCTGAAATGCCTCGGCCAAAATCTCATGCCAGAGTGTCTGAAACCTTATTCGGGAAAAAAAAACAGAGAAATCCTGTAAATGCTAATATAAGAAGATGGCAGACATTGCAAAAGTTTCAAACAATGATGCAATATCTTGACAAGTTTGCATTCAGTATATCTGAGACAACTGTTTTGTTAAGAAAACAACCAGTACAAGATGTACCCTTGAAATACAGCTATGAAAAGGACAATTGTTTTTATATGCTAAAATGCAAGTTAAAGGTTCTCCATCATTAAAATACTATGACATACTATGACAAGAATAAGTCAGTTTTGCTGTAAATAAGTGCCATTCAGAATTATTCAGTTGTCATGGGCTAAGATAATTTCATTGATGCATGAAAGAAATATGCCCATACAGGAAAAAACTGTTAACACTAGTACATCTATGTATATTCCAATGGTAAAGAGGTTTAGGTGAAAACAAACTGCAATTGCTAGGAAACCATATTCAAAAAGTATTTGCACAAAGCACCTCACAGAGTGCAAAGGATATTACTTAGCCTGCAGAGTCATGATCTGAAAGTGATACACACACACACACACACACACACACACACACACACACACACACACACACACACACACATACATCAGACAAGATTAATAGAGCATATTTATTATTTATTTACTTGTTTGTTTGTTGACTGGAGTGGAACACTGATCTCCATGGAGCTTTTTCAAACTCAAGCCAGAAACAGTACCTGGTAAATGATGTATTCAGTCACAAAGTTGGGCAATGGAGACTGGCTGAATCAAATACTGGGCCACTAGACCACAAGCAGATTTCTCATTAGCATCTCTTTAAGCCTTTGCACAACTGCCAGACTAGAGCAGCATAAAGAACTGTTAAGGGAAGAGCTAGATAGTTTTTGTCAAATCCAATATCTACCAATGACAAATGAAAAGAATAAAAGAACTTGAGAGCTGTACTGATAGTGCCTAAGAAATGCAGCTACTGAAACATATCACCATGAAGAAATACCCAGAGGGGGAAAAAAGTATGAAGAGATACCCAGAGGGGTAAAAAGCAGTAGTAGATTAAGATGACCATCGTACTTTTCTTTCAAGGAAAAAATAAGTTGTCTCCTAGGTTTATTGTTTAAAACTATCAAAATAATAGTCTGCAATCTTTAGATACTTGAATGAAAATATCAGTAGCATCTGAGAATAAGGAAGTGCAAAGAAAGGTCCAGTGGTGTGATGTATCGACCAGGAATGGTGACACTGATAGAACAAATGATATAAGTTCATAGGTTCATAGATTCATAGGTAATTACTAGTCTAATGGAGCAAGAGCCTTTACAAGCCTAGCCACTAATACCCAGGATATGACAAATTTATATCTTATTATGTTATATCTTATTCCCCCAGATATGGGATGGGGTAGCATCAGGGTAGTGGGTCTTTGGGTGTTGGTGCTTTGAGTCATTTTATAGACGCCATATATCCATAAAGGTCATGGGCAGTACCCCAGGAGTGAATGTATGGTTCCTCATCCATTTATCCAAATTCTTTTTGAAGACAGTGAGGGACAGGCTTTGTTTTATGAAGATAGAATGTTTATTCCTTAGATGAGGTAGCCTTTGCAATATAAATCTGTCTCTCCAGCAACTTCTGTTAGAGTTGCAAGCACTTGTATAACTTTTTTGTATTGTGAATATGTAACATTTTCATCAGGGCTGGCTCATTAAATGCCTTAATGGTCAGGCATAAGTCACCTCTCAATAAATTATATGAGACAAAGTAAAGGGATAAGGCCATTAGTCAGTCCACTTTAAACATGTGTTTTATGCTTTGTATTTTTTTAGTGAGAAAACTCTGGGGCTGCTCCAATAGGTGTAAGTGGTGCCTAGTTAGGGGCATGCAGAAGGTAGCACTGTACTCAATTATGGGCCTCATTAGGGCCAAATACAATGACACTATGACTTCCTTTGACCTTGATGTCATGCCATTACTCATAAGTTGAGGCACACAGTAAGATTTCCTTACTAACATAGCTATCTAGTGTCAAAGTTGATACATTTTTGCGTGTTGTAGCACATACCATAGTAACTGTCCTAAGGAAGAGATGCTATCATAGCCATTTACAGATCATTCAAGAAGCAGAGGGGGTAGATTGTTCCAATTCAATGAAGACATGCATCTCATGAATATGGATGATAATTATTATTCCATGTTCTCTGAAATAATCAGACTCGTACAGGCAACAAGTGTAAGTGTGATGTGTGTAGAATGCTACACAAGCTTATGATATTTTGCAATCAGGTAAGATCTATGTATGAGTGCATGCCTTTTATGGGCATGAAATCTATAAAATTGGGTTTCCAAATTGTACCCCAACTGTTGTGTGGCACTTCTGAGTTCCTACTTATCCTATTACCAGAGGGAGATCTTATGTAGCTCCATCCAGGTGTTTATCCCATCCATACTGGGGTGACCAGCTCCTTACTAAGGTGACTATAGGCACTGTGTATGAAGTAAATGAGCTTGCTTAGCCACAGATGTTGCACACACAGACATGCTTTGAACAAGAAAGCTCTAACCCTTATATGTTAATTTCACTTTTGCAGACTAGATGAGCAATGAAGAATGGTCTGGAATGTTCTTGCTCTGGAACATATAAAGTTGCACCTTTATAGACCATCCTGTTTACTCATCCTAGACTCCATTGGAGCTACAGAAAGTATCTTACCATCACCTGCACATCATCCGCCACCCCCATCACTCCGCATGGAAAAGGTGGCCAGCAGCTCTAGCAGGTATCGGGTCAATAATCAGATCTGACTTGCTTGGGTCACAAGGATAAATCTGTCTGTGTCATCAAAGCTGGCAAGTTTTCTGCATGAGTAAAAGTCCAAACATGTAATAATACAGTCCACATTTCAGCATATGTGGAGATATACATTCAAACAACAAAGAATCTCATGAGATAGGGATCACTAACTTATTTTGAAATAATGGAATACTTAAATCCAGGGAATGAGAATCTTTCTAGCTCACTTGATAAAAGCCAAATGGATGGAAGAAGCAGTTCTTACTTCAGCTATGTTGCTGAAGCCTGAAAATCAATATAAAATAAAATCTTTCTAGTTTATTTGATAACAGCCAAATGGATGCAAGTTGTACTTTTTACTTCAGCTATGTTGCTGAAACCTGAAAATCAATAGAAATCATATTTTCAGACTAAAGATAAGGTAAGAATCCAGAATCGAACGAAAAGTCTGCAACCTGAAGATGAACTTATCTGTAAAGTAGCAGAGATATAGTTCATGGGGAAAAATAGTGAACTGTATATCTGAAATCACAGATATTTGTACAAGATAGCTATCTTGCAATCAACACTGATAAATCAATCTTTATCTGAAAATAGAGCCCCCTCACTATGAAAAAAAAAATCACTAATTATTATGATCATTCATTATCCCATTGCACAAGGGTGGAACCAATACAGAACTTTCAAACTATAGGCCAGTCTCCCCTATCAAAACTACTAGAAAAAATGGATTCATAAGCAACTTGTTAATTATCTAATAGATATCCAGTTTCTCTCTTCAACACAACATGTTTTTTGTCCTCATCATAGCACAACTACTGTTTTGTTGAATTTTATTAATACTGTCAACACCCACAGAAATGCTGGATGCCTTGTCTCCACCATCCTCCTAGACTTATCAAAGTATTTTGATACTGCCTCCTACCAGAATCTATTACAAAATCTCTCATCCTTGGGGCTTGTCAGTTCCATAGCTACCTCACAAAAAGTAAAATGGAAAAAGGATTTTTCCCACATTCTTTCCAGTAATTATTGGTGTTCTACAAGGATCTAAAAAGCCACATACTTTTTAACATATTCATCAGTGACCTTTACACTGTGGCAAAAAATGTTACCTTCGTTCAATATGCTGATGACCTGACCTAATTTGCTCTGCAAAATGTCTCTCTCTAAGTTATTTGACCTTTCACAACAATCCTTCCCAATTGAAACATGGCTAAAAAAATCACAATGTCTCCTAAACTCTAAAAAACTAAATTACTACTCTTCACCCCAAAATGCAGTAACTTCATTTTTTAAGGTTTAGAACAAGTTGTGAATTATTTAGCCACATTTCAATTGGTAAGAAGAATTCTTGTGTAATCCATATCTGAAAACAGAGTCCCCCCTTTTTTCTGTAGTATGGGATCTCTGTTTTCCAATATGGATTGATTTATCAGTGGTGATCGAAAGATAGCTGTCTTATAAAAAATATCTGTGATTTCTGCAATACAGTTGACTGTCTTACCCATGAACTATAGCCCTACTACTTTTAGTTCAGAGATGATCACAATAGAAATTCAGTTCAGAGATGAACAACAATTCATCTGATTTGACTATTGAATTAAATTCACAGCACTCTTCACTATAATCTCTGCTAACACTGTGATATAACAAGGAAACCATACAAAATTATGAGTGTTGTCATGGATGACAAGTTGAAACTTGGCCATCAGGTATCACACATGATTAAAAAAACTCATTACAAAGTGGGTACATCATACAAACTAAAACCTACCTCACTGACATAACCAATATCCAAATATTTTTATTAGCATCACTCAGCTATAAACATTATTTTGTCACACTGCTCATCCCCACCTCTATACTTCTAATTTAAAACTTATGATAGCAGTAATATGCCCCACCTCATAGCTACAATATTAGCATATTCTGCCTTATCTTATTTCCCTCCCTCACCTTCATTTCTCTGAATTTCTAAACAGCAATCATGTGACCTATTATCCTTCGGACAAACCCACTAATATACCTCTTCAAATGCTCAGTGTTCACTGTCTGCTAAAACATAAGTATCCTTTATACTGTAACAGTTACCTCTACTTTCATATGAATACAATATAATTAGCAACTGTATGTGTAATTGTTAAAGTATATTATTAAATGTCTTTTCCTGTATCTTTCTGATTGTCTTTAACAATGTTTGTAATATGTTGGAATGTTTCTCCCCAGGCCTCTGCTGAAAATGGGTTTTTGACTAATCCCAGTTGGACAAACCCAATAATAAAGAGCAAAATAAATAAAGTAAAAAAAAAGAGAGAATAGCAATTAGAGATGTCACAAACAGTGCTAATTCAAGAAAATGAATACTGTGAAAGCTGAGATAATAAAGAACTGCAGAGTGGCTCTTGAAGGTGTTTTGTCTGGTAAAGCTGTTATACAGCAAAAACTGTCCTTAAAGCAAGAGCAAAGACTCGGTATGAAGACCATATTGAAGAGCATTGAATAGCCATTCAGATTTATGGACTCTTACAGAGTTAAACGTAACTTTATGGACTGAAAAGCTTCAATTATTTAAGTGATTAAGTATGTGCAAACACTAATTTTAATGTAAATGCTTCATGACATGCTTACTATAATATTATCATTAATTTTACACACGCACACACACACACACACACACACACACACACACACACACACACACACATATATATATATATATATATATATATATATATATATATATATATATATATGTTTTTGCTTAACCTAGCTACATTGATTTGCATGTTGTGGTGCACAATTCATCTCAAGTTTTCTGAAATGAGATTCAGACCTCATGAAGGATAGGTCGCATCTACTTTGCCTGTTTCACTTGCTAAATTTCCTGAGATGTACCCTGTTGCATTAAGGGACAAGATTCAGAAACAGGGTAAGAAAATAAAGAATCCTGGTATTATTACTGTACAAACAGTACCTGATGAGTAGTGTAATAGTATAGCAACTATTATTACGAAAGATAAGTATGGAATTAGCATAGACTACCAAGATATGAACAAAGTGATTCACTGGAGGCACTATCCTGTAGTTAAAGAGGTCTTGTCGACAAACTGTTAAACATTTTCTGTAAAATATGATAATTACTGTTCCTAGCAAATCAGTCTTGATGAAGCTAATTCAAAGTAGATTACATTCAACAAACCATACAGAAGGTACAGATTTCTCCTATTAACCTCTAATATTGCATCTGTACCATAGGTATTTAACAGAGTCTTGACAAGAATTCTAGAAGGCCTGAAGGGTGTTGGTAATATAACTGAGAATTTATTGGTGAGTGGTTGACCATTCTGAGACAGCAAAATGTGAAGCTAAAATGGAATAAGTGTCAGATTTCTGTGACTTCCTTGAAAATAAATTAGCTACATTATTATACTACAGTGTATGAAACCAGAGTTTGAGAAAAAGGCAACAATCAGTCCAGTGGAAAGGAACTTTGTCTACACAACTTTCAACCACCATAGGAGTCGTATAGGGCTCTATACTGGGCCCGCTATTGTTCTCTATTGTCACAAATAAGCTCAATAGCGCTACACAACATGCTACACTCAAACAATATGCAGATGATTCAACCCTGATCTGTTCCGCCTCATCTCCCACCACCCTACATACACTCACTCAAGATACCTTTAACTCAGTAGAAAAATGGATATCAGGTATCCAACTAATTCTAAATCCCAAAAAGACAAAACTGCTACTATTTACCCCTAATAGATAAAAAAAACCTCTCCTTTACCATAACATCTAAGGACAGCACCACCATCTCCCCTTCTAATCACACCAGACTTCTGGGCATTGGAATAGACAATAATCTCCACTTTGATGTTCACATCTCACATACCATAAAACTAGTACACAAAAAACTAAGCTCCCTATACAGGCATAAGCCCTTTCTCTCACAAAAGCAAGAGTCACTCTTGCACAAAGCCACCTCCTCTCAACTCTATTATACGCAGCACCAATCTTTACCCAAATCAGACAATGTGACCTAGACAAACTAGAATCATGCTACAATAAAATAGCCAAGTTTGCTACTAACTCAGCCTATAGAACCCATCACTGTGGTGCACTAAAAGAACTAAAATGGCTTGAACTACCACAGCTACTTGTTATATTACTATGCTATCACCAGCTGGGCACAGCCTAAAATATTCTTAAATATCCTGAAAAAAAACATTCATTATCAAACCTACTTGCTATCTATACTGCAAACCAGTACCTAAGATCTAGTGAAAAATCTCTCCTCTCCATCACCAAGGCTAACAATAATGCAGGGAAAGCGCTCTACTCCAACACCATTGCCAGAAATTGGAACTCTCTTCCCCTATCCGTGTCCACTGCCCCCTCCACATCCATATTCAAAAACTCCCTCAAATCGCATCTTCTTAGTACCTGGTTATGCCCTTATATCACATAACCCTACCTATACTACTATTAACTCCCCAAACTCCTCTCTGATCACATGCTAGATCTCTGATCCCCTGTAGGTTTGGTCATCTGAAAGGGTCCTTTTAACTGTAGAATCTTACTTGATATATTTTCTTCTCTTACCAATGTATGTGACATTGTCTTTTTACCTATGTTCTATTTCTTCTTTTACCTGGAGTGTTTTATTAATTTCTTGTTATATTACTATGCTCAGCATATATGATAAAACCTGTTTTGTGTATTATGCTGGATGTACTGTATTTGTATAACTTGATGCTGGAGTTTTGTCCCTGGGAATCCGCTGAAAATGGACCTGGTCCAGTCGGAATTTCCCGGTTAACAAATGTAAACTAAAATAAATAAATAAATAAAATAAATATTAGGTTTATCATAAAGTTAGGGAAAACCCAGTCCCTCATGTGATTTCTGAGAATGTTCAGTGCAAAGTATACATCTGCTGTATTATGTGGAGCCTATCTTAACAAATAAAAAAAAGGATCTTTGTGAAAAAAAAAAAGTATTCTAAGTACAGATTTTAATTGAAAACAGTATTTTCAGGTAGGCTGCGGCTTTGAACCTCAGCGTGTAATGGGGGGTCTGCATCCACACCTTCCGACTTGATACTACCTGTGAGATTTTACCACTTCAAGTGAAAGGGAATAACTATATTTCTCTTTTCTCTGAGCTGCAGCACACACAGAGAGAGGTAGTATATGTACACTTACAGAATGGGTGACCTGTAGATTGCACCCTGATTGGACAATGAACATTCTCCAGCAGGGTGTTCATCTACAGGTAATGCCCACTGAAAAATGAGTCTGCCACTTCCTGGTGGTATATTAAGCTGATGTGGAGCTCGGACTGAAAAAAACTAATGTTCTTTTATGCTTGCTAAGCAGCGCTTTTGTGTTTGGTGAGTGTAAAATAAAAAAGAAAACAAAATTAAAATAAAAAAAATGTATGTGTTTATGTCTGTTTGTAAGAGTGTACGGGTGTATGAGTAAGAGAGAGCAAGAGAGAGAGAGGGCTAAAAAATAAATGAAACGGAAAAACTGTGTGTGTATGTGTGTGTGTGTGTGTGTCTGTTTCTGTCTGTGTGTGTGACTGAACTCATACATGAAAGCAGAAGTGTGTGTGTGTGTGTGTGTGTGTGTGTGTGTGTGTGTGTGTGTGTGTGTGTATGTGTGTGTGTCTGTTTCTGTCTGTGTGTGTGACTGAATGCATACATTAAAGCAGAAGTGTGTGTGTGTGTGTGTGTGTGTGTGTGTGTGTGTGTGTGTGTGTGTGTGTGTGTCTGTTTCTGTCTGTGTGTGTGACTGAACGCATACATGAAAGCAGAAGTGTGTGTGTGTGTGTGTGTGTGTGTGTGTGTGTGTGTGTGTGTGTGTGTGTGTGTGTGTGTGTGTGTGTGTGTGTGTGTGTGTGTGTGTGAATGAGTGAGATGGACCACATGCAGCAGCAGTAGAGAGGTTTGCATACCTCTGGACCTTTCAGCTGAAGAAATCTGGATAAAACATAGACTGGGAGCATTACTCAAGCCCCAACACCCTAGCCTAAAGGTTCCTAGAATTCATAAACTCAAATGCTATGGAACAACTAGTCACCACTCCCACAAGAGGGGAAAACATACTAGACCTGATCAGCACAAACATGGGGACACAATGTTCCATACTAGAAGTATACCCCTCATTGGTAAGATCAAACCATAAATTAATCTCACTGGAAATCTACATCTCACCCCCACCCCCAGCACAGAAGACCACAGTGAAGAACTTCTCAAAAGCCAACTTCACACTTCTTAAAACCGAAGTGGAATCCTTCAAGGCCCCCGGACCAGTGGAAACTACAGCACAATCTGCTGAATCCTTTATAAACGCATTCTATGGACACCTTCAGGAATGCATGGATCATGCAATCCCAAATAAAACCAAGACCCATTCCCCCAAATGCAGGCATCCTGTCTGGTGGACCCCAGCCATAAATAAGCTATACAACAGAAGGAGGAAGCTACTACATGATAGAGCAAAATCCCTAAAAGGGAAGGCATCTCTGATCAGTACTAGCAAAAAACTACGATCACTCATAAAATCATCCAAAGCCAGCTTTGAGAGAAAAATTGCACAAGACACTAAAGATAATCATAAAGCTTTCTTTAGTTATGTTAGAAACCTGAGTGGCAACTCCAAGATATGCTCAGAATTAGTCCATAATGACAAAAAATACACTGAACCCACAGACATTGCCAACATCCTGGCAGACAGGTTCAGTGCAAACTCCCCCCCCCCAAAGGGACAAATATTTATCCCAGCAGAGTGTTACCTCCCCGACATCTCAGATGCCCAGGTGAGAGCCGCCCTCTCCAAAGCAAAAAACACTGCATCAATGGGACCAGACAGTGTTCCGAGCTGCGTGCTACATGAACTCCAAGAAGAGCTGAACCCACACATAAGGCTGCTGTTCAATCTCAGCCTTACTACAGGATATGTACCCAAAGAATGGCATACAGCAACAGTGGTCCCACTCCACAAAGGAGGTGCTTCTACGGATCCTGGAAACTACCGTCCCATAAGCCTGACTAGCCTGGTCTGCAAAGTTATGGAGAGGATCATTATGGGACTCATAAACAAAGACATTGGGGACCTACAGACACTGGATCCTACCTAATTTGGCTTTGTTAAGGGCAGATCCTGCCTCTTGAATCTGGTCAACTTCTTTGAAACAGTCACCAAGGTCATTGATGAAGGTAAGGTAGTTCACACAGCCTACCTGGACCTCGCAAAAGCCTTCGACACAATACCCCACTCGGGCATCATAGACAAGCTCTCCAGCTTAAATATAAACCTTTATGTCATAAGATGGGTTGCAAACTGGCTAAAGGACAGAACCCACATGGTCAGAATTGCTGGAGCCATGTCAGACTCTAAACCAGTCACAAATGACATCCCACAGGGCTCAGTCCTGGGACCTCTCTTATTCGGTATATATTTTTCTGAGGTGCAGGCTAACATGGGAGGACTGTGGCTGACCAAGTTCGCAGATGACTGCAAATTGGGCGCCATAATTGACTCTCGAGCTGACACAAGCATCCTCCAAAAGGGTCTCATAGAAATGGATAACTGGTGCCAGAGCCATGGCCTTAAACTAAACGCTAAAAAGTGTATAGTCATACCCTTTGGGAAAAACAAAGTGCCCACAAATTACCACATAGGTGGTAATCCATTAAGTACGCAAAACGTAATTAGGGACCTAGGGACTCAAGCTCTCCTTTGACAATCACATTGCCAAAGTGGTTAGAAAGACCTTCTATATAGCCCACCTTATCATGAAAGGATTCACATCTAGATCAAGGGATGTCATTGTGCCCCTTTACTCTTCCCTCATCAGGCCCATAATTGAGTACAATGCCCCATTTGGGATGTACCTTACCCGACACCTGCAGCAACTAGAAAGACCCCAAAAGTACCTCACAAAGAGGATCAAGGGACTCAAACAGATGCCATATGCTACTTGGCTAAAGAAACTCCAGCTCTACTCAGTTGCATACCACCTACTCAGAGGCGATCTTTGCCTGACGTACAAAGCCATGTCCAACCCGGAATTAATGGACATGCTCCATCTCAGAAAATCCAAATCCCTTAGAGCTACGCAATTGAGAGAATTGAACCTCAGCACAGAAATAAATAGGACATGCTGGAGGGACAGATTCATAACCCAGAGGCTGCCTTCACTCTGGAATAGAATCCCAGTCCATGTTAGGCAGAGCCCCTCACTGACTCTCTTCAAGAGGAATCTTGACGAGTGGATGGGAGATTGTAGGTTTACTCCGGGGGTCACTTCTGTGTCACTGCTAGACAGAGACACAGTAAACTAACCTTAAAAAGGGCACAGTAAACTCATTCCAAGGGGTGGCGAAAGCCAAACACACTCTGGCTAGGCTTGTAAATGCCCTAGAGCAGATAGCCTAGTATGAACCTATGAACCTATGAAAACCTAAAATAAAGTGGGAACAAAGGCTCAAAATAGGAACAAATTTTAATTATTGCTCTTATAAAATTACAAATCCTTAAATAAAAGGATTTGTGTTAGCATGAATTTTCTGAAGGAAATACAAGTCACAAACTCAAATGTATGTCATTATTTAGTACCTTCAATTTCCATTGACTGGCAACAAACCAAACCTTTAAAGAATAAGGGACCAAAAAATAAAGTAAACATCTGGATATTTTTTGAAGGTTTATATTTTGGATGTAAAATGCTTACTCTTACAATACTGCAGCAAGTTTGAAAGATTAGACAGAGGAACTATTTTACATCAAAAATACATAAAAAAATAATAAAGTAATAAAAAATAAATAAGTAAGCAACACACATCAATTTTATAGACAGTCCATTCTCTAAGTACAATAATGCCCCCCAGAGTATGTGTTATTGTAGAAATAATACCCTAACAGGGATGTAGAGCCCTCCGTCTGCAGCACCGGGCCTCAGAACACATTTGGTCAGGTATTATTTCCACAATAACACACATCCTGTTGGGCATTATTGCTTGCATAGCGGCATTGAATAAGGATGGTGGATGCCTGGAGGATTTGCTACCCAGGAATATAATTTCTTCTGTAGCTGTGCTGGCATACAGTGGGATCTTAAGCTTTCCTGGGGTGCTCCACTTACTATAAGGACTGAGATGGTAACTCATGTGGAGCCACTTCAGAAGACAAAAGACTTACAACTAATAAAGTTAAAACATTGGCAGAATAAGCTATCAAAAATGCATTTAGATATAACAGTACCTATATCAAGATGGAAACACTTATGCGCAAGGTTTCCTGTTCAAGTCTAATAAACGGATTATATTTAATTAAATGACAGAAAACATGCTGGAGAAAATCTAGGATTAATATTATGCATTGTTCTGTGTAAAGCAAGAGTTCTGGATGTTCTATGGCAGTCAAATAGTTAAATTCAGTTCAGAGGTGATCAGTAATTAATTTAATTCAGCCAGTTAATTAAATTCACATCACTAATCTGAAAGACACTATAAGTGTCTCTGTCATTGCAGTGTTGACAAGTATTTTTGATTGAGTTGAAATTTCTTAGCCTGATATTTTAGGGAAAAGTCCATAATTCGATAATCATAAATTCAGAATGTTTGGTGCAGCCTGGAAATTCAAACATATTTCAAGCAGCATATTTCAAGCAGTCCAAGAACAATGGTCAGAGGCTAATGATTTACAAACAGTCAAAAATCTGTTGTAAAAATGTCACAGAGCTGACAAACCATGTCCGTGTTGGAATACCAGATATATAGGACAAGGGCATTCCTGCTAGAAGTATCTACACACTCCATGATAATTTATGTGCTATAAACCAAAATGCTTGTTCTTTTTTTTTTTTTTTTTTTTTTTTTAT
Source organism: Protopterus annectens (assembly GCF_019279795.1). Lineage (NCBI taxonomy): Eukaryota > Metazoa > Chordata > Ceratodontiformes > Protopteridae > Protopterus > Protopterus annectens. The sequence goes on along the minus strand of NC_056727.1, from coordinate 9,096,898 downwards.
GACTTTTGTGAACTAGAATGTAATTGCTAATACTTAACACCTAATATACGGGGATAGATCAAAACACAGAAAGATAGGTCATGGGCGGGGCAGGGAAAAAGAATAACTCTGAAAGATATTAACATGTTTTTTAGTAAGAATATGCACAATGTTGTTGTATCTTTCAGCTTTTCCAGGTTAGGGGTCGCCACAGCGGAACTCCTGTCCGCTAACAATTGGCAGTAGATTTTTACATACCGAATTGCCAGCCCTGATGCACAACCTTCAACGAAGGTACGCCCATTCACGCATGTCTCCACACAGAAGACGCTTCAGCTGAGAATCGAACAGGACAACGTCTTACTGTGAGGCGACAATGCTATACTATATAAAACATGGGAAATGCATTTTTGTTACAGGTAAAATAAGAACAGAAAATATTGGATGGGCTGTTGTATATTAATAAAATCAGCTAAATCTATAAGACATTTCATTGTGGAGGAAAGTCACACTGTAAGAAAGATAAAATATAAATCTGGGAAAACTGGGTAAACTCTAATTATTTTGCCTGAAATTATTGACCTAATTATGAAAACATGAGATATTTCTATCATATTTTAATTGTCTAAGGCAATATATTATAGGTTTAGAATGTGGAAGCAGTGGGAACACAGTTCAGCATGAGAAACTGTTCTGTTTCTAAGAGTGTTGAGGTGAGGTGCTGATGACTGCTGCTCATAACAGGTTTTGTTAGATGTGAAGAGTGCCCTAAGAGTGATACATTACAGATTTGGGAATGAAACAGAGTACCAATTTCCCGGGTCTATATTACATGATTGAACAGTCAAATGTTTGAACATTACGTGATCGAGCAGTCAAATGTTCGAACACATAATGATCAACCCCTAAATATCGAACCGTCAGAATGTCAAACGGTTCAATGGAGATCTCCGTACAGTGCGTACATGGAAGTTTTTCATTGTCTGCATTGTAGTGCAATCTTGGAGTTGATATATTTAAGTAGTGGGGGGTGTAGGGGGTGCAGGGGGGGCTTGCCCCCCTGCTTAGAGCATTTTAATGGTTTGTTTGGGTGTTTCTTTTTTTGTCGTTTGACATTATGTCATTTTGATATTTAGGGGTCGATTATTACGTGTTCGAACATTTGACTGTTCAATCACATAATATAGACCCCAATTTCCTGCTTCTATTTTTGGTGAATATTAAGTGTATACAGACAAGTGCAAAGCCTAAATACCCAGACTCCTTAAACTTGCATCTGAGCTGCTGACCATAATTAGAAACCATTGCTCTTTGAAACATATGCCACTGTTGAAAACTTTCTGAGTAAAGTGACTGTGATTTTCTTTGATACAGCAAGCACGTATTATAGAGTCATATATACTCATGGTTTTCAAACTGAATGTCAAATCTCCTTTTGTCAGGAGGAGCACTTTGTGGTAAAATAATCCAATGAACACTTCAAAAATGGTTGCAGAAATAAGATGTTGTACTCATTTTATTCTTAGCTTATTCAGTAAGAGATGAACCATTGTCTGAAAAAACAAGCCTGGTCCTGTGGCAGAGAGGGATGAAGTTTTTCATTCAACCCAGGCAACCAGGCTCATTTGAGAGCCCTGACACTGGAGAAGTCAAGCAGACAGGGACGGGGCAGGGTGTGGGCTGCTCACGTCTTCCACAGGTGGGAATTTTTTTTCCTTTTTTTTGCACTTTGAGACACACCAGGTTTACTTTCTGAAAGTGTTTTGGGTTTATAATACCATGACAGGAATGGACCATATTCCTATGTCAGGGTATGATTAAAGTTCATGAAATTAGTATAATTTCAGTCTTTGATGTTAGCTAAAAGTGCTATTTACAACACCCACAATGTGCCCAAAACTTACTTTGAATGTAGTTCATACAGAGTTGTATTTATTGGTATATCTAAATACAACTATAAATTCTTTTTTATCAAACCAGCTGTTCCTGCTACTATTGGAACTGTCTTGCCTGCAAATCCTTGTATTTTATGACTTCATGTCTCTCTATACATAAAACACTGAAATCACAATGTAATTATTTCAATGACCACTGCTACTTTTGTTTTTTTTTTCCTTTAATACAATATCTGGTTTACTCGTGTGTATTTTTTGAACTGTTGGTAATGGGTGGAGATCAAAGTCCACTCTTCATGATTTGAAGGAAAGGCCAGGGCCACATTTAGGGAACATCCCTTGAAGAAGTAAAGTGGGATGTCCTCTGCAGATGACCCATTGCACACCCCTCCCTTGTGGCTAGGCAAGCGTTTATATCACGTTATCGAAAGATGAAAATAGCGAACGCTATTTCATCGGCCCCAAAACATCTAAACATGAAAATATCGAACATTCAGAACAGCAAATTTTTTTCCCATGGAAAAATTTGTTGCACCAAAACAAATACACACAACACAAGCACATCAAACAAACAGCAACCACACACATACACTTAAATTCCTACATCTAACGCTACACTAAACTAAACATACACTACCATCTACGCCCCTAACCCTAATGTACAAACAATCGCACACTTACCTGAAACCAACCCGTAACTTTCCACCACAGCGCTAAGAATAGAGAAGCCACAGAAACGGCCAACCGAATTCTTTCCCAAGGAAAGAATTCGCTGTTCTGCAGCTTCGCTATTCTTACCGTTCACTGAATAGTGTTCGATATCAGAACATTTGAAGTTTTAATACTTTGATGTTCTGATATAGATCCCTAGGCAAATGTGTTTAGCTACAATGAAGGACAAAATATGAAAAAAATGTAAACTGTCTAAATGATGGCCCTCCTGGCTAATCCTTGCCCACAGGGAAGGGGAACAAAGGAGCTGATTGGCCTGGAAGGGCTTATGGACAGCAGACAGTGGGGAGGGATAAAAAGCCACAAAAATGTTCTTCTTAATGATATCTATTGATAACTGTAGAGCAGATGTGAAGCAGACACAAGTGTCAGTTGTCTCTTGAGCAATGGAAAAAAGTAAAGATGTGAGCTGTTAAGGCTGCAGACAGAAATCACTCTAGAAATTCCAGACCAATGCACAATGGCTACCAAATTAAGGGTATCCTTAAGGACATTGCAACATACCCCCAACCTTAAAGCATCCATTCAAAAAGGCATCTAAGCACAGGATCTTCTAAACAACCACATGAATCAACCCAACTACTGAAGTTCATTGCTGCCGCAATATTTCATAATTTTCTTATTCTTTAATGCATCGCTTTATGTGCAAAAATAAATGTCTAAGCTACACCTGAAATTCAGTGACTCCAAAGTATTATTTCTTCATGCAGACAACAGGCACATAGAAAAGAAAAAAACGATTATATGATTTTACAGTAAATCATGATCTATGCCAGAAAAAAGTCTGAGCTGCTTAGAAATACAATAAAACATTCAAAGCAGAGCAATTAATTGTTTACTGGGAAAGTCCAACTTGGAACAAAGCTAATTTTCAGCAGAGGCCCGGGGAGAAATACTCCAGATAATTGTCTTTGTATTATGGGAGGAAACTGGAGCACCTGGAGGAAACCCACATGAACATGAGGACGACATGCAGTCTCCACACAGAAGGCATCCCAGCCATGACTTGAACCTGAGAACCTCTTACTGTGAGGTGACAATGCTGCTGCTGCACCACTGAGATGTCCATGGGAAATTAGGGAAAACAACATCCTCTGTAACAGCTGTTGATTCTGCTCTGTACAGTATAGTCTCAGCAGTGTGACTGTAATCCTCCATGGACATTTGGTGCTCTTTCCAGGCCTAGCCTTACTTTCCTTATGTTATTCTCAAAGGAGTTCTCTCTCTGTGACTTGCGATCCTTTCCCAATGAACTGACAGAGATACTGTACGAAAATAATTATGAATTTCTGAAAAGCTGTACAGTTGCCATGGCATCAGACTTGTTTAGTAAAGCTCTATAGTAAGTCTTAGTAACCACATGGTCCACTCACCGCAGCAACCAATTAGAAATGATGAAAAAGGTGAGAGAGGAATGTGAGTTAAGTACCATTACTGTGACTAATACGGCCTCCAAAACATGTTAGCATGACTCCCAACCTTTAATTTTAATACCATAAAACCATAAAGGTTTAGTCCATGTATAGTCCATCAGTATCAACACAATTTGAAGCACAGCACACATGTGGCAAATGGAGAATAGGGGCAAGCAGCTTAGATAATCAGGTGTATACTGTTTGTAATGATGAATGTATGTATTTACTAAATAAATTAGCAGAGCTGAAAGTGATTGGTCAGAAAGTTCTAAATGTCATTTAAGGACTTAAAATACTGTTGCTGTAAACAGTGGTTTAGGGCAAGGGGAAATAAAGTGTTAAATAATGGATTTACTGTGTTAAACACATCTTCTCCAAAAACATATCATAGTTGTAAATGTCTCACTGTAGGCACACTCTCCCCAGGTTAGATCCTCACTTTCTACATTTACTGTGATTGGAATCAATAATACTCTGAGCTTATGCAAAATACTCACTGGTTCCATACACCTTAGCTGCTGCACACAACTATCTACTCATTAAATAGCATCTAATTGCTTTAACCCCATGCACATTTAAGTTTAATGCTTACTAATGTCTGCAAGTCTGTATTGTATCAAATGAAATATAATTGCTAATATTCTGTAATCAATATCAATATTTCAAATAAGTGTATATATGAACAGTATTAATGTGCTTTAAAATGTTTAAGCCATCTGCATTTGACGTCTGTGTTCTATCAACCGTTTGTAGAGTTTTCTGCCTGGGCTTTGCTGAGTAGTATGCCCAGTCATATATTCCTGGTAAACGAAAAAAAAAAAGAGGCAAGTAAGTAAGCAAATAAATCACAGAAGCTGGACTAAATACTTATAATTTATTTAAGAATACATAACCTTACCACTTTGCCTCCAGTTCCAACTTGTATACCACTGGCATAATATGAGCCTGCCAGGTGACTAATGGAAAGCCAAGAACCATAGCTGCAGGCCTCAGAATACTGGAAAAGTGTGTGAGTAAATATATAGTATGAGGTTGTAGTACATCATTGTGGTACTTTATAGTATTTACCCTACTACGAGGTAAAGTAGCTGAGGTTTGGAATTAGTATATATAAGTCTACCATGTGTGTGTAGGGGGTGAAACTCCCCTGTAAAAAAATAAAATAAAACTGAAGATGCTACCAGTAAATTTCAGAATTTCTGTAGTTTGTTGTAGTCATGTGTTGGGACTTGTAGGATCTGGTCTCACATTTTTGATAAGGACAATATTCTATAGTACAGTGCCAGTTTATTTAATTGCACTTACATGATACACCTTGAGGTGGATTCTGTCCTCGTTCTGTAAGTAAACACCTTGTAAGCTATGAGTGTTTCCCTGCTTACTCTGTCTTCTGTCTTCTAATCATTCACTCACCTCATCCAATAGTCCTGATGACCGGCCTGTTTCTGTACAAACTTTTCTTATCAGCTGTGTTGGTCATAACATTTCCCTCAAATGCCTGCAACATGTGTGGGTGGTCTCTGTGTGATCTACATTTTAGATGTTAAGGAAATGATCATCCAGTCTGAAAAATATCAGCTGCAGTCTGACATAACAAACAAAACAAATTTCCTTCTGCTGGCTTTTGAGAGAAATAAATAAAAATGATAGAGCTAAGCAACCTCAACTAGTTCTGTATAGGAACCCTCCAGTCTTCAACAAGTTTAAAGGCTGGCACGTAATGAAAGTGAGCTAGTGTCCTGCTCTTACTTATGGTCTAAACACTTAGGCTAAATGAAATCATGCAATTCTATTCACCAGTTTCACTAAATAATTCTTTAGACATATGACTCTTGTTCAGCTTTGTGAATCAGAGCACAATAAATCGTGGCACTCATCATTACAACATCCTTGTCATAAGTACCTTGTCAAACAAGCTTACTACCATTAATATAACAGGGCTTTTTACTTAAATGACTGCTTTCTTCCCATACTTTCCTTCTTTATATAACCTCCACCACATCTTTCAGTTGAGATACCATTACTTTACATAATAACAGAGGGAAGACAGATTTCCACATTCAGATTCTTGTTACTGCCGTTACCTAAAGACCTGGCTTGTATGTGTGTGTCATTATAGTCATTGGATGTCTAAATATTTTTACCATATTGTTAGCTTATTTTGCTAACAGAACCAAGAAAAGAATGCGTTACCATTCTCTCTAAAAAATTAAGTACTGTCCAGTGTTCACACCAGCTATCTCTGGCATGCAGTTTATTACCAGTCTTATCAACTTAAAGGCATTCCTCCCTGTCTTCTGTTGTATCAGTTAACACTCAATGCATTCCAGAATGTAGTAAGAAACATATTGTAATGTTTAGTCTGTTTTCAAGATTTAGATAAATTACTCCAGTACATACAATAAAAAGTATGGGCTGAAAAGACAAAATATTTAATTTGAAAAGAATATACCTCTGCATAGTACAGTGAATCAAACGCATTTTAAATGAATGCACATTAAGTAAAAGTGGTTCATTCTAGATCAAACAAGGGCTATGTAAGATATGCTTCTCTGTAGGTTCAGTCATTAAATAAATGTGTCACCATGTACATAGATACCTGGAAATGCTACAGTACGTAATGTGCCTTATACTCTTTATGATTGTTAAGTCACTTTCAGATAGAAAAGAGGGTAGAAAGGATGGGGTTTGTTTGTCTAGTAATGTGAGTATAAGATGGTTTGAGGAAACAATGGATGTTCATCGTGCATACAGCTGCAGTCATTACAGATGGGTTATCATGCTGTCAGGCGGGTCCTCGGTAGGCCGAATTCCAAAGTCTAGATCTGGCGTCGGCTGTCGTCACTTCTTCCCTGACATCAGTGCGTCAGGGGTATAAAAGAGGCAGCCGACGCCATTTTCTTCAGTCTTTCTTGCCATGCAGTGCCCGAAGCAGAAGCAGTTCGCAAGTGCCGGTTGGCCAGCTCCTGAAATTTATGAAAGTATTTCAGCCGAAGTCTTCTTTAAAGCTAAGTACCCCGTTGGGGAAACTTTTCTTTCCTCAGACCAATGTCAGACAAAGTTAATAACTGCATTTCTTGTGGGAAGCAAATACCGCATAAGGATTTTCACTCTTTCTGTATACCTTGCTTAGGGCCAGACCATGACGTCTCGGCCTGCCGTTTTTGTGCTAGGTTCAACAAGCGCACTATTAAGCGCCGGGCGGAGTTCGCCCTTCATTATTTTGGCAAAAAATTTAATTATATCATGTCGTCGGATACACCGACGCCAGTTTTAAGCAAAAGACGCAAAGACAAGGACTGACATCTGAGGTCTGCACTGAGTACTGAGACCACGCTTAGGCCGACTACCGGTTCTCCGGTTCTCAGAGAGGCGCCTACACAGTCCCTGACTACCGATGAAACTATTTTACCGGTGACTTCAGTACCCGAGGTCACAGGCTCCTCGGTCTCCATTCCCACTGCAGATACCAACGCCACTCTTGGCGGGGAAACTGAAAATTTAGTGAGGCCTACCATTTCTGAAGGCGTCTTCAGGCCTACCACCTTCTCTATTAAATCCTTCACAAAATCTAAAGCTGCCATGAAATCTAAAAAACAGGGTCCTCAGACCTCCTCTCAAGGCCCCATGCCAAAAAAACAGATGCTTAAAATGGCTGAGGATTTGATAACTCTCATCAGGGGTTCTCAACCCCCCTCTGACAAAAGACCCAGACTGGAGGAAGACTACCCTTTCTCAAACCAGGCTTCTATTACCTCAGACCATTCTGAGGACAAGGATTATGCCTATTCCCCTTTTGAAGACTCTGATGCTCGGTCTCCCCTCCCCCCTGAGGACTACTCTTTTGGGGAAACCCTGCATACATTGAGGGAGCACTTCCACTGGGAAGGCCAAGATTACTCAGATTCCAAGAAAAGGCTCAGGGAATTTCTACTGCTCCCCCAGCATAGGCCCCTGGCTATCCCTCCTGTTTTAGATATTTTGGATGATGTGTACGCAGAAGCCAGTCCTAATCCAGATTCTTTACCTCCAGCCCCTGTTAAACCAGACAGGTATTACCGGGTTCCTGATTCTCACCAGTTCCTTTATAAAAGCCATACTGCTGACCCAGAGACAATTTCACAGGGTCCCAAGGGAATAAAGGCCTCTACTGCTAAAAACCCTTTACCTTCAGAGAGAGATTCCAGAGCATTAGAAAGGTGGGGGAAAAAGGTGTATACATCTGCCACTTAACCATGAGGGCATTAAACTGTCAATTTCATATGTTAAAGTACCAACAGTTTTTGTTATCTCAGTTGAAAAGCAAAATGACACAAACAGAACAACCAGATTTGAAAGAGTTGCAGGATTTGTTGCATGGTGCAGAGCAAGTGGGTAAACATACCTTGCAGTGTGGTTTTGATGCTTTAAAGGCCTCATGTAGAGCTGCTGTCACGGAGTCTGTCATACGTAGGCATGCTTGGCTCAAAGAGCAAACCTTACCAGATCATGTCAAAGCAAAATTATTAGATGCACCACTTCAAAAAAGATGTATTGTTTGGTGTTAAAGCTGAGGAGGTACTAAAGAAAATGGAGGAAAAAGCGAAATCTATGCAAACAGTGAAAGATTTCTTGCAGGTGCATCCTCCACGCTTCAGCAGAAACTGGCCTTCAAAAAATTGGTCCTTTCCAGCCACGGACAGACCTCAAAGGGGTAGATACAGATACCCAAGGGGTAGAGGACAACCTCAAGGATCTTACAGAGCTAGACAGTGGCAAGCACCAACCCCAAGAGGTGGAGAAGATAGATCACAGTCATTTAGAAAACAGACACAATGACTTCCCCCTATGCCTGCTAAACAAAGCTATAATGGCAGCACCTTTGGGCGGAAAACTGGCATTATTTTCAAAAAACTGGCATATTGTTACAAAAGACAAATGGATTCTGGACATTATAGACAGATGCTACAGGTTCCACTTTCACACCCTTCCAAAAATGAGAGGATTGCCAAACCTGCCACAAAATCAATGGGCAGAGGCACAAAGACAAATTTCCGCTCTCATGGATATGAAAGCAATTCAAGAGGTACCTGCAAAAGAACAAGGTCAAGGGTTTTATTCCAGACTATTTCTGGTACCAAGGAAGGACAAAGATTGGAGACCCATCTTAGACCTATCCATCCTAAACACATATCTACAGGTGCCAAAATTCAAGATGCTCACATTACAGCAGCTTCTTCCCATGCTGTGCAAGGAGTCTTGGCTGGTAACGTTGGACCTCAAGGAGGCATACCTGCATGTCCCTATCAGACAAGATTGCAGAAGATACCTCAGATTTCTTGCAGGTTCAACCCATTACCAATTCTCTGCATTGCCCTTTGGCTTGTCTACTGCGCCCAGAGTGTTCATGAAATGCCTGGCATCAGTAATTGCCTTCTGCAGACAACAAGGAATACAAATCTACCCATATCTGGACGACTGCCTGATCCAAGCGGACAGCAAGGACATTTTATTGCAGCATCTGGCGTTTGTGATAAAACTGTTAAACTACCTGGGATACACAGTGAACAAAAAGAAATCAAAACTAATACCTTCTCAACAGATAATTTTCCTGGGTGCCAGCTTAAATACAACCACCCAGATAGCCTGCCTCACGCCAGACAAACAAGGGCAACTGTCTCAATACTTAAACAAAATGGCAACTTTCACCAGACTAACTGCAAGGAAAGTCCTGCACGCTATGGGATACATGGCATCTTGCATTCTACTAATACCATGTGCAAAGCTGCATATGAGGAAACTACAATGGTACCTAAAAAACTTATGGTCTCAACACAGCCACAGCTTGGAAACAATTATACCACACATTCCATGCCTTCAAAAGGAATTTTTGTGGTGGGCTCAAGCATGCCAAAGAAACACAGGTCTCCTTTTCTGTTTACCTCAAGCAACTCAAATCATCACAACGGACGCCTCAGACTACGCCTGGGGAGCACACATAGCAGATCAGTGCATTCAGGGAAAATGGTCCCAAAAAGAGAAGCACCTACACATCAACCAAAAGGAGATGCTAGCCATGCAAAATGCTCTTATGACCTTCAAAGACCTACTCCATCCAGGCCAGCGATTGATAAGGACAGACAACACCACAGTCATGTGGTACATAAACAAACAGGGGGGAACTCATTCATACCCCCTGTGCAGGCAAGCCATGACCCTGTGGAACACAGCACTGGAATTACAAATTCAACTACAGGCACAATTCCTGCCAGGGAAGGAAAACACACTGGCAGACTTAAGCAGAAATATGACAGACCCACATGAATGGAAGTTGCATCCTCAAATCTTCTCAAAGATAACTCAGGCATGGGGACAGCCAGACATAGATCTATTTGCTACCCACAGAAATTACCAGTTGGAAAAATTCTGTTCAAGGACCTATCATCCACAGGCCTGGAAAGTGGACGCTCTCTCTTTCAATTGGACAATATTGACAGTCTATGCCTTCCCGCCTCTTCCTCTACTGACCAAAGTTCTATTAAAAGCCAGAGCAGAGGGGCCACAAATGATTCTCATTGCTCCAGAATGGCCACGACAGCACTGGCATCCTCTTCTAAAGAGCCTGACACACTCACCACCATGGATCGTACCTTTAGTTCCTCTTCTGTTGTCCCAGCACAACTACAAAACCTTTCGCAGCCAGCTCAAAACCCTAAATCTAGCTGCATGGAGAATACCTTAATTTCCCAACAGACTCTCCTCTCCAAGGAGGTGCAGGATGTCATCTTGGAGGCCAGAAGACCCTCTACTAGAAAAGCCTACTCCACCAAATGGAAACGATTTTGTTCCTGGAATCAAGAAAAGGGCCAGAATCCTTGGGTAATAAATATACCTCAAATTTTACAGTACCTAGCTGAGATGTTAAACAGAGGCCTTTCCTTCTCCTCCATCAAGATCCACACTTCAGCCATTTCTGCACAATACAATACAGATCCTCCTTTATTCTCACATCCTCTATTAAGGCAGTTCCTCAGAGGGGCAAAAAATATAAAACCCCCACGGAAACCACCAGTCCCAGCTTGGGACCTCAACTTCGTATTGGAAAAGCTGACCCTGCCTCCCTTTGAGCCGGCTTCTTCAACAGAGCTACAATACTTGTCATGGAAAACAGCCTTCCTTCTGGCTATTACCTCAGCATGCAGGGTTTTGGAGCTACAGGCCCTCATGGCTGTCCAACCATTCATCATTTTCCATCCGGACAGAGTTTCCTTACGAACCAACCCTACCTTCATGCCAAAGGTAGTATCCAGTGTAGCTTTGAATCAGACTATTCATTTACCTACCTTTTATCCAAACCCACAGAACAAAGGGGAGAGACTACTACATTCCTTGGACATTCACAGAAAACTTCATTATTACTTGGACAGAACAAAGTCATTCAGAAAATCTGAGCAGCTCTTTGTGTCCTATGCTACAGGTGCTCAAGAAAAGGCTATTTCCAAACAGACAATTTCAAAATGGATAGCCCACTGCATACGCTTTTGTTATTCATTTCATGGAAAATCTGTGCCTGTATACATCAGATCCCATTCCACCAGGGCTACAGCTACCTCTGCAGCTTTCCTCAGGGGGGTCCCTACCAAGGACATTCTGGAAGCAGCTACTTGGAGTTCAGGGCACACTTTCTCCAAGCACTACCACCTTCCACTATACTCAAAATCTAGAGCGGGCTTTGCCACAGCAGTCCTGCAGGGCATCCTAGCCCCTCCTAGTTCCACTTAGTGCCTACCACCCTTACTTAGCTTTGGGATTCTACCCATCTGTAATGACTACAGCTGTATGCACGATGAGCATAGTACAGTTTTGTATCTACCATAAATGTAGATGTTCGAGTGCTCATACAGCTGCAGTCCAGGTTACCCTCCCTCCATCCCCTCTTAGGACAGGCCTTATGACAAACACCTTTATCATATAACCTATTTGGGGTATTCTTTTATGGTGTATTTGCTTGCAACTACTGTTTTTTGATTTATCTACATTGCATGTTTTCATAATATTATGTTTTGCCTTCCTTCTGGGGGCACCTGACATCTGGGGCAAGAAAAACTGAAGAAAATGGCGTCGGCTGCCTCTTTTATACCCCCGATGCACTGACGTCAGGGAAGAAGCGACGACAACTGACGCCGGACCTAGACTTTGGAATTCGGCTGACCGAGGACCCGCCTGATGGCAGAATAACCCATCTGTAATGACTGCAGCTGTATGAGCACTTGAGCATCTACATTTATGGTAGGTACAAAACTATACTTTATTCCACCACCTTTTTTATTTTGGTGGTCTAGTCAGAGTGCATTATAGCCTGGAGGTAAACCACTGTACTCACCCCCATAAACTGTCGTCCTGTCTCATGTAGTATACTGTCTGCCTTTTATTGATTGTTTCTGTTTGTCAGCAAACTTTGTCATCATATCTAGGTAATTGCCTCATACTCAATCTTAAAAATATCTTTACTTATATACTGCCTGTATGTTTCTCACTAACTGCAACCACTTTGGCAGTATGTATAAACTTTCTATACTGTTTCATAAACTTGCATACTATTTCCGTATATATCTTAAGTGTAATGTCAGCTCAGTCTCTCTAAATAATTTCTATGCTTTTACTTTTTCCAGCTTAAAAATTGTTAATGTTTTCTTGCTTATATACTTCCAGCTTAAAAGTTGTTAATGTTTTCTTGTTTATATACTTTTTCATTTTACTTTTACAAATGCAAATTTTGTGGAGCTTTTCTCCTTGGGCATCTGCTGAAAAAGGGCTCAGCTCAGCCGGACAAACACAGTCAACAAATGTAAAATAAATAATAAATTAATATTAGTAGACTACAATGTAGCATATGAGTAGTCCAGTGTTGTTGGTGTTAATTTTAGAAAAGATCCATGGCGGCAGATTGCCCAACATCTGTGTCTAAATGCTTACTATTAGATTATTTGGTTATACATTTTCCACATACAGGACATAGGAAATGAAGTCTCCTTTCAAGCAAAATTACTAAACCCTGAGCAGTACGGCTTAATTTCAGCCTCAAACATGTTAACCCCTGCATGCATTGTTCTCCTGTGAATAGGCATTGATAGCATCTAACATCCTTCCATATACATTCTTTATAATGAAGCAGTCCAAGTCTCTCGACAAAGACAGTTGCTATGTCCTTAAGGCATACTAGATCAGTGACACGAAGCAATCATTCAGAAGGTTTGTCACTTCTGTTTCACTTGTCATGTCAGAGGCTTTATATACACATAACTTGTTAGCACATTTGAGTTATTCCTGCTGTTTCCTCAAAGGAAAACCTCTATGAAATGTATAGTTTAACATACTAACACAAAAGGTAAAAAGGTGAGCATCATTTCAAAAATTGAAATGCAGTAGTAACTAGTTTTTGCTCAGAGGAAGCCACATTCATGCTGTTGCCAAATTAACCATAGCTGTGTCTAACTGTACCAAAAATAAGAAACTGAAAATGCTGAAAACAAAATCTGTGAAGAGAAGAGTTGAATATACTGATTTCTGAGACAGCGGGATACTGATTTCTTTTATCTGGAGTAAAATTGAATGGTAGGTTTTTAACAATGTGCTAAACCACATTGAATATCGCCATATGCATTATGTAGTCAGTGTCTGCAAACAAATGTTAATGCAATGCTTAGGGTACAAATAGAAAAATGCATAAGCTCTGTTATTACGATGACCCTGTTATCACCTGCACCTCTTTTGAAGAAGTAACAGCATAATACTTAGAAATGGTCTTCATTACTATATCATTTTGCTACTTAAGCATGACCTATATATTGGGGAATAACTCTATATCATTTGTCCAGTGTCAGAAATGAATATACAGACATGGGTACAGTGTATGCAAAATAAATGACTAGTATCAGAAAATGGCAAAGCATGTTTTTTATGAAGGAACAGAACTGCAAAAAAAGTTGTCAGCATTTTTGTGTATTTATTTATTGATTTATTTTGTGTGTGTGCTTATTTATGGTATTAAAATACTTCTGAGCATTGTATTAAAATTTTAGAAATTAAATAAAATCTAAAAAGGAAATTCATGACATATACACAATGAGTAGAAGAAGAGGAAAATAAAATATTTTAAGAACATTAAAAGTAAAACTATACCCCCAGTGAATTAGGAAGACTCTTCTGAACAGAGGTCCACATCAGGGAAGGTAGTTGATTCCAAAATATGAAGTCTGAGCACGTAAATGATACCCTGGGTTTCAACATTAGCCATCATAAAAATGAACAATATCTTCCTGATGACACCAATGAACCTTTGTAGACATAAGGGCCCAATAGCACTTTCAGGTAAGGACTCAGGCTATGCAGGGTCATCAAAGCTAAAGAGAAGTACATTATAGGTAGAATTGGAAGTAACTGGCAACTTTTGTAGTTCCCACAGCTAACATAATAAAACAGGCAAATCCCTAGTCAATATGACTGCAAAATTCCACACTCTCTTCAGATATGCAAAATGCCTCTCTGACAGCCCAAGGTAGAGGTGATGTAGAAATCCATTTTACATAGTATTGCACATGCATAATTGTACCTCAGTCCAATGATGGTATACATTTTCCTGTCATGGAAATATTCTTCATATGAAAGTAAGAAGTAATAAAAATGGATGAGACATGTTCCTTCACTGTCAGACTTAAATCAAGAATAACCTCTGAATCGTGGAATTGACAGGCAAATTCCTGTCAATGCCCACATATAATGTTAGGGGGGAAAGTAATAGAAGATAACTTGCTGGGTTAAGTTTAACTTGATTCTTAGCTATCCAGAGCAAAATAGACTTCAAACACTCTTCAAGTATGATAAACTTTGCCACAGATACCAGAGTGATAGAGAGGCAATGCTGAACATTTGTCCCTCATATGGTCTTTCAGAAAGGTAGTAGATAAATAATGAATGTGACAACATCAGCATTATGCCTTGAGGCATCCCAAATTCAAAACTGATGCTACTGGAGGAAGTAACTCCAGAAAAAAAACTTCTTTGATCGACCCAAAAGCTAAGAGGAAATCCAACTAATGATGCCATTGAGGCCATAAGAGCCCTTAAGAAGCTCAATGATGATGCTGTGATCAATGAGATCTAATGTCACTGAGACATCAAAACATGCTGTGATCAATGAGATCTAATGTCAGAGATATCAAAACATGCTGTGATCAATGAGATCTAATGTCACTGAGACATAAAAACATGCTGTGATCAATGAGATCTAATGTCAGAGACATCCCAAAACATGCTGTGATCAATGAGATCTAATGTCAGAGACATCAAAACATGCTGTGATCAATGAGATCTAATGTCAGAGACATCAAAACATGCTGTGATCAATGAGATCGAATGTCACTGAGACATCAAAACATGCTGTGATCAATGAGATCTAATGTCAGAGACATCAAAACATGCTGTGATCAATGAGATCTAATGTCAGAGACATCAAAACATGATGTGATCAATGAGATCTAATGGCAGAGACATCAAAACATGCTGTGATCAATGAGATCTAATGTCACTGAGACATCAAAACAGGCAATGATGGAAGAAATCTTTGATCCCTCATCATAAAAAGGTCAGTAAACACTGGAAGGCTGAATCAGTTCAGTGTCTGAATCTAAAAGCTCAAATACACTATGAGAAGTTAAATAACAGCACAGCTGCACATCATAAACCACTTTCTTGATAACTTTGCCTACAAAATGAGGCTTACAAAAAGGGTAGCAATTCTCAATGAAGTTCAGATCCAAAACTTTTTTTAAATGGGAGTAACCATGAACTCTTTTAATGCAGATGGAAAGAGTTCCTGTCTCAATGTAAACTGCACAGTCAAAAAAATGATTGGTCTTAGTATAGGTTTCACTAGTGTACATTGAGCAGGATCTAGCTCCCAAAAGGAATGGTGATAGGTTTCTCTAGTGTACATTGAGCAGGATCTAGCTCCCAAAAGGAATGGTGATAATTTTCACTAGCGTACACTGAGCAGGATCTAGCTGCCAAAAGGAATGGTGATAGGTTTCACTAGCGTACATTGAGCAGGATCTAGCTCCCAAAAGGAATGGTGATAGGTTTTACTAGCATACACTGAGCAGGATCTAGCTCCCAAAAGGAATGGTGATAGGTTTCACTAGTGTACACTGAGCAAGATCTAGCTCCCAAAAAGAATGGTGCTAGGTTTCGCTAGTGTACACTGAGCAGGATCTAGCTCCCAAAAGGAATGGTGTAAAGATGAGACAAAACATATGGCTTTATCATTGCTCAATATAGCCAAATGTTCACTCATTAAAGATCAGGCAACTCAGAACCAGATTCCACACCACCCCCAATGCACTATAAATGCATTTTTAGGAGACAAGTTCTTGCTTTTGATAGCCTTATCTCCAAAAAAAAAGGCTTCCTTATGCAGAGATGATGAACCAATGTGCAAAAGCTGTTAGGAAGGCTGGGCAGCATAGCCTACCACCACTTGTAAGAACTCACATAAGCAGTTTGATGCCAATGGACAGAAAGGGCCTTCTTGCATGACAGAGTTGTCTGGCGAATAGAATAACGAGTATTCAGACTAAGTGCTCCCTTGATCAGGTTTGTTTTTTCTTTTTTTTTGCCAACAGTGCTGTAATCATTGTCCTAGCCTCTATGTCTATGGCCAAACCATTGCTTCTTCCAAAGAACTGGCCTAGGGTATTCAAAACTCAGGGCCACAGCACCCATAGCACCAGTCAAATTCCAATGACAAGCTAGGACAGATAAATATGGGTATTCAGTCCTACCCTAGCTAAGGACGTCATTCAAAATTTGTATCAAAGCATCCCTGGCAATTTTTAGGATGACCTTGTAGTAAATCATGTCAGTACTGGTGAATGTATTAAGTGATAGACCAACCCAGGCATCAAACAAAAAATGGTCAGACCAGAACTCTGGCCCACTATCTAGGACACTAAAATCTAGCATAAGTTGGAACACCATGTCCATTGAGTGTCCATATGTATGTATAAAAATGGAAACAACCTAAGTAAAGTTGAAACCTTAATTAAAGTTATGACATTTCAGGGAGAGTCTGCATCACCCATTAATGAGCCAGGCCTTGGAATCCAATGCCCTGGATCAACTAATCCATAGTCCCACCAGGGGGTCCAATATCATAGACCTGGTCATTACCAACATGGGAAATCGATGCTCCACACCTATGGTCACCCCCTCGTTAGTCAAGTCTGACCATAAGCTAAGCACCCTTAACATCCACATCCCACCCCCACTCTCCAGTCAGGAAACCTCCATAAAAAACTTCTCCAAAGCTAACTTCATACTACTCAAGTCAGAAGTGACAAACTTCATGACACCCATGCAGACAGGAACTGAAAGTTCAACTGCTGAATCCTACACTAAGGCACTGTACAAGCACATCCACTCATGCATGAATCGTGCCATCCCTAATAGAACCAAGGTGCTCTCATCCAAAAAAAGGAAGCCAATCTGGTGGTCCTCTGCCATAAACAAACTTTACAACAAAAGGAAGAAACTATTGCAGAAAAGAGGAAAATCCCAGGATGCAAAAAACTCCCTTACAAGCCTCAGTAAGAAACTGAGATCCCTCATAAAATCCTCCAAAGCTAGTTACAAAAATAAAATTGCCAAAGATTCCAAAGGCAACCACAAGGTATTCTATAACTATGTCAAGAATCTAAATGGCAATGCTCAGATCTGCTCTGAGCTAAAACAGAATGGCATTAAATATACTGATCCCAAGGATATTGCCAATATCCTGGCAGATCGATTCAGTGCCAACTTCACCCCCCCCCCCTCACCCCCTAAATGGCCCATCTCAATACCGGAATATTGCCAAATTCCGGTAATAATGGCCACACAGGTAAAAATCGCACTCTCCAAAGCTAAGAATACAGCATCCATGGGACCAGATGACATCCCAGGCTGTGTACTACATGAACTACAATATGAACTGGCACCTCACCTAAGTGTCATGTTTAATCATAGCCTCACCTTAGGTTTCGTGCCCACTGAGTGGTGCACAGCCACAGTTATCCCACTCCACAAGGGGGAATTTCACCTTGGATCCTGGAAACTACCATCCCATCAGTCTGACAAGCCTTATCTGCAAGACCATGGAGCGTATTATCATGGAACTTATAAACAAAGACATTGGCAACCTTCAAACACTGGACCCCACCCAGTTTGGGTTCGTGAAGGGCCGATCTTGTCTCCTGAACCTGATTGACTTCTTCAGATCAGTCTCCAGAGCCATGGACAAGGGTAAGGTGGTCCATTCAGCCTATCTAGACCTTGCCAAGGCCTTTGATACCATCCCCCACTCTGGAATCATAGATAAACTTACTAAACTGGGCATTAATCCCTACGTCACCCAATGGGTTGCTAACTGGCTTAATGATAGAACCCACACTGTA
Organism: Protopterus annectens; assembly: GCF_019279795.1. Classification (NCBI taxonomy): domain Eukaryota; kingdom Metazoa; phylum Chordata; order Ceratodontiformes; family Protopteridae; genus Protopterus; species Protopterus annectens. The sequence goes on along the minus strand of NC_056727.1, from coordinate 9,078,409 downwards.
AAAGTAGCCGACTCCAAATCCAACTCCAGACAAGTGACAAGTGGAGTACCTCAGGGTTCAGTCCTGGGACCGCTCTTGTTTGGCATCTACTTCTCTGAAGTACAGGCCAACACTAAGGGACTCTGGCTAACAAAGTTCGCAGATGACTGCAAACTGGGAGCCATTATTGAATCCCCAAATGATGTGGATACTCTACAAAAGGGCCTTACAGAAACAGATGCTTGGTGCCAGAGCCATGGGCTCAAGCTCAATGCCAAGAAATGTATAGTTATCCCCTTTGGGAAAAAACATGTATCCATGAATTACCATATAGGTGGCAGTACACTAAACACCGAAAGTGTGATAAGAGACTTAGGGGTCACAGGTGGACAGTGGTCTCACCTTCAATAACCACATCATCACAACAGTCAGGAAATCCTTCTATGTGGCACACCTCATCACTAAGGCCTTTTCATCCAGAAAAAAGGAGGTCATTGTCCCACTGTACTCATCCATCATTAGACCCATTATAGAATACAATTCCCCGTTTGGTATGTACCTCTCAAGACATCTGCAACAACTGGAAAGGCCACAGAAATACCTCACTAAAAGAATCACAGGCCTAAAGCAGATGCCCTATGCTGACCACCTTAAAAAACTGCAGCTATACTCTGTCGCATATCGTCTACTCAGAGGAGATCTCTGCTTAACATACAAGGCCATGTCAAACCCAGAGCTGTTGGACATGCTACACTTAAAGAAATCCCAATCCCTCAGAGCCACACACTCCAGGGATCTAAACCTTGTCATCACAATAAACAAAACATGCTGGAGGGATAGGTTCCTGACCCAGAGACTCCCCAGACTCTGGAATAGATTGCCCATACATGTCAAGCAGAGTGCCTCTCTGGCCCTCTTCAAAAGGAACCTTGACGATTGGATGAGAGAAAGGAAATTCACCCCAGGGATCATGTCAGTTGCCCTGCTAGACAGGGGTCCAGGGAAGTAAATAGTGTGGGAAGAAATAGCCAGGGAATTGTTATGGCTAGGCTTGTATAGGCCCTAGGGCTGATAGCCTATTACCAACCTATGAACCTATGAACATATCTAGGACATAATTGCACTAATTCAGTAAGAAAGTCCATGAACCCCTGCAGGATAGTTCCCAAATAACTGGGTAGATGGCATGTAAAGTGAGACATTTCCCTCCTACCTCAAGGCAATACTTGGAGTCATTGGTGCGACTAACAGTTTTATGACTATAGTAAAGGAATATTTTAAGAAGATAACCAGTTTTCTAACAATATTTCCCTGCCAAGGACTGTGGACTAGATGCAAGATGCAACCCATAATTTCCAATGAATAAGGTATGCCTAATTAAAACTAGATTGCCGGTAAGGATCAAGTCTGTAACAATTGCCAGGCTTGTTCTGGATCAATTTGGAATTGTATAGAATAGCCTAAAAAGGGAGTTGAGAACAGTAGTTCCTGCTTAAATGCTTGAGATGGAAACCCGACACCTGAGATATTACTACAAGAAAGGAGGACTCCTGCCATGCTTTGCCACTAGAGGAAATCAGGGACATAGGAGAATATAAACAATATTAGGCAAGTGATAATGAGGACAATAACATGACTAGCCATATACACCTTTAGCTAGATACACTTACAAGTCAATGCCTCACTTTTGAATTACTTAATAGTGCTTAGCTCCAAAATGAATTAGAACTGTACAAGAAAGCCCTGGTGTAAGTGGGTTTCTACCTATCCAGTCATCAAGACTAGCCTTAAAATTGTCAAAGTAGTAGTTTGCTTGACCTGTAATAGTAACCCATTCCATAAGCAATGAATATCTGTAGTTAGGAACTTGTTTACATGTATGTGTAGGTTTAGGGCCTTAATGAACATGTCTGAATAACCATTGATTTTTCAAAGGAGGAAGTAGTCATATAGGACTGAGCCTTTGTTGGCTCGAAAATTAAGGCACAAGTTCCCCTCGCAGTAGCCTGTAGGCTACTGAGCATAAGGAGAGCTGTGTTAGTCTATAAGGATAGATCAAGAAATTAAGAACTTTCATTCTCTTAGTAAGGTATCTCTGAGGCCTTTCTAGTTCAGTGATGTGCTTCGATTTATACACACCAAAAGGGGGCATTGTATTCAATGATGGGTCTGTTAAGGGAATTACTGAACACGTAGATAGAACAAAACTCTGAGAACAACAGTGATCACAGAAACACAGAACTTTAATGAAGCTTTCAGGCTCTCAACCCTTCATCAGCATTACACAATATACAAATTTACATCATTTAAATAGAGGAACAATTAAAATCACATGATCAACCAGCCAATGAACTTTTTTTTAAAAAGTTATTTAAAAGGGAAATGTTTAAAACATAAAAATATGTACAAATAATGTGTTATACATAATGTATCATTTTAGTAGTATTTTATAAGTTATTTAGTTGGCGTTTAACTAGTATTGGTTTTATACTAGTAGTGTTATTTAATCCTGGTGGATTTTCAGCCTGTAGTCTTATTATCCACTCTAGTTCTCTTGTTTCTACAAGGTTATTTATATCACCCCCCCTCATACCCACTTGTATTGCATCTATACATCTGAATTTAAAAGTATGTGTATTGAACTCATGTATGTGCTTATATAGGGCATTAGTCTGTATTTGTCTGTTTATTTCAGACCTATGTTCAATTATACGGTCTTTCAACCTCCATATAGTCTTCCCTACATAAAATGCTTGACAATTTACACAAGTGGCAAGGTAGATAATCTTTGTGGTATTACAATTAGCATTAACATGAAAATAAAACTTCTTATGCGTTATGGGGTGTATAAAAATATTGTCCCTTCAAAATATCAGCACAGCAGGTGCAGTTATAGCATTTGTAGGTCCCTTTGTTACTATAACCAACATTGTGCCTTATGTCAAAATCCTTATAACACAACATGTTTTTCATGCATTGGTTATTTCTATAAGCAAAACTAGCTCTGGATCCTACTATATCACTTAACTCTGGCATGGCCATAAGTATAGGCCAATTTTTATATATTATGTTACTAATTTGATTAGAGTAACCTGAGAAGGTTGTTATATATCTTAATCTAGTGTCCTTCTTTTTAGTAGGTACTAAATTACCATTATCTGCATCTATATTCTCCTCTAAAAATATTGGTTTATAGCTTGTTTTCCTACCCTCAACTATCATATCAATATTTTTCTGTATAATAGTCTCAGAGTATCCACTTCTTAAAAATTCAGCTTTCATTATGGATGTCTCATTCAAATATACCTGCTCTTCTGTTGTTAATCTGCTTATTCTAATTAGTTGTGACTTAACTATACTTTTGAACACATGTGGGGTGCATACTATTACTATCTAGATATCTTATTGTATGCACATCTTTTATGTACCATAGTATGTATTGTTTCATCCTTTTATACACTTTCACATCTAGAAATACAATCTCATTGGAAGATGAACACATTTTAAAGTTAAAGAATTGTGTAGTGTTATTGATATATGTGACAAACAAGAGAAGATCTTCCTCTGTACCATCCCATATGAAAAAGCAATCATCTACGAATCTAGCATAGCTTTTCACATGTATATTCAATGCATGCTTATTACTCAAAATATATTCTTTCTCCCACTGAAACAATACAAGATTTGCAAAGTATTAGCAACAGATGTACCCATGGCAACTCCTGTTAGCTGTTTATATGGTGTGCCATCAAAATAAAAATATTGTTAGTCAATACTAAGTGAAGAAGAGAACATATATTTTCCACATCTCGAGGGTGTTTGTTGGTACTAGACAATAACAACCTTCTAATGGCTTCTACTCCATAGTCAATAGGAATAACAGTGAATAGTGATTCTATGTCCAAAGTTACAAAAATAAAGCTGGGGGAAGCTGTTGTGTACCATAACTTAAGCTTCCTTAAGAAATGTGTGCTATCCTTCACTATGCTTCCACATTTAGGTAGTAGTTCAGATAAAGTAATTTGTAAATATTTGGATATAGTTTCGGTTATCCAGCCCTTACCTGAGACAATAGGTCTCAGGGGGGGGGGGTTTCTAACGACTTATGTATCTTCGGGATCCCGTATATTTGAGGGATCTTTGGACATGGTGTAGAGAAGTAGTTGAATATATCAATTGATATGTCATTACTTATTTGCATATCATAAATAGCCATGTTAACTTGTGTTATACAATTTTTTACTTCTTGAAGTGTTACCTTCTTAAATGTATTAGTGTCAGATAAAAAACTGGAAAATCTACTCATATAATATACTCTGTCCATTAAAACCACAGCCCCTCCCTTATCTGCTTGTTTTATTATTACATCATTATTTCTTTTCAGGTCTTTGAGAGCTAGATATTCTTTATAAGTAAGGTTGTATTTCATCTTAGTCTTACCACATTAAAAAATTAAGTCTGTTTATACCACAATTATCTCCAGTTATCTTAGCATTCATTAATATTGTTGAATCAGAATTGAGATCTCTGTTTAGTAAATGTGATAAGACTAAGATGAAATACAACCTTACTTATAAAGAATATCTAGCTCTCAAAGACCTGAAAAGAAATAATGATGTAATAATAAAACAAGCAGATAAGGGAGGGGCTGTGGTTTTAATGGACAGAGTATATTATATGAGTAGATTTTCCAGTTTTTTATCTGACACTAATACATTTAAGAAGGTAACACTTCAAGAAGTAAAAAATTGTATAACACAAGTTAACATGGCTATTTATGATATGCAAATAAGTAATGACATATCAATTGATATATTCAACTACTTCTGTACACCATGTCCAAAGATCCCTCAAATATACGGGATCCTGAAGATACATAAGTCGTTAGAAACCCCCCCCCCCCTGAGACCTATTGTCTCAGGTAAGGGCTGGATAACCGAAACTATATCCAAATATTTACAAATTACTTTATCTGAACTACTACCTAAATGTGGAAGCATAGTGAAGGATAGCACACATTTCTTAAGGAAGCTTAAGTTATGGTACACAACAGCTTCCCCCAGCTTTATTTTTGTAACTTTGGACATAGAATCACTATTCACTGTTATTCCTATTGACTATGGAGTAGAAGCCATTAGAAGGTTGTTATTGTCTAGTACCAACAAACACCCTCGAGATGTGGAAAATATATGTTCTCTTCTTCACTTAGTATTGACTAACAATATTTTTATTTTGATGGCACACCATATAAACAGCTAACAGGAGTTGCCATGGGTACATCTGTTGCTAATACTTTTGCAAATCTTGTATTGTTTCAGTGGGAGAAAGAATATATTTTGAGTAATAAGCATGCATTGAATATACATGTGAAAAGCTATGCTAGATTCAGATGATTGCTTTTCATATGGGATGGTACAGAGGAAGATCTTCTCGTTTGTCACATATATCAATAACACTACACAATTCTTTAACTTTAAAATGTGTTCATCTTCCAATGAGATTGTATTTCTAGATGTGAAAGTGTATAAAAAGGATGAAACAATACATACTATGGTACATAAAAAGATGTGCATACAATAAGATATCTAGATAGTAATAGTATGCACCCCCCACATGTGTTCAAAAGTATAGTTAAGTCACAACTAATTAGAATAAGCAGATTAACAACAGAAGAGCAGGTATATTTGAATGAGACATCCATAATGAAAGCTGAATTTTTAAGAAGTGGATACTCTGAGACTATTATACAGAAAAATATTGATATGATAGTTGAGGGTAGGAAAACAAGCTATAAACCAATATTTTAGAGGAGAATATAGATGCAGATAATGGTAATTTAGTGCCTACTAAAAAGAAGGACACTAGATTAAGATATATAACAACCTTCTCAGGTTACTCTAATCAAATTAGTAACATAATATATAAAAATTGGCCTATACTTATGGCCATGCCAGAGTTAAGTGATATAGTAGGATCCAGAGCTAGTTTTGCTTATAGAAATAACCAATGCATGAAAACATGTTGTGTTATAAGGATTTTGACATAAGGCACAATGTTGGTTATAGTAACAAAGGGACCTACAAATGCTATAACTGCACCTGCTGTGCTGATATTTTGAAGGGGACAATATTTTTATACACCCCATAACGCATAAGAAGTTTTATTTTCATGTTAATGCTAATTGTAATACCACAAAGATTATCTACCTTGCCACTTGTGTAAATTGTCAAGCATTTTATGTAGGGAAGACTATACGGAGGTTGAAAGACCGTATAATTGAACATAGGTCTGAAATAAACAGACAAATACAGACTAATGCCCTATATAAGCACATACATGAGTTCAATACACATACTTTTAAATTCAGATGTATAGATGCAATACAAGTGGGTATGAGGGGGGGTGATATAAATAACCTTGTAGAAACAAGAGAACTAGAGTGGATAATAAGACTACAGGCTGAAAATCCACCAGGATTAAATAACACTACTAGTATAAAACCAATACTAGTTAAACGCCAACTAAATAACTTATAAAATACTACTAAAAATGATATATTATGTATAACACATTATTTGTACATATTTTTATGTTTTAAACATTTCCCTTTTAAATAACTTTTTAAAAAAAAAGTTCATTGGCTGGTTGATCATGTGATTTTAATTGTTCCTCTATTTAAATGATGTAAATTTGTATATTGTGTAATGCTGATGAAGGGTTGAGAGCCTGAAAGCTTCATTAAAGTTCTGTGTTTCTGTTAAGGGAATACCACAGTGGTAGGATGACTTCTCTTGATCATGAAAACATTTCCTTTGAAATTTACAAGAATAGCAGGATTTTATGACTATGGTAGAAACATGATAACAGAAAGAAAGAAAATGTGTCCACATTAAGCATTCAGGTATGTTTAGAATCACTGTCTAAACAGGAATACCATGTATAACATATGAAGTGGAAATAGCTTTTTGCCAAAAACTACAATGCTGCAATTTTTTGCCTTTAGTTTCAGACAATTTTCAGCACACCAGGTATGTGCATATTTAAGTCCTTTTTGGACCTGTTTACTATCAGTGGATGAATGGGAAATGGCACCTAGTTTACAGTCCTCAGCAAACTCAGTTAACCACACTTTTTGTATTTTAGACTGGATGCCTATAAAATAAATGGCAAACGGGAGAAGGCCTAGGACTAATTTCTATAGTACTCCACAAGTTACAATTTTACATTCAGAGAGGGTACCAGCAGCTTTCATAACCTGAGATTTGTTGGATAGTTAATTTACAGTTCAGTGGATAACGTAGCAGTTTACATAATGTTTGTCTATTTTTAATAAAAATACCAGCTTGGGAACAGTGACAGATGTGACGCCCCACCACTGAACCAGTAATCAAGGAGCCTCAATATGCACAACTGGCATCAGTGGGGGATGTACACTGAGAGGATGACAAGTGAACAGAAAGTATTTGTAGATGCAGCTGTCTGCATCAAATGCAATTTCTCTTAAGAGCACACAGAGACCACAGTCAGTCTGGAGTTGGTGACTCCCTCTTTCTCAAGATGCCTAATAAGACTCCCTACTGGTACAGCTATACAGCTGAGATCTCAGCTGAGTAACCAAGCCAAGACCTCCAGCACCCTTTCTATCCAACCAGTGCTTCGTGTCCCTGCCCAAGTAGTTGACACACACACACACACACACACACACACACACACACACACACACACACACACACACACACACACCTGGGAAAGGCTGGCACAGGTTTACTAGCTATGCCCCCTTCTGTCCAGACTATAAGGTATTTTTCACTGCCATCAGTCACTCCTATCAGTTACCTTAAGGCTCTTCTAAGGGTACCCAATACACTGAGTGATATTAATATGAATACAAATAGTAGTTTGACCAAGAGCAAGGCTATTAGGAGTGGCCAACACAGTGTCACAAAATAAATATGCAAGTACTCTCAAAACTTAAATATCTCTGCACAGATCACCCAAAATGAAAGGTTTAAATATACTGAATAATAAGTAAAAAAAGAACAAGACAATACTAAATATATATTCACACTGACATCAGAGTTCAAAGCCACATGAACATTTAAAATAACATTGCAGTACAGGCTCACACAAATAAGGAAAAATATCTAAACTAAGCTTCGGTATATTTCTCACTGTATCTATGAGATTTACAATGTTCCGAAGAAACTTATTTCATTAAAGTAAGGCAGACGTAGTGACTGGTTCTTGTCAGATCCAGGACCAAATACAGAATGCTCTGTCTCACTAAGAGACTTCTCAAATTAATATCTCAAATATTACTGCTGGGATAGCTTGTATAATGATGTAATCTCTTGTCAACTGACTGCTAGTTCCCAGGCCAAAACAATGATTGATGGCAGCTGGTAACATTTAGCATCTACCTGTAAAAATACATAGACAAGGACTTTCGCTCAGATCTTGGCAGGTGCTGAAAGTCATAAAACAATTGCATTCCTTCATGCTTTCAAGACTAGTAGTTAGTTCACCCTAAAGACAATACAGAAAGCTTCTTAGTACAGATGTTATGTCTCTTGCTGCATTGAGAACTGAAAGATACCATCTTTTATGGCCTAGCCTATAAAGTAATTTAATTTCAGATATTTTTCTAAAGTTTGCTGGAATGAGGTTAAACTCCTGTATTCCAATTTCCACTGTTAAAATATATGCATTTAAACAGTTACAATAGTACATGTAACTTTCTGTTCTCTTCCAGTAGGGCACACTGTGGATACATTTTAAACACAACACTTTGCAAATGCCTTTTCAACACAAAAATCTGTACAGAGCAGTTTGATGAACACATGACATACAGTTCTAATACATTTGTAACACAAGCATCTCATATGACATATAATTACTTACAAAATTCCAGCTAGCTATGCTAGCAGTATCACCTTTCATCACACCCTACTCAGGCATTGTCAACAAACCTACAGAACTAGTTATAAGCCCCTTTACAACATGCTGGATAGCTAGTTGGCTCACTGATAGGACCCAGAAAGTTAGGATCAGTGAGGCCACCTACACAAAGAGGCTTGTGACAAGAGGACTTTGTGCTAGCCCCACTCCTCTTTGGCATCTACTTCTCAGATGTCAAAGCCAATGTCAAAGGCTTCTGGCTAACCAAGTTTTCAGATGATTGCAAACTAGGAGCAGTCATTGGATCCCCTCAAGCTTAGAACACTCTCCAGAAAGGTCTGATATAGACATATGTTGGTGCCAAAAACCATGGCTTAAAAGTCACTGCCAAGAAATGCATTATAGTACCTTTTGGGAAGATCGCCACCCTGGGTAACTAAGTCATCAATAAATCACCATTAAAAGCTGATTCACTAGTCAGGGATATGGAAACACATATAGATAATAACCTAGCCTTTGTCCAAGATGTGCCAGGGTAGTAAGAAAATCCTTCTATATTGCTCAACTTATAAACAATGACATGGCATCTAGGCCCACAGAGGACATCATACCACTGATTTCAGACATTATCAGGCATTAGAGCATAATGCCCCCTTTGATATGTACTTGAGCAGACACATGCAGAAACTGGAATGTCCACAAAGGTTGCTTACAAAAAGAATGCAGAGAGTAAACAAAATGTCCTATGCTGATCACCTCAAGCCCTGTCTCTTTACTTTGTATCATACAGTTTTGTCAAGGTGATCTTTTCCTGGCATAAAACGTATCCCTGGACTCTGATTTGATGAATCTTTTGCACATCCACAAAACAAATAGCATCAGAACTACTAGATTAAAACAGATACATTTTGCTTGCAGCATAAATAGGACATGCTAGAGAGACAGATATGTATCTCAAAGATTTCCCTTCCCTGGAATAGGCTCACATCCATGTGAAGCACAGTTACTCCCTATCCCTCCTGAAGTGCAACTTGGACCTGTGGATGGGTAATTGGAAATTCACCCCTGGTCTGGCTCCTATGTCTCTGATGGATAGAGGTAGTCAGTAAATTACTTATAAATCAAATATAAATCAAATTTGTGGATCACATTTGGGTTGCACAACAAGGATTGTAAGGACCATAGTGGTTGTTATCCTAGTATATACCTATGAACCTGTGAATGCAGGTTTTAGACATTTGTTGTTACCTGTAAAATTGTGATTGCCAGTTATTCTGGTGAACATGTGCCGCTAGCAATGAATAAATATTGTTATCAATCTAAGAAAAAATAGTGAATAACTGAAAAACAAGTTAACAAACAAACTATTTGCAAAATAAAGTTACTAAACATTGTTTTGTTTGATCTTCAATATTTTACAGACACACACAAAGCCCAGAAGAGAGTGTTACTGATAGAAACATTCAACACCACATTACTTTTCTGTCTTCAAAACTTTATGCAGTAATTTCCTCTTCTTTTTTTCTTTAGTATGATTAATGCACCAGAACTGTATTCATCACAACCCCATTTTTTCTTTTTCTATAATTAATTCAAAATATGTGTCTTTTCAGCTAAACCACAGAGAAATGGACTTCTGCCACCAGATTGTTTGGAAAGAGTAAAAGTAATAGAAACAAAAAATCCCAGCAAAGCGCTTTCATTCCAACATTATGGTTTTATTAATAGGAAGCATTTGTCAGTGATGATTATTGGCTTACATTGGAGTTAAACTGTAGCAATAGATAAAGAAGTGTAACCGTTACAATAATAAATTACAAGGCAATTGATACATAAAAATTAATATATTAATCATTCATCCATCTATCTATCCAGTTTAAACACTGCTTGTTCTAGTGAGGTCATAGTACATGCAAAATGATTTGCTACACAAGGCATACGAGAGGTGCTTAGAGCTAGAATTCAGAGCTAGGAAAGGATGGATGTAGTAAATAGACATCATTCCTTTATATAATTAAAGAAAGCGTGACAAAAATGTGTGAAAGTATAATCACACATATCACAGTAGTGATTAATGATTGCTATGGGTAGGAAAATAAAATTAATGTAAATAACACCAAAGGAAAGATAGTGTAACTAGAGATCAAATACATATGTCAGCTTACAGCAAGTATACATGTAGTGTAATATATAGCGTAGTTTAGCATAATATCGTATATCATACCATAGGAAAGCATAGTTCCAAGAAGTACCTGTAAGGACACTGTTCATGTGGGGTGTTGTATGGTTTTGTCTTATCTTTTTTATCTTTTAGTTGTTGCACTGTTAATAAAAATTGTAGAGCCACCCAACATGGCTTATTGGTGTTTGTACTTCTTATTAAATTTGAAACACTTTTTTTATGAAAAATAAACCAAACACTCTATGATGCCAGCATATGGCATAACACCTACAATAAATGACTTTTACTGAGTTTTGGCAAAGTATACATTTAAACTTCACTAAAGTATGTACTTTGCTTGGGGAAGCTCCATTAAAAGAAGATTACTATGATGAAAAGACAAAATACAAGAACTTCTCCTAGAGTAGCAGGGGCATTTTGTTAAATAAAAAAAACAAGCCCTGAAATGATAATCCACACAAAAAATGAAAAAAAAATACAAATAGCTTAAGTTAAAGCAGTTTTAATGGGAAAATCTATTTAATAAGATTTTTTTGTGAATAATAACACAAGACATTGAGTAAGCCAGATCAGCAAGCAAAGTTAGTATTAAAACTGCACAAAAAAGAGGGTGCCTATCACGTAGTCGAACATTTACAATTTCAAACAGCATATGGACGAGACCATATGTTCGAATTTGTAAATGTTCAAATGTGTGAAGGGAAATCTCCATAAGTGGAGGTTTCCATTCACTTCAATGTGGTGTGATCTCGGAGTTGGTATATTTAAGTAGCGGGAAGTGGGGGAGTGCAGGGGGCTGGCTCCCCTGCATACAGCAATTTTTATATTTGTCCATTGTGTTTTATTTTTTTATCGCTAGTTGAAGTTCCATAACTTCGGACATAGTGTTCGAACATATTTTAGTCGAAGTTACGGCACTTCGACTACGTGATATAGACCCCAAAAAGGACATATTTCTTTTCAGATTCATTCACTCTTCTGAAACGAATGCATTTCTTGAAGTCAGCCACCATCTTCTTTTATGTATAGCTGAAAAATACTTGTGGTATGCATATTACCACTTATTCTTCCAGTAACGTTGGTAATCTCAAGGCATTTCGGAAGAAATCTGAAGAAATTGTTGCAAAAATCAACTGTTTACAGGATTGTTTCTGATATAGCTCAAAAAAAATGCAGGGAGGTACAAGCCACAACTTTCTATCACCTAGCTAGAAGTGATGCCACTAAAGTATTTGATGTGTTTAATCTTATTATGACAGATTAGACAGATTTGGCTATCATTAAAGATAAGCATGATTAGAATTGTGAGCCCAAAAACCGCTTGCTGTATTTTCATTTACTCGCAATTAGGTATCACAAGTTACAAGAGTCAGCTAATGTCTGTGAGAAAACTGATGCATAGAGCCAAAGACTGAGAGTTTTCAGAGTTGTATGTTTTGTTGCTGAGACATATATGTGTTTACATTATTAAAATGATAGAGTAAGAAATATACTATTACCTGTGACTCATTTAACTTGGGACAAAGTAGTGAATATGTGCAGAACAGATGCATTTATTTATTGCTTATTTATTTTTTTCATTTGTATTTGTTTTTCAGGGTAGAGCACCAATCTTCATGGACCTTTTTCAGATTCATCCCAGGAACGGTGCCTGGTTAAGTGACATGCTCATAGTCACAAAGTCAGGCAATGCAGGCAGAGGGAGTCAAACCGTGCAGAGCTGATTTCGCCTATGTGTGTGTGTGTGTGTGTGTGTGTGTGTGTGTATATATATATATATATATATATATATATTATATATATGTATATATATATATATATATATATATATATATATATATATATATGTGTGTGTGTGTGTGTGTGTGTGTGTGTGTATACATATGAGATGCCTGAGGATCAGTGCATATGTAAAATTAAAATAAAGCTAAACATTGCTAACACTATATGGAATAATTGTACAGAAGGTCCAGTTTACAATGCTTCAGATCATGTGGCAGCAAAGAGATCTGCTGTTATGCACGAGCAGGATAATGCTGCAGAAACTGGCTGTAGTTTGACTTATTGCTATAATGTTGCTCATTTCCATTTGTATAGCATGCTATTTTGCTGGATAGCACAATGGTGGTAGCGATGTCTCTGTCAAATCACATTGTGCAGCACTGTACGTGGGGCAGTTTTATGGAAGGCTCTGCAGAGAGTGTTTCGAATCTGTGCTTGGGCTACTATTCCTTCCAAAAGCTGACTGATCCTAGCATTTATTATGCTTGCTACCGACTACAGAAAATAATATCACAAGAACACTGTTACAAAAGCTGAATACTGACTTGCACTTTATCTGAACTGAAACAATAGTAGATACCATCATGTCATAAGCAAAATGATACATTTCAGTGCCTGCCTGTATTAACTGGAACACAAAACCAGGAGTATGGAAAGTTATATTAAGACAGAAAAATATAGCGGTCATTGACTACAATCTTTGTGTAATTTTGAATAGAATGAAGAATGAGTTCTTTAATTTCTACTTGAAGATTAACTGCCTCCTTCATCTTGTTCCCATTTTACTTCTGTCTCTAATCCTCATACATGATGTTTATACACTTAATCAAAATGGCAATAAAAAGCATGGAAACACTGTTATCATATGCATTTTTATTGCTTTATCTTATGAATTCATTCACTGAGACCAAAGACTGATGTCAAAACCATGGCCTTAAACTTTATGCCAAAAAATGTGTTGTCATCCCCTTTGGGAAAAACTCAGTTCCCACTAATTACCTCATTGATGGGAGCCCACAGAACATCGAAGGTGTTAGCGATCTGGGGACACAGGTTGACAGCAACCTCTCTTTTGACCACCACATTGCCACTGTGGTCAGACAGTCCTTCTATGTGGCATATCTCATTACGAAGGGTTTTGCATCCTGGAAGAAATAGGTTATCATCTCTCTCTACTCTTCCCTCATTAGGCTAATCATTGCGTATAATGCCCCATTTGAAAAACAAAAACCTGGATTCAAGCGTAATCAGAAAAGAGTAACTCAGTAAACAGTGCGCATAAGTACACCAAGTTTATTGTAAGTGCTTTCGAAGGGGTCTCTGCCCCAACTTCTTCAGACAAATGACACTCCATTAACCTCGCCTTATATACAAAACTAATTGTCAATAATTCAATTAACAAACCCAATTACATTATGAAAAATACTTATTTAAGTTAAAACATTAAAACATAACATACATCATTATACAAATAAAAAAGCTCGTCCAAACCCTACACTCCTCACAATACGGAGCAATTTTTTGTAATAATGTTAAAAACCATACTCTTAAATTCCATCATTTATTTCTGAACCACAGCCTTGGTGACTCTTTTTAAACGCATGTCCAAATGCACAACTATTATGGAGCATTCTAAAAATACCTCCTCTTTTTATATATATATATATATATATATATATATATATATATATATATATATATATATATATATATATTATCTGCCCAAAAGAAAAAATGTGCATAAATACATATACTTATATTTACATAAAACTATATACATGTATATACGCACGTATGTGTATATACATGCATACTGTTCACCACTCAGCTACAAGCTCTACCCGACAAATACAGTTCTATAATAACTTTATATAATAAATTCAGCCAGCTCAATCAACTACATAACTGACACTGTGGGCTTACGCTTATGAATGTATTTATATGTCAATATATTGCTACTTTACTTAATAAGTTATGCATAAAAAATATATATTTATGTTATATTTGTGGCCATTAATTGATACTAACCACGTTGTATGTATTTCTTATTTATTTATTTATTTTATTTGTTGTTTATTCATCCTATATCACATCCTAAATTAGTGTGACACCCATTTAAATCTATGCATTTATACATTCTTATATATATGCATACATATACACTTTCATGTGTTTAGCTCATTTTCATCTACTCAAAGCTTTTAGCTTCAAAATACTTTTAATTGATCCATACTCGTTTAACCCTGGTGGAATGTGTGCTGAAACACAAAACCAGGAGTATGGGAAGTTATATTAAGACAGAAAAATATAGTGGTCATTGACTACAATCTTTATGTAATTTTGAATAGAATGAAGAATGAGTTATTTATTTTCTACTTGAAGATTAACTGCCTCCTTCATCTTGTTCCCATTTTACTTCTGTCTCTAATCCTCATACAGTCATGATGATGATGATGTTTATACACTAAATGAAAATTTCCATAAAAAGCATGGAAACACTGTTATCATATGCATTTTTATTGCTTTTGCTTATGAATTCATTCACTGAGACCAAAGACTGGTGTCAAAACCATGGCCTTAAGCTTAATGCCAAAAAATGCGTTGTCATCCCCTTTGGGAAAAACTCGGTTCCCACTAATTACCTCATTGATGGGAGCCCACAGAACATCGAAGGTGTTAGCGATCTGGGGACACAGGTTGACAGCAACCTCTCTTTTGACCACCACATTGCCACTGTGGTCAGACAGTTCTTCTATGTGGCACATCTCATTACCAAGGGTTTTGCATCCAGTATAATGCCCCATTTGGCATATACCTCACTAGACACATGCAACAGCTGGAAATGCCACAAAAGTACTTCACAAAGCCTTAAACATATGTCCTACATGGACAAACTCAAAAAACTCCAGCTATTCTCTGTCTCATATCTACTAAGAGGTGATCTCTGCTTGACTTACAAAGCCATGTCTGACCCAGCTGTGTTAGAAATGCTACATCTAAATAAATCCCAATCCCTCCACAAAACATGCTCCAGAGACCTCAACCTCATTACTACAATCAACAAAACATGCTGGAGGGACAGGTTCATAACCCAGAGACTGCCAATGCTCTGGAATAGACTTCCCAAACATGTCAAGCAGAGCACCTCATTGGGCCTCTTCAAGAGAAATCTAGATGAGTGGATGGAAAATAGAAAGTTCACCCCAGGTATCATTCCATTGGCTCTACATGATAGAGGCACTGGGAACTAACGTTGGGCGGCATGATGCCAAGGCACTTCTATGAGCTAGGCTTGTAAAGGCTCCAGGGTCATTAGCCTAGCACACACCTATGAACCTATGAACAAGCTTTATGAACCTGATTCAAGGCTCCCGAGAGCACCTCAGTACTACCAGGTTATACCTCATACCATGCTTTTCGGCCCCAAAACTTGGACCGAACCACAAAAGGAGGGGGAGTATCAATATTCGTCAAAGATACCCACACCTCCAGGTTGGTGGCACAGCACGAAGCATCAGAGACTATCCATGTGCAACTAACAGTGGGTAAAACTGCCTTCCAGTTTATAGCCTGCTACAGACCACCCTCCCAAACCCATGAACCCCACTCAGCCTTCCTGAGAACACTGGAAAATATGAAGGTCTCTCCAAACACCATTATATTGGGCGACTTCAACTACCCAAACATAGACTGGGAGCATTACTCTAGCTCCAACACCCTAGCCCAAAGGTTCCTAGAATTTATAAACTCAAATGCTATGGAACAACTTGTTACCACTCCTACAAGAGGGAAAAACATACTAGACCTGATCATCACCAACATGGGGACTCTATGCTCCAGACCAGAAGTGTATCCCTCACTGGTAAGATCAGACCATAAACTAATCTCACTGGATATTCACATCCCGACCCCACCCCTGCCCAGAAAACCACAGTGAAAAACTTCTCTAAAGCAAATTTCACACTCCTCAAAACCGAGGTGGAATCCTTCAAAGCCCCCGGGCCTGTGGAAAATATGGCCCAGACCACAGAATCCTTTATAAATGCATTCTATGAACACCTTCAGGAATGCATGGATCATGCAATCCCAAATAAAACCAAAACCCTATCCTCCAAAGACAAACATCCTGTCTGGTGGACCCCAGCCATAAACAAACTATACAATAGAAGGAGGAAGCTACTACATGATAGAGCAAAATCCCAAAAAGGGAAGGCATCTCTGATCAGTATTAGCAAAAAACTACGGGCACTCATAAAATCGTCTAAGGCCAGCTTCGAGAGAAAAATTGCACAGGACACTAAGGATAATCACAAGGCTTTCTTTAGTTATGTTAGGAACCTGGGTGGGAATTCCCAGACATGCTCAGAATTAGTCCAAAATGACAAAAAATACACCGAACCCACAGAAATTGCCAACATCCTAGCTGACAGGTTCAGCACAAACACCCCCCCCTCCCCACCAAAAGGGCAAATATCTATCCCAGCAAAGTGCTGCCCTCCTGACATCTCAGATGCTCAGGTAAGAGCCACCCTCGCCAAAGCAAAAAACACAGCATCAATGGGACCAGACAATGTCCCGGGCTGCGTCCTACATGAACTCCAAGAAGAGCTAAACCCAAACATAAAACTACTGTTCAATCTCAGCCTTACTACAGGATATGTACCCAAAGAGTGGCGTACAGCAACAGTGGTCCCTCTCCATAAAGGTGGTGCCTCAACGGATCCTGGAAACTATCGCCCCATAAGCCCAACTAGCTTGGTCTGCAAAGCTATGGAAAGGATCATCATGGACCTCATAAATAAAGATATTGGGGACCTACAGACACTGGATCCTACCCAGTTTGGCTTTGTTAAGGGCAGATCCTGCCTCTTAAACTTGGTTGATTTCTTTGAAACAGTCACCAAGGCCATTGACGAGGTGAAGGTGGTCCACACAGCCTACCTGGACCTCGCAAAAGCCTTCGATACAATACCCACTCGGGCATTATAGATAAGCTCACCAGCTTAAATATAAACCCCTCTGTCACTAGATGGGTTGCAAACTGGCTCAAGGACAGAACCCACATGGTTAGAATTGCTGGAGCCATGTCAGACTCCAAACCAGTTACAAGTGGCATCCCACAAGGCTCAGTCCTGGGACCTCTCTTGTTCGGTATATATTTCTTGGAGGTACAGGCCAACACGGAAGGACTGTGGCTGACCAAGTTCGCAGATGACTGCAAACTGGGCACCATAATCGACTCTCCAGCCGACACAAGCATCCTCCAAAAGGGCCTCATAGAAACAGACAACTGGTGCCAGAGCCATGGCCTCAAGTTAAACGCCAAAAAGTGTATAGTCATCCCCATTGGCAAAAACAATGTGCCCACAAATTACCACATAGGTGGTAATCCATTAAGTACAGAAGAAGTAATCAGGGACCTGGGGACCCAAGTTGATAGCAATCTCTCATTTGACAACCACGTGGCCAAAGTGGTTAGAAAAACATTTTATATAGCCTACCTAATCATGAAGGGATTCACATCTAGATCAGGGGAGGTCATTGTGCCTCTTTACTCATCCCTCATTAGGCCCATAATTGAGTACAATGCCCCTTTTGGGATGTACCTTACCAGACACCTGCAGCAACTGGAAAGACCCCAAAAGTACCTCACCAAGAGGATCAAAGGGCTCAAACAGATGCCATATGCTGCCCGGTTAAAGAAACTCCAGCTCTACTCAGTGGCATACCACCTACTCAGAGGCGATCTGTGCCTGACGTATAAAGCCATGTCCAACCCGGAATTAATGGACATGCTGCACCTCAGAAAATCCAAATCCCATCGAGCTACGTGCTTGAGAGACTTGAACCTCAGCACTGAAATAAATAGGACATGCTGGAGGGACAGATTCATAACCCAGAGGCTCCCTTCACTCTGGAATAAAATCCCAGTCCAGGTTAGGCAGAGTCCCTCATTGACGCTCTTCAAGAGGAATCTTGATGAGTGGATGGGAGATCGTAGG